>NC_042621.1:72119475-72429816 GCF_901001135.1 Rhinatrema bivittatum | reverse complement strand
GAAGAAATAGATACTATAATGTTATTAGGGTGCTTCATGTTAAGAGCCATTTCCTAGTATGAAACATCCCCCCATTCCCAAAACCCTGCATCTCCCCTCGTCCCCCCTAATATCTGCCACAGTGTGTTCAGAGTTCTATGTGACCAGAAAACAAGGAGAATCCCTCCCCCCCCCCCCCCCCAAGAGGCGGAAGATTAGATCCGCAACCTCCTGCTTGAGGGAGCATTTATGGTGGTTAAACGAGCAACTCAGAATGTCCACCGTCATATTTTCTGCTCCCGGCAATTGCATGGCATGAAGAATTATGCCCTGGGACAGTGTCCAGGACCAAATCTGGACAGTTTCCTAACAAGAGTACAAACGACCCCATGCCTCCTTGCTTGTTCAGGCACATCGCCACCTGATTGTCGGTCTGAATCAAAACTACCTTGTTGGTTAGGTGATCCCGGAAGGCCCACAGAGCATACCAGATTGCAAAGTCAGTCCCCCTTCCATAGGAGAGGGATCAGAGCCCCCAGCGAAACCATTTTGAACTGCTCCCTTGCAAGGAATTTGTTCAAAGCCCTCAGGTCCAGGATAGGACGGCGGCCTCCTGTTTTCTTGGGAATCAGAAAATAACTGGAATAGAACCCAGTGCCTCGCCAACTTAGCAGCATGGGTTCGACAGCTCGAGCCATAAGGACGGAGTATTTGCTGGTTTGTCGAAAATCCCCATGAGGGGCACAGAGAGGATTTCAGGGGGACCCTGCGGAAGTTCAATCTGCATCTCCGATGAATAATAGATAGGACCAACTGGTCGGAGCAGTCTGCAAAGAACAGGCTGCTGACCTAAACTCCCTCCCAACCAGTCAAAATCCCGTGGCAGGGCTCTGCTGCAGGGCTGGCTGTAGCTGAGGGATGCACGGTTGCCGCATGCGTGTCCTAGGCGTAGCAAGCTACAACCTCGCTCTGCCCGCTGGAAGATAATATTTCCTCCGGTACTAAAAGGGACATCTCGAACTCTGCCTTAATGGCTTCTTGCCAGAGGGCGCGACGGGGAAAAATGGAAAGAGATAGCTTTCCACAAAATTAGCCATGAGCTCAACTGCAGCAATGCGAAAGCTTTGCGGAAAAAGAGAGAATGAAGAAGGACCCCAAGTGGACGCGTGGATACTGGCATTCTGGGCATGCTCGGTGTGCCAGTCAAAGTTCTAGAAACTTTGACAGAAGTATTCCGTGCCGGGCTCCATCTGATGATGTCACGCATGTGTGAGGACTACCATCCTGCTTCTCCTAGGAGAACATGTAGGTTCCACACACAAGGTAGATGAGTACATTCAATATAATCTCTGATGCAATTTATTTAGCCCCGCATCAGACAATGCTGCTCATAACTGAGAATTCACTAATTGTGGAACTGCTGAAACCCCATGGTATTCACAATCATCCTCAGCTAGAAGAACGCCAAAAAAACAGTTTGCATTATCCTCCCTGGAGGCTCCAGATTGCTCTACAGGGAGCTGGGATCCTCTATAGTTGCATGCAAAGGATGTTGGAACCAGATGTTGCTGGTTCCAACGCCTCCATGGAACGACATCACCAATGCTGGCGCATGCTCTCATATAGTAACAAAAACACAGAGAATTACCATTGGGGGCCACTGGAACACTATGCAGTTAGTAACCATGGGTTACACAAGCATTTCTTTCTACAGAATAGCAGGTTACTAAATGCTTTGGAGTGGTAAAACAACTCAAGCACCAGTTCGGCAATGAAATCCACCTCTAGTGATACCCAACTGCATTAACAGCTTAAATAATCACCTGCATACAAATTACTACTACTAAACATTTACAGACTGCTACCAGGTGTACACAGCACTGTACAAACACATAGGAGAGAAAGTCCCTGCTCCGAGGAAATTATAATTTGATTGACAGACAGACATTGAGGACAGATGGATATTGAAGAGACAACATGTCTCCTGAACTGTAGTCAGGAATCCAAATAGCTTTCATGTAAAAGTACAAATAAAATCAACACTGTCCTTTACTGGCCTTGGGAGAAACTTGGATTTTTGCAAGCCTCTGCCTTTTATAATACAGAAAAACATAAAATAGAGGAATCTATGAGCTCTGGAGCCTTTCCAGAAAAAAGAAAAATGGAATAACGGAGATAAAAAAAGGTTATTGTCGATTCTAATTTTTTTTTTTTTAATAGACGTTTCAAATAAATACAACATCAAGAAGATCTTGAGAAAGAAATCCACATAACTAATCAATCTATAGCAAAAATAATCTCAAAAATAGGAGAGAGACACATGATCCTAAACTTTTGGCAATGCATGTAGCACTGCAAACAAACAATATCCCAAATCCCATATGCTTTTAAAGAAAGAAACTTCATTTGGCAGATTGCAGAGTAGGATTTAAAGGTAACTAAACATTAATATAAATTAGTCAAACTCTGGCAGACTCCGTTAATATTAAGTATCATTGATGCTGCTAAAGGAGGCTCAGTCTCTTTTGATGGTACCAGTGATTTATCTCAAATTGCACTGGGAGTGTGTGTAGGGGGGAGCGGGGGGAGGTGGGGGAGTGCGGTTACATAAGGGAAAAGGCCTTAGATCTAGCAAGCCGAACAACAATTTACCAACCCTTAGTTCTTAAGTGCACTACATTAGCTTTCAAAGTTGAAAAAGGATTTAAAAAAACAAGGCATCAGATGCAGGAACGCCACGCCACAGATGCACTAGATTTAAACACAAAGTCTGGGGGCTTTTGTTTTTTTGTTGTTTTTTTTCCCCTTCACTCAAGCACATCATTAAACTATCGCGGCCAAAAGGCTCCAGCCACCTCGAAAAATCCAATCCAGTTTTGTAAACTGTTTCCCAGTAAAAAGTCTTAAAGAAACAGGCCTCGGGGGGGGCAACACGGTGCACCGTCAGGCAGAGGACCTAGGTTCCGTTTTCAGGCCAGGACTAGGGATGCTGCAGAGACAGATTTTATTATCCCCCAAGAGGGGAGAGGAGGGGTGTGGGGGTTAATGGGGAAGGAGTTTGCTTAATTCAACGGGGATGCCTAATGGCCAGACTTAGGGTCCATCTTAGCCAGGTTCTGGAGTGAGCCGCGATTTGTGGAGCCTGGCCGAGGACCATTACTGAGAATGGCTGGACCGAGTCGGGTAGGGGGACACTGTGCGAAAATAGGAGAACAAATCCTGGGAGTAGCTGCAAATGAAGGATCATGGTGCTGTAGCTCAATAGATGCTGGTTCTGATTGATCAGGATGCAAAAAAAAAAAAAAAAAAAAAAAAAAAAAAGAGTAAAAAGAAATGTCAAGCCAAAAACAAACAAACAAAAAAAAAAAAAGAAATAGACCTCATTTTTCAAACTTTGAGCCTAATTCATATAAAGTAAAATAAAATAAAAAAAATCTAGGCTAGTCAGTGGGATTTTAAAAGTCAGGGCTAACAGGGGGAAAGGAAGACTATTAAACTAGGGGGGTTGGGAAGTCCTATCCCTTAACTGGGCGAACTGGGAACAAACTGGGAAAACTCCCTATGAGGTCAGCGGGCGTCCCTTATAAAATTCTCCCACTTATGCGGTGGAGGCGGCATTTGCGCGCGCCATATAAAACTGTGCGCACGTGCGTGCATGTACAAATCTGTTTTGTACCATTACAAAATGGCCACGTCCTTTGGCGCGAGCCGGCATACACGCGTACATTGCTTTAACGTTACCGTCTTAGTAAATCAGGCAGCTGGACTGGACTCTTGAGTTAATACCCACATGATCGCATATGGGATTAACTTTCACTTTCTTACTTTAAGCCAGCGTCCCTCTTCATCCAAACACTTAGGGCTGGATTTTAAAAGGGTTACGCGCATAAGGTACACGCGTAACCCTTCCAAAACGGCCCTGCGCACGCCGAGCCTATTTTGCATAGGTTCGGCAGCACGCGCAAGCCCCGGGACGCGCGTTAAGTCCCGGGTCTTGCAAAAAGGGGCAGTCGGGGGCGTGGCCGAGTGCCCTGACACAGCGGCCTGTGTCGGGGCCTGCCGCGCCAGCGCGCATAAGTTACTACTGCCCGGAGGCAGTAGTAACTTTTTCAATAAAGGTAGGGGGGGGGGGTGGAAGGAAAGTTCCCTCCGAGGCCGTTCCGATTTCAGAGCGGCCTCGGAGGGAACGGGCAGCGCGTGCAGGGCTCAGCGTGCGCAAGTTGCACAAATGTGCACCCCCTTGTATCTTATAAAATCCGGCGTACTTTTGTTCACGTCTGGTGCGCAAACAAAAGTACACGCGCTCTTTTTTAAAATGTACCCATTAATTTTTCGCAGCAAGCACAAGATGACGGCAATGAAAACATGTTTCCGACTGGCAAGTCTCCACTAATAAGCATAAACAGTGATGCTAAGGACATGAGATTGGCTACAGATTTAGTGGTAGGATCTGCTTGAAACAGTAGGGATTCGGTGCCATAGTGATTCCTGTAGGATGGGATACTGCACGGTTGTCTTTTAGAACTGAAGATATAGGGAGGTACTATTACAACTAAAGATATAGAGAGAGTACTGGGACTACTGTAAGGTTAAGGATTTAAGTTGGCCAATGTGACGATAATTTTATTGTACCTATGGAGATCCTTCAGGATTTAGTTTGCGTTTGTTTCAGAACTGTTGGATCTACTTGGATTGTGCTCCATCTTGAATTATCTTTGTAAGACAAACAAGAAAACTAAATAAATACTTGGCAGTAGCCTAGAGCAAGAAAAACAGTAACTTGTTCCACAGGAAAGTTTCTCAAGCATCAAGAAGATTCTTGAAGAACAAAGATTTCATGTTCCTTGGCATGTGTGGGAATTTATCACGATGGTATCTGCAAAACAGGCTCCAAGTTCCTATTCTGGGGTATGGGGACATCAGGCGAATGAGAACTAGTTATATTGTCTGCTATTCGAGGAGAAAGCTTTAGCCAAGGACGGTGTATGCCAACGATACCTAGCAATGAAAATCAGTACCTTTCGTGTTTGCCCCATACCAATGATTCTTCTCTCGACATTATATTGCTTCCAATATTCCTATTTCTCACATCGGTTGACAAAATGCATCTGACAAACTCACAGAGCCGCAGTTTCTCAGCTCACCTTGCTAAAGCCCAAGAATGTAATGATCCACAGATGTGCAACGTTTAGCCCTCAGGATAGCACACGAACAAAGAGCAACAGTCAAATTCCGAGAAGGAATGTGGCTGTCCTCCAGTTTTCCTCTCTAGTAGTAAACAATGGTGGCTAATCAAAAAAGGTAGGGAAAAAATGACATGATACCTAGCCAGAAGAAAACTGAATTCAGAAGAATACATCTGCACTTTGACAGATTCCATTCTTCCAGATGTTCTATTATTTCAAGCTATTTTCTTTTGACTCTAGTTAAGACGTCCCAGCCTTATAAAAGCCTGCCAAGATCTTCCAAAGGGTACTTTACAAAATGATTGCAGCAAGCATTCTTGGAGTACCTTAAATATTTGGAAAAATATAAATTAAAAAACTAAATGGTTACTAAGTCTCTATTAGCAGAGCTTCCCAAGCCTCCACAGCCAGTCAGGTTTTCAGGGTATCTACAGTAAACACGCATGAGATTAATTTGCATACACTGAGTCCTGTAATAATTCCTAACGTTCTGTTTGCTTTTTTTGGCCACTACACCAGGGATTTCAACGAATTGTTCACAGTGATGCCTAGATCCCTTTCCTGATATGGAACCTAACATCATGTAACTACAGTTTGGATTATTTATCCTCTATGTGCATCACTCTCCATTTGTCCACATTAAATTTCATCCACCATTTGGATTCCCAGACTTGCAAGGTCCTCCTGCAATTTCTCACAACTTGGAATAATTTTGTGTCAGCTGCAAATGTGATTGCCTCATTGTTATTCCCTTTACCAGATCATTTATAGATCCCTGGGGCACGCCACGATTTACTTCTTCCATTGAGAAAACTGACCATTCAGCACAATCCACATCAGGCCATTGCCTCTTATCCTATGCCTTTTTAAATTTCCTCAGGAGTATCTCACGAGATACTCTGTTGAAACACCCGAAAAGTGACAACTAAATGTTGTGACTTGAACTGATTTTATTTTTGTGTTTCAATTATGATCTTATTTTATGTAACTGATTTGAATCTTTGTTGTAAATTGCTTTGGAAGATTTGATCAGGAACATGATTATTTTTTTATTTATTTATTTATTTAAAAGTATTTATTAAACAAACATATACACTAGATCCATCAGATCATCATTATCTACATGTTTACTGACTCTCAAAAGATGTAGCAGATTAATGAGGCAAGGCTTCCTTTGGGTAAATCCATGCTGTCTGTGTCCCATTAAGCCATGTCTCTCTCTTTATTCTTTAGAAGAGTTTCTATAAAACTTTTCCCGGAACGGACGTCAAGCTCACTGACCTACAGTTTCCTGAATCATCCCCGGAGCTCTTTTTAAAGACTGGCGTTACATTGGTCACCCTCCAATCTTCAGGTACCATAGATGATTTTTAATGATAGTTTATAAATGACTAGCAATAGGTCTGCAATTTCATTTTGGCTACACTGCAATCCACCACAAACAGCAGCATTTGGTACCAATACCAGCTAGATTCTTCAGAGTATGCACGCCCCTGAGTCTAGGTTCAATTGCTCAACTTTTAGTTATAGTCCTAGACCAATTCTCTCTTGTCTAAATATATTTTCTTATGTTGTACACTTTTGGGGGAACAAAAGGAATGTGACACTTATTATGGCCACATCTCCAGATTCATTTCAGCCTTTGGCTATCCATACATTACTCCTTTCCATATATGTCAGTGTGATGCATACGTAGGGTTCTGCCGACAGACGGCCATAATAACAGCCAGCGAAGCTAAGCAGGAGGAGCTTCCAAGCAAACTCCTTACAATCTTTATATCCCCTCCAGGACGAAATAGAAATCTGAATGAAAAGGCGGATCTCCATGCTTTAATACAGCTGCCACCTGAATTACCATAAAAACATTTTAAACAGATACAGCACCCTAAAGGAGCAGGCCAGGAAGGATTTCCAACAAATCATGCTTTGTTAACTAAAATGTACTGCTCAAAATGATGCTCTGACTGACTCTCTCTCTCTCTCTGCAAGGCATCAGACTGCACTGTGTCATGACCAGCACTGCAGGAAGACGGCCTGTCTCTGGACACCGACACCCGCCCCCCAAGAATAAAAATAAAAGTCCTGGCAATTCCAAAAAGTTTAACTACATCACCGTGAACTATTTGCTAAAACGGACAGCCAACAGATTTGGCTCAGCACAGCACCAAGAGCCAGCATGAAGACAGACACTAATGAGTTATCTGGTGTCCTAATTGTTAACTTGGAAAAAGATTTCTTGGCTTGCAAATCTTTCCTATAGTTAGTATCTTCAAAAGCAGTCAATAAATTGTCTTAGGTAAGGGCTTTTTTTGGTTTTTTTCTTGAAGATACGATTTGTAATAATAAAACGTGTCCAAATAAAAGTCTAGCACTAAGCAGGGAGTCCGGGCCAACGTGAATATACGCAACTGGAACGAGACCTCTGCTGCATGCCAGGAGCCAGACACCTGTGGAATTCATCTGAAAGACATGCAAACGGTTATTCATAGGCCTGGGATATGTTCAGCTCCATCTCATAACACAGCCCGCACAGGGAAGATTATTTGGTGGCTTTACCGGGGCTCATGTGCAAACCGTCTGAAAGGCTACAAACTGAACACCCCCGGCTTCAATAGCAACACGAGCTTTACAGTGCCTCAGAAACCAAGGGGGTAATTTCCAAAACGACCAGTTTAAAATCGCCCTTTGATAATTTTACCCAAAGGGGGTTGTGCGGAGAAAAGTGCGCTGTCACGCAGATTAGGCGTGTCGCGGGGGGCCGGAAGCAGTTAGGTGTGTGCATGCGCGTGACGTGCAGAAAAAGCTAAACCTGCTCAAGAGCAACTCTGACTTCCCGTGCATAGGCTTGCGGACGCACATACTGGGGGAAACTCGGGAGTTAATGGCCCGCACCCATAAAACACAGGGGGGTTACGTGCGCGGCTGGGCCCCTTTTAAAATGCGCCCAAGAGCCGGACCTCGGCAGAGGGGGCAGGGCAGGGATAGAGGCTCCCGTTACAGCGGCCTTTTGCCACAGGAGCAAAAGGTAAAAAAAAAATAAAAAAAAATAGGGGTACCTAGGGTAGGGATAGGGGGCAGAGAAGTTCCCTCCCAGTCCACTCCTTAATTGGAATGGACTGGGAGGGAACTGGGGAAGCTGGACGATGCGTCACCGCACAAGTTTTGCCCATGTCTGCCCCCCCGTGCGTGATTTTATAACATGGACGCACACGCATTCTTTTTTACAATCTCCCTCTGTGTGTGTTAGGTCTGCTTTGAAAATTTGGGCTAAAGTCTGCGGGTCCTCTCTGTCCATAGACTTTAACCATACATAGGCTGCTGATGGTGCCCTCCCTGAAACCATTTTCAAGGGGGCTTCCCTCACACAGGCCTTTTCGCAACCAGATGTCTGGATCCGAGGCAGCATGGTTTTTACCAGAGGTAGCTCTCGTCGGGCAAAGCTGATCAATTTCTTTGACTGGGTGACCAAAGAGATGGATCACGGAGTGCACCAGATATAGGGGCGGATTTTAAAAGGGTTACGCGCATAAGTTATGCGCTTAACCCTTAAAAAAAAAAAACAAAAAAAAAAAACCCCTGCGGGCCCCGAGCCTATTTTGCATAGGCTGGGCGGCGCGTGCAAGCCCCGGGACGCACATAAGTCCCGGAGCTTTGCAAGGGGGGGGGGGCGTGTCAGGGGGCGTGGCCCAGGCCTCCGGACCAGCCCCCGGGTTGGGTGATGGCGCGCCATCGGGCAGGCGTAACTTTGGCGATAAAGGTAGGGGGGGTTTAGACAGGTCTGGGGGTGGCGAAAGGAAAGTTCCCTCCGAGGCCGCTCCGACGTGCACCCCCTTGCGCGCGCCGACCCCGGATTTTAAAAGATACGCGCGTATCTATTGCAATCCAGCGTACTTTTGTTTGCGCCTGGTGCGTGAACAAAAGTACGCGCTCGCGTTTTTTTTTGTTTTTTTTTAAATGTACCCCATAGTGTACTTTGATTTCAGTAAGACCTCCGACACGGTTCCACATAGATGACTTATTAATAAACTGAATACCCTTGGCATGAGCCTCAAAGTGACTGACTGAGTTAGAAATTTGTTACGTGGGAAGCAACAGAGTGTGGTGGTAAATTGTGATATGCTGCAGCTATCGGTCCTTGGACCAGTTTGTTTGGGGATTTTTTTTTTTTTTTTTTTTTAACATTTTCATAAGCAATATTACGGAAGGATAATCAGGAAAGATGTATTGTTTTGCACATGATACCAAAATCTGCAATAGGACAGACATTAAGGAAGATATGGAAAACACGAGGAGGTAATCTGGCAAAGCTTGAGGAATGGTCGAGAGTCTGGCAGCTAAATTTTTATACTATAAAATGGAGAGCCATACGTTTGAGTTGAAGAACCCCACGGGAGCGGCACAATATACAGGGTGAAGTTCTGCTAAATATGAAACCAGAGCAGGACCTAGGTGTGTTCATATCTGATCATCTTAAGGTGGCCAAACAGGTGGATAAGCTGACAGCAAAAGCTATAAGATGCTTGGCATAGGGAGGGAGAGGAATGGTCAGCAGAATAAAGGGAGATGATCTTTATTATCCCTGTATAAGTCCCTGGTGAGACCTCATTTAGAATATTGCATATTATTCTGGAGACTTCACCTTTAAAAGGATATAAATCAGATGGAGCCGGTCCAGAGGATGGACACTAAAATGGTCAGAGGTCTGTCATACAGCACATGAGACATCCATGAACATCCAAAACACAATGGTAATTGCTTAATTAGTTTTTGTAAAATTATTTTTTGTAAATTTCTCAACATTTTTTATAGAAAAAAGTTTGTTTTTTTTTAGATTAAATAGCTGTCTAGCACCAACTATTAATATCTGAAATGCAGAAAAAAAATGTTTTACTTCGAAAGATAAAACCTCAGACAGCGACTGTGGAAAACTTCAACTTCCACAATATTTTAGCATCAAGCTTGCATGAAAGCTGCCATCATGGGAAAAAAAAACCCCCTTTCAGAGAACCTCCATTTCCTATTCCATTTGGTGAAATACATTTTACAAATGACTCTACATGTCCTTGAAAATTTTCTTCAATTGGCAATGCATATTCTTGAAATGGTTACAAAATACTGTTTCACTTTAGTGCTATGGTACTTGATCTTTCATGCATGCAAAAACGTATTAAGAAAATCGTCCAACAGAACAGCAACGATAGTACTAGTCGACATGACCATGCTTTGCTAGTTGTGCTGCATCAGGACTGCCACGAAGGAAAGAGAAAAGGAGCAGCCGCCCAGAAGAGGAGATTTAAGATGGCCAATTAGTTGACAAGACCAGCACATGGAGGTTGCGGAAAGGTTTTCTGGTACGGCCTAATTTATTTTTACATACAAATAAAACCTAAGACAGTAACTTTTAAACAAATCGCACATGCGCGCGTTTGCCGGCTCATGCCCAAGGGACGGGGCCATTTTATGACATACACGTGTATACGTGCACATGATATAAAATAGGCTGAATGTGTGCACATGTGCGCGCAATTTTAAGTAGGCAGGTGCCTGGGCACGCAAATGCGCTTCTACTACTAAGTAGGGGGGGGGATTTTAGTAGACACGCATGCCAACGCAATTACCAGTTTCCCAGTTCGCCCAGGCAAGGGATAGGACTTCCAAATCCCCCTAGTTTAATAGTCTCCCTTTTACCCTGCTAACCCTGACCTTTAAACCCCCACTCACCTCTTTACTTTTGTTTTCTGACTTGTGAGCCAACCACCACAGAAGTAAAGTTATATAGTAGGGGACGCCGGCATGTGATCAGGTGCGTAAGTATATACAAGGTAAAGTTTCATCGTGAAATCCAGGAACGGCCACACCCCATCCAGACTACGCCCCGTTTTCGGGAAAAATGTATTAGTGCGCATAGCGGCAAGGTCACATGTACAGGGGCACCTTTTAAAATCTGCTTGGTGTGCACCGATCCGACTTGTGTGTGTATTTCCTGGTTCTGGCGCGTAGGGCTTTTAAAATCTACCTGATAAGATTTATGATATATAATCTTCAGAAACATCCTGATGCATTTATATGCATCCCATGCATTTATATCAAGTTCAAAGATGTAGTCCAGACCGGTTAGCCTGACTTCAGTGCCAGGAAAAATAGTGGAAAGTGTTCTAAACATCAAAATCGCAGAACATATAGAAAGACATGGTTTAATGGAACAAAGTCAGCATGGCTTTACCCAAGGCAAGTCTTGCCTCACAAATCTGCTTCACTTTTTTGAAGGAGTTAATAAACATGTGGATAAAGGTGAACCGGTAGATGTAGTATACTTGGATTTTCAGAAGGCGTTTGACAAAGTTCCTCATGAGAGGCTTCTAGGAAAAGTAAAAAGTCATGGGATAGGTGGTGATGTCCTTTCATGAATTGCAAACTGGCTAAAAGACAGGAAACAGAGAGTAGGATTAAATGGACAATTTTCTCAGTGGAAGGGAGTGGACAGTGGAGTGCCTCAGGGATCTGTATTGGGACCCTTACTTTTTAATATATTTATAAATAATCTGGAAAGAAATACGACGCGTGAGATAATCAAATTTGCAGATGACACAAAATTGTTCAGAGTAGTTAAATCACAAGCAGATTGTGATAAATTACAGGAAGACCTTGTGAGACTGGAAAATTGGGCATCCAAATGGCAGATGAAATTTAATGTGGATAAGTGCAAGGTGATGCATATAGGGAAAAATAACCCATGCTATAATTACACAATGTTGGGTTCCATATTAGGTGCTACAACCCAAGAAAGAGATCTAGGTGTCATAGTGGATAACACATTGAAATCGTCGGTTCAGTATGCTGCGGCAGTCAAAAAAGCAAACAGAATGTTGGGAATTATTAGAAAGGGAATGGTGAACAAAACGTAAAATGTCATAATGCCTCTGTATCGCTCCATGATGAGACCGCAACTTGAATACTGTGTACAATTCTGGTCGCCGCATCTCAAAAAAGATATAATTGCGATGGAGAAGGTACAGAGAAGGGTGACCAAAATCAGGGGAATGGAACAGCTCCCCTATGAGGAAAGACTAAAGAGGTTAGGACTTTTCAGCTTGGAGAAGAGACGGCTGAGGGGGGGATATGATAGAGGTGTTTAAAATCATGAGAGGTCTAGAACGGGTAGATGTGAATCGGTTATTTACTCTTTTGGATAATAGAAAGACTAGAGGGCACTCCATGAAGTTAGCATGGGGCACATTTAAAACTAATCGGAGAAAGTTCTTTTTTACTCAACGCACAATTAAACTCTGGAATTTGTTGCCAGAGGATGTGGTTAGTGCAGTTAGTATAGCTGTGTTTAAAAAAGGATTGGATAAGTTCTTGGAGGAGAAGTCCATTACCTGCTATTAAGTTCACCTAGAGAATAGCCACTGCCATTAGCAACAGTAACATGGACTAGACTTAGTTTTGGGGTACTTGCCAGGTTCTTATGGCCTGGATTGGCCACTGTTGGAAACAGGATGCTGGGCTTGATGGACCCTTGGTCTGACCCAGTATGGCATATTCTTATATCAAAACCCGTCTGTGTTGGGTTTTGGATTCTGTTGATGGCATATTACAACAGTGCCTATTTCTGCACTACATCTTTGAACTTGATATGAACTCATGGGACACATGGCCGGATTTTCTGAAGATATTATAAACTATGGATTTATTTGTATATTAAAAAATTAGAATACAACTGAAGAAGTATGTAATAGCCATATGGACACCGTGGATTGACCAGTGATTAGAGCATTGTATGACCATTTGAGCAATACCAGTGTTGTCATACATTGATGAGGTCACAGTCGCACACAGTTATGAGGTCACAATCACACATTCGTGTTGATGGTTAGGGTGAAGTGAATCTACTGTGTACGCAGCTGTGGTGAAAATTCTGCATTTTAAAAACCCTTTCCAATATATTTTTCCCCCTCCCCCAGCTCTTTCATCAGAGTAGACTTAGTTGATGAAAATGTGGTCAGGCAGCTTCCCATGTGAATATATAGCTACAGCGTGTCCAGTGATGTCAGGATGATCAAAACGATGGAGTCAGGGTACCGGCTGGGCCATTACCATACGCATGTCGACTGTGGCCAGAAGAGTGCGAGAATGTCTCTGAGCACACGTGAAATACAGTAAATCCCCAGAAAACTGTACTATGATTATGGAAAGTGTCATTTGCAGTATACAACTTGCAAAATGATAATTAGTAATTAACACTATGCCGACTTTCTGGATGATGCAGCATTAAGAAAACACATTCCTGGCGCGTCCACTTGGAAGGTGGTTCTGAAGCTCGAATCTTTAAAGACAAGTGATGGAAGCCAAAAATCTGTTGGCCTCATGCAGTAGATGGCCTCTCCTACATTCAGTTAAGAGGGGAGAAAGTGCGTTTGATTTACAGACTTAACTACAGTCATTCCAGCCAGAGCTGTTTTGCTTTCCAAAACCACACCACTCTTGGAACAAAACCACCCACATAATCCAATTTTCATCAGAACTTGGCTTTATTAGTTTATCCTAAGTGTGTAAAGATGCTGTTAACCCCTTTTCTCTGTAAAGTCGGAAAGTTGCAGCTTGATCTGCACTTTCAAAAACAGATAGGCTGAGGTGGCATTTTATTAATTTCAGAAAAGTTTATTGAAAATCACTGTTAATTGGCAGGCTAATTCATCCCCATGTAACAAACAGCAAATAGGTTTTCTTTTATACAGTGAGCCTTCTGGAGGGGAGATTATAAATTTCTTATAGAGAGGTAGTGGTAAATACTGTATGAGCATCATTTTGGAAGACAAGATTTTTGTTGATTATCGTAAAAGGAGGATGACTGTCTTTTTCTGTGACCACTAGAGTACGATGGAAAGTGTTTTTTAAATCTATCATCCTAATGCCTGGGTATAGCTCTGCACAATTAGCAATGCAGGGATTTATGATTTCCCTAGGGGATACAACACAACCAAACTATGTGATTCAATAGTAGGACACTCCTGGAGCACACCCAAGGATACAACCTTCTTATAGGTCTAATTCAGAGCTGGACAAATCTTAGGTCCAGGATACCATGATGCCCAAAAATCAGAAAAGCAAAAAATAAAGTTAAAAGAAAACAATGCAAAAACAAAATGAAAGAAAAGATATAGAACAAAAAAGTAAAATAAGACAAAAAACAAAATAAGCAAAATTTTAAAAAAAGTAAGGAAAATAATGTTCCCTAGCTCCTAAAACTTTTTGACTGGCAACTAAGGCCTGGATTTTCCATTCTCGCAGAGAATGGTGAATCCAGCAGTAACGGGGGGCGGGCCTGCGAAAGCCGGCAGCGATTGCACCACCGCAGTGTTATCGCTGCCGGCTTTCGCACCCAATAGCGCCACCGTGAAAGGCGGCGCTATTGGGCCTGCTACTGGCGACGATAACGGTGCTTACCTTATCACCGCCAGCAAAAACACCGCATCCTCGCCACCCCGACTCCGCCCCTGGCAAGCTAATCGCACGCGAAAAGTCGCTTTTCGCGTGCAATAGGCTTAGAAAATGACCCCCCTAAGTTACCTAAATATATTTCCACAATGGTCTAACACACAAAATATGTGAACTGCATACAAAACAGATTCAACCAAACCACATATAATCTGCATGCAAAAACATAAAAAATACTTTTATTAGAAAATGCATTAAAAATATAGGTTGCTAGGGAGTACAAGTAAATCATGTATAATCAAATTAGAGAGCCAGAATATGGGCCTGGCGTGGGCCCATGGGGAGCATTCCAACTTGTGCAATTTAGTAGGGGGGTCTGACTCTTAATTAAATGCCTAAAAATATTCTTTGAGCACATTTTATCCAACTGCTTTGGCAATGGTCAAGACATTATCATGAAGAAGGGAGAAAATTGGCAAGGTGTTTACCCCCCATTGGGCCTACATTCTCAATCTCAGCCAAAAGTCCAAGAAGTAAGTAAGGATGTGCAGGCCCAAACTTTTTGGCTCAGTTCATTTTTTCATTGGGGGGGGGGGGGGGGAGAGGGGAAAGATTTGTTTTTTGGCTTAACATTTTTACAGTTTGGTTTCTTTGCTGAAGTAAACAAAAAAAAAAAAACTGAAACCATTAAAAACAACCCCCCCCCCCAAAAAAAACAACAAAAAAAAGAGCCAGGCCTCCTGCAGCCCAGGAAAAGTCCTTCCCACAATTTAATCCAGAGCCTGGGCCACCCCGTGCCTCCCCATATCCCTCCAACCCCTACTCCCACCACAAATCTAGCCCGCCGGGGCCTACATGGGCCTACCCAAGGCCTCCCCAGCCTCCTTCCACCCCCCATCCCCCAATCAAAACCTGCAGGGACTAAGAACCTCCTCCCCCAGTCCCCTTCACGTGGTTCGGAAGACACAGGAACAAAGGCCACTCTAGGCCCTTTATAAAATGACCCTGTTCTGTGGCACCTTCTGGGCTCTCACTCACCCCCAAGTGACAATCGCTGGGCTTGACGCTCTTTGGCCAGGAGAACTCCCCCAAGTCCACCTAGGCCCCTTTCACCGCGATCGTCTTCTGGATGGTTGTAACGATGCAGAACGCTCAGCACGTCTGCCACCTAGGATCTCTTCGTGGGCTGCGTTCACCACAGGATAGTGAACTTTGTCTGTACGCAGAGAACTAGGAAGGAGGCCTTTTCAGGTGTGGCTCTGAGTTATCCAACTTCTAGGAAAGCAGGTAAAGGCCTGGTTATTTCGCTGCTCGTTTAATTGATTTTGGTGTGTGTTATATATTTTGAAGGGCAGAAGTTGCTTTGATGGACTTTACGATTGATGGTATCTTGTCTTAAATTTGTTTATGGCTGTATAATGGAATTTGGAGATGGGGGTTGTGTTGAGGTTAGCATGGGAGTGTTTTAATTGCCGTGTTTAGTATTTATTTGCACTTTCTTATTAGATACTGTCTTCTCTTAATAATTTGCTTCTTGTCTACTGTCTGATTTTGTATGAGCCATTTGTATTATGTCAAGCGCTTTGAGACATTTGTTAGTAGCATTGGCTAAAGCTGGGTAATTAAATAAAGGCCAAGATGAGGGTTATTGTGAGGGACCTGATCTAACAGTCTGTCATAAAGCTGCTCCATATGGTGACCCTGATACGGCATAAGAAGGTGGATTTTTTTAATGAAGTTTTTCACTTAACGTACGACACTAGAATGTCCCACTTTTGATTCTCGGAATATTTCAACTCAGCAATCGTTTAAGGCTAAAGTGCTGGAAACATATCACCATTTTGAATAACTACAATTCATACTTCTTACTGAGATGCCAACATTTTTTTTATTACCTCTTTAATGCACAGAAAAAAGGATTTTGTAATCCAAAGTGCGTGGTAAACTGCACCTCCTGCTGCCTCCCTAAGGTCCCTTCAGATTTGCATTCCTCGCCTCCATGAGGGGTCATCCCCTGACCTCGGCTGAGACCAATTGGCACCGCCTCTTTGTGGCCAACCTGACAACTCACTCCATGTTCTGCCTGCTCTCTGATCCATCACACACATTAGGCCAGAGACTCCTTTAACGATCCCTGGACGGGCCCTGTCCATATCACTCCAAGGCCTCCTCTGGTTTTCCTCGTCAGGTTTTTCCGGGATCCTCCCAGCACCTCTGTTGGCTCTCTTCTTCTTCTCCCTCCTGGGTTACCCTACAGGCTGCTTTTCCATACCCTTCCTGTTTCTTGAGGCTGCTTTCCTGAGTCTGTCAGGTGGGGTTTAGGAGTTGCTCTCTGTTCCTGACATCCAGCCAGGGTCTCCCCTTTCTGTAACCAGTCTGGTCTTTGGTTTGTTTTTTTTTGGCTAAACTTTAATTGTCCTTTTGTTCCTGGGTTGATGCTGCCCTTCTAGTAGCTTTGGACTGTTCCCTCATTTATTTATTATTATTATTTTATATATCGACATTTGATCCGAGATATCACACTGGTTTACATTCAGGTACTGTAGGTATTTCCCTGTCCCCAGAGGGCTTACAATCTAAGTTTGTACCTGAGGCAATGGAGGGTAAAGTGACTTGCCCAAGGTCACAAGGAGCAACAGCTCCTAGTTCGTAGCCCACTGCTCTAACCACTAGGCTATTCCTCCTCCCTATATCTATATTAAGTAGGAGGCAGTACAGAAAAGCAATTTTTCTGCTTTTCTGTACTTGTTTTAGATGTGCTCAGCTATTAACACCTGCTCCAGTTAAATGTGTGTCCGAGATGCACATTTTTTTTTTTGCGCATAGGGAGTGAATGCCTAATAGCCTCATTCAGGTGCATTTGCATGTGATGAGCGCTATTAGATTCACTCCACGTTGGACGCGCGTTGAATATGCACTAATCCCCTTATTGCATTAGAGGACCGATTAGTGCCTATTCTACCCGTGTCCGACTGCGGGTTAACAGTGTGCTCGGCTGAGCGCACTGTATTACATCGGCCCCTTAGGCAGATAAGTTATCCATCTAAGGCTGAAGATCACTATTTGGCCAGATAACTTATCCAGCTAAGTAGCACCGCCCTGACCTGCCCTGCCCATTGCCCGCCCACAAATTGACCGGCTAAAAAATAGCCAGATAAGTCATTTATCTGGCTAACAGCCGCTGAATATATCCATCCTACTTATCCGGCTATCTGCCAGCTGAATATCAGGTCCCATTTGTCGGACGTTCAAAAGCAAAGTCATGTTCCAAAACACTAGCTCAAGGTAGCACATCTATTCATTAATCTGTAAAAAAAACAATAGGTAAAATATGTTCACCTTTGAAACTGATAACAATCGCCTTCCCTCTCATTCTGACTTTATAATTAACAAAAACAACACAGAGATTATTTCAGAAGGCAGGAAGGGCACAAAAAATAGAAAAATGGGTCACTCTTCCTATAGATACCACTGCCACCCAGTTATCACTCTTCCTATAGATACCACTGCCACCCAGTTATCACTCGTAATAAATTATTTGTAATACAGATTTCACCTTTGGTGTAGAACAGAGTATCTATAGCCACCAATATTTATCATAAGCTGCCAACTGACTCAATGAAAAAGCAAAGTATATAATCTAGATAAACCGTGAGTCTTCCATACCAACGACAAGCACAAATAAGAACACACAAATTTCAGCTTTATTGGGCTCACTCACTGAAATCTTTTAAGTCTTTCAATAGATTTCTGTCCCTTGCTACAGGAGTTTGGCACTAGATGTAGAGCCCCCATTTGAAGAGGATGTATTAGATATCACATCATGGCATGATTTTTATAACAGGCTTCCATAACACGGGGAAGGCTGAAATTCAAAGTGCTGCAGGGAGAAGGCGAAGCTGCGGGCAGAGCCGAAGGACCCTACACAGCGATCTCACAGGCTTCCTTTCCCTTCAGACTGCAAGCCCGAAAATGTGTTTTACCAGCACAGACGTCAGGAGAGCACCTTAAGGTCCTTTGATGCAGCAGGACAACCTCTGCGTCTGCTGGAGTGTCAGAAAGATTTTGCTGTGCCTTACTAACCCCAGAAAAGACTTAACACTTCCAGATGCACATCTGTAACGTAGCAATGCACCCTCTCCCTGATGCAGAAGTTCAGAAAAAGAATTATAAATAGATGGTCACTAGGCTGGTTTGTCTTGTCTTTTTTATTTTTTGTTGCTGTTAAGAAATATGGACTCGTTCAACCCCTTTGATCTCAGTATATTTATCTAATTGAATGCAGAACCCCCCAGTTCTGGCCGAACACTGCAGGCATGGTAAGTTTAAGCTTAGCCGCACGTTCCATTTGAGCACAGGGGTCAACGCAGCTTTAAGAAAAATATCGCATACCAAAGGATTACCACACGATTAGAGCACGTCGGGAGCGGAGAGGAGCCGCGCACGCCGTCTCGGAGGGCGCCCCCCCCGAGCCAGGCTGCAAAAAAAAGGCCCCTTTGAAGTTAGAAAAACATCCTCTGGTCAGAGTACATTTGTGAAAACCACGGGACAGGCGCTTCAAACAACATTCACTGGGAGATCACCTGCGGTGCGCCAACAGATTGGCGCCTGGCTTCGGCTTCAGCACACAACTCCCCCCTTATATCCTCCCAGAGAATAATCCTTCTGCAGAATGTCAGGCCGGATCACCAAACAGCAATCCAAGCTGTACTCAACCCTAAAACATTAATATATATGTATATATATATATCACATGGAAAGAACTTTTCAATATATTACAGTGTGTGCATTTAGCTATAGGAGGCTGGGGGTGTGTGTAGGGGGGACGGACCCCTTCTGGAGAAAATGAACAGAAGTACTTGTGATGTCTGCTCAAGGATTTGGTGAGCCCAGAGGGCGAAAGGCACATCACTGAAAGAAAGGGATGAATCACTCTCTCTCTCTCTCTTTGAAGTAGGCAGCAGCGATCTGGAGCTGCTATCTCTAAAATGATAAAATGATAGAGCACCGGCAGCTTCAGATGGCTTGCACCCCCCCCCCCCCCCCCGCACTCCTCTATGCCTGGTTTTTCCGAGGGAAACTTGGAAAGAAATGGAGAAAGCCAATCTCTCCGGCCTGCAGGACGACCCTCGGATTCTCCCACTTGGGTAGGAGAAAGCTCACAATGGCCTCCGAAACAAAAAACACCATCCGAGATTTTCTCTCTTTTTGCGATTCCGAAAAGTTAGGGCACACCTTGTGTAATCCTCCCTCTTCCTGGCAGACTGGAGTTTACATTTAACTCTATCCCTGAAATGAGTTCTTCCAGCTAAGGGCCTGATGCATCAAGGCATTTTCCAATACAGACACAGAATGGCAGAAATGCCTTTAGTGAATCAGGCCCTAAGTTTCAAATGCATTTTGGGGGGAAACTACGCAAAGCCAAAAAAAAAAAAAAAAGAAGCTTTAATTTCTTTCTCAGTCCTAGAAATGGTACTGCGCGCGCCGCCCTACGGACGATGCGGGTTCCGTTCCAGAGCCCGGCTTCTCCTCTCTGGATCGGCTAGGACTGGGGATCCTGCAGAGGCAGCGGTCACAGCTCCTGGGGAAGGGGTGGTCCTCAGCCACTGCGCAGACGGCGACACCTAATGGTCAGGACTCTCTGTGCACATGCACCGGATGCTGGAGGCAGGGCCTCAGTCTGTGGCCCCTCGGCCGAGGACCATCTGCAATGGCTATACTGGACAAGGGGGGGAGGGGCAATAAAACAGTGGGAAAAAAAACAAAACTTAAAAACGGGAGCAGACGAAGATTTACGGTGACGTGGCCCAAGGGAGGCCAATTGGAAATCCCCAAAGAAATAGGAGAGAAGTGCCAGCCCCCACCAAAAAAAAAATGCATTTGGTGGAAGCAGACAAATCGGAATGATGGAGCCACCACTGGAAAACTGGGATTATGAAATTAAACTCTTACGGCGAGTAACCTACACTTCCTTGTGGGGAGCAGCACAGCTCTTCCCCTAAGGGTTTAACATGGGCAGCTCCCCTCAAAGGCCTCTGAAATGCGACAGGAAGCGGAGGGTTAAGTGAAACTCCACCACTTCCACTTGTAAGAAAAAAAAAAGAGTGGCACAATTATTAAATCAGACACAGCGCTCACGCGTCCTGGGTCATTTCTGATTTCTTCTCTCTCTCTAGAATTATTTGAACATCCCCCCAAATCAAGGTTTATTCCAAAGCTGTGACAGGCTCACGATTCTCTTCCTAAAGGATTCCTAAACATCCCCACCTTAAGAGACGCTCATCTTTCAACTACACGAGAAAGAGCATTTTCCATTGCTTCCCCCAAAACTTGGAACACCCTACCCATAGAACTGAGGACCCAGCACATCCTGAAAACATTTAAAAAAGACCTAAAAACATTTTTATTCCGCAAACTCTATTCTAACTATCTGACACCTGATCATCCCAGCACTCAACAGAACTCGCAAGCATAATCCTCCTCCTTCATGCTCTCCTGATGTTCCCTCCTTTTCTACCCCTCCCTGCTCACTCCCTTGATCCGTTAAGTTCTTTGAAAATGTTCTCCGCAATATTCTGTTATTCAACGACTAAGAAAATATGTTGAATTTTCACAAAACCCTACTGTTCCCAACTACTATGTTAACTCCATTTGATTGTAAGATAATTGCATATGTTGGATGATGATTGCAGATTTGTAAAACGTTATGATGGCTCTACCGAATAACGGTATATAAAACCCTACAAATAAATAAATAAAACACCCAGTGTTCAAATGCTTTGTCTGGCTAAGTTCGGGGACTTGGTTGGACAACACGGGTTTTAAATTTCTGGCCGATCTCAAAGCCTCCAAAATATCTGGGCTATATAGTTTGTATAAAAGTCCAGCAGACAAGTCAGAGGCATTCCGAGCATAACCGTGGCAAAGTTAGGTTAGCCGGACAGTTTCTCTCGCAAACTCCCGATATTCAGAGCTAACAGGACGACTTGCCGGACGACGTCTGGTTGTCCCAGACAGCGGCCCTCGAGTTGCCCAGACAGGTTTATCCGGCTATATTCACAGCAGGACGCCCATCTGGCAGCGCGCGGTGCAGAATATCTGTGACAATTCAGCCGGCATAAACTCTTGTTTGCCAACGCCGCTGAGCAAGGACCTCAACAAACGTGCAGTCCTCGCGTTTCCAAAGAACCATCAAAACGCATTTTAAACATCGTAGGTAGAAAGCAACGGGCGATATTGGTGAAGGCATCCAAGAAACGTTCTGCGGATGCAAGAAGCAGCAGAGCATCGATCACCTCAACAAAGATAACACCTTCCAGATTTTTCTACATATTAACTTGCATGTTTTAAGGGGGCCCTTTCCTGGGTTTTTTTTTCCTGACTGTATATCTAAGCTCCATTTCTTTTTTTTTTCTTGCTCCGATATACGTTCTTATATTCTTAAGCTTCTGGGGTGAGGGGCGGGCGTGGAATACAAAGGTATGTGCTATTTATTCTGGCCATCTTTTATATTTTGTGCTACCTCTTTGAGGCTCAAAGTTTTTATTTATGCTTTTTTTTTTTACTGTAAGCCACTCGGTAAATTGATGAGGGGGGTTAATAAATGTTATTAAATAAATACACAAATCTGATGCTGGGCCGGGCCTCCAACAAGCTCCGCGGCACTACCGAGGTTCATAATCTCGGATTTAAAAAGGGAGCGTCCTCAAGATTACGTTGAACTAATGAATCCAAGCTGGTTCTGCTACTTTCTTGTGTTTGTTAGTTGGACTACCTTATAAATGGGGGCTCGACCTTCTCGAGGTCGCAGGGGGAAATCGGACTGGAATTTGGGGTTTCAGTGCAAAGCACCAACCACTTGTCTACAAACAAACTTTCCTACCCGTGCTGGCCTCCGGCATCCTCAGATTTGGAACACGATGCTTCTGTTCCTTGGTGACATTCCCAGGACGTTAATCTAAGGGTAGAAACGAGATTTGCCCAAAAAGCGTAGATGTAAACTTGCACGTCAACGTAAACTTTATTTCCATTGTTAACCGGCTCGGTCTGATGAAGTCGATGGTTTCTCAAAGCTCTATCAAGTGTACTGTCTAAAGAGGCTGCAATTACCGTTAGCAGGGTAGATGCAGTTTTTCCTCCACTGGACGTCTGTCCACAGTAATAAACTGATGGCAAAAAGTTAGGGATTGCGGCAGAGTTTGACCGACCCTAGCAGAAGTTAAGCACTATTAAAATCTAAAAACAGAGCCACGTTTTCCCCGAGCCCGTCCCGAAATTCCTATGTGGTGTACATAATCTGTTTTACAAACAAGCTCTTGTAAGCAAGAGGGTATTTCAGTCGTCGGCACCGTTCACTTCAGCATAAAAACAAATCATTCATCATCAATCTAGACAGGGTAGGGTTTCCATAGGCGGGAGGAGGAGATCAAAAAAAAAAAAAAAAAAAAAAGCAGAATTTATTTTTCTTTTGAGGGGGTTCTTATGAAGGCTCCACCTGGGTCTCTTACCCGCAGCCACGGCTCGTAAACACTGCACGGTTCTAGGAACTATCCCGCGTTTGAGTAAGAGCACATGGTGTTATTTTATCCACTTTTCATGTACAAAGTCGAAAACTAACCATAAAAAAAAAAAAAAATAGGCAGCCTCCCAGTATAAACTGAACAGAATTCCATCAAAGACCTTCCTCTCGGATTACTTCAGTGCTTTTCAGAATGGCTTCCAGGATATTTTGGGGGCAATTACATTAGCTCTCCCTCCATGAGACGCTTGTTTATTCAGACGTTTCGTTTTTAGAAGGTGCACAAATGCGCACTATTTAAAGTGACCTCCCTAAAAGATAACAAATCCTTTACAACCAAAGGAGCAGCATCTCCAGAACTCACGGATACATAAGGGGGTGATTTTTTTTTTTTTTTTTTTTTTTAACGTGCGTGCCAACGACCACGAAAAGATAACGCGGGGCTCAGAACGTTCCCCGATTTCACGCGCACCGGCGATGGGCGTTCTGGGGGCTGAAGGAGTTGGGACTTATATGCATGCTCTTTTTTTTTCCAAAAAGTATGCGCCTAAATTAACCTGAGCGAGTTATTCCCTGCGAAGAGAGAGATTTTGGGTGCACTGAAGGGCCCTCACATACCCGAGCGTTTGCAGTAGCGAGCTAATGAGCATAAGTTGGTGTTGAAAAGGTGCAGTAAAGTCTTTATTGCTGCCCATATAAGTTACATTTCTAGGAGGGCAATTTTTTAAAAAGCATTTATGGGGGTAAAGCAGTGTGTCTTGTAAAACTGACCACTTGATATGTGGGGAAGAACGTGTAATGTTCACCTTGTGAGCTTGTATTTATCCCAGACGCCTTCTGGGGGGTGGGGCAGAGTCAAGATGGGGCGTACAGTGAACTGTAAATGTTATATACTACCATAGCAATCTTCAAAAAGCCAATTCACGCGCTAAAAGTGCACTTAATGCGGGGAAAACCTGCGAACAAATCACGGGGATACGTTGTAGTAATTTTCAAAAGCCCACTTAGATGGGTAAAGCACATTTACGCGCAGATAACACAGTTTGAAGCGAGTAAATCCTTTTGGAAATGAACCCCGTGCCTGTTCGTTTTTAAAGCGCAGGCGCGTAAATTCCACAAGCGGAAAGAGCTCACGCACATCAGCGGGTGTGAACGGGCACGGCGAGTTCTCCCTGGGGTGATTTTCTAAGCGAGGGTGCACGTGCACGTTTCACTTTGGAAAAAAAAAGTCGGTGCAAAGTCTGTGGGTAAAATAGTACCTGCAGATTTTACCCTGGGTAAAAAAAAAGATACCCCTCCCAAATGCAGAGCATACACGCGCGTCATAAATAAAAAAGCAGTTTACGCTCCGCAGTCGCACCGCACCCACTGTATGGATTTACTTTCATTGCAATGTTATGAAGATATCATACTTAACGTGAGGCTCTTACATTACCCCCCTGTGCAGCGGGAACCCATAAATCAAACCTATCATGACACTGCCAGTGACACTACATACTTGTGCCCCTCTCCGCTCGGCATGACCTCTAAAATGCAGCACGATATAGACATTATATGCTGTCCTTATACACACACACACAAGCATCTCGCTCTTCAATCAGGGTGGCAAGCAGTCGTGTGCTTCCTTACCAGCTGAAGGGCGAATGTACCAGTTCATAGAGCTGCGCCTGACCCACGCCATAAGACAGCGCGTCAGCCCCGAGACGCTCAACCAGCGGCTCCGGCCTACAGAGGAAAAAAAAGATGACTCCCGAATTCTTGTCGCCGGGACCCACAACACATTTTTTTTTTACAAATCGCCGTATTTAATTTTGTAACGTGCTCTCCAGAATCCTTCACCGCGCGGCCTCTCTCCCTTACCCCGATGATCCCCCATCTTGCTCTCATAAAGAAGCCGCAAAGCCTAAAAACTTTCTAACCTGCTCACGGCACTGGATTTTGCGCAGGCGCGTGGACACGCAATGCCTTATCCAAGGGTGAACAGCTTATCGGATGAACTTTAGAAAAAAAAAAACAAACCAAAAAAAATGTTTTATGACGACCGTACAAAGCCCATAGGAGTGCCAGGATACAAAGCAGCCGTACTCTTTATCGCCTCAGGAGGACCAGCAACAAACTATCGAGAGCGCAGACACGCGTAAGCTGGAATTACGCAGAGTGCCAACAAGATCTAACTCAGTGGTTCCCCAAGCTTTGGGTCGTGACCCAAAATGACAGTGGGGGGGATAGAAAATCAGAGTATCAGGGCCAAAACAACCCAACAGAACTGCTCCCCCTCCCTCTAGATTTCCACTCCTAATGGTAGTTAGCATGGGAGGGGGGTCTGTGAGCCAGGGGCCCCACTCGCTGTCCATTTCTCCCCGTGAGGGCTTCCTGTTAAACCCGACCCCTGCTCACAACCACCAGGTCCGGTGAGCACGCATCAGCTCACAGACCCCGCACCCATGACTGCTGCTGCTGCTCCCCTGCTTTGGATCACCGGGGGAGGGGGGGGGGGCGGACACTGGCTGGAGTCATATGAGATCTTCAGCATTTAGAGATCATAAAAAAAAGTTTCCATCTACCAAAGGCAGATTTACCAATGCAGACAAGGGAATTTTAATTTAAAAAAAAAAAAGGCGTTTTCTGTGGCTCCGAGTGGTAAGGACGCACGCGTGTGTCGGCATCTCTGCTTCCTGGAGGTTTCAAGGTAGCCAGCAAAATTATAAAAATCGCACTTCCAGAGACTGTCCACAATTTTTCTGCACTCCCTGTTCCCCCTCTAAGAACATCTGAACCATTCTCTCAATTTCATTCAGTCAGAGCGGCACCCGTGATCCCCACCTCACCACTCGTCGTGGGTTCCTGGTGCCCTCAACCTGTAGGATTTCCTTCTTCTTCTTTTCGTTTCCTACAGGGAAACCTCCAGGTCAATTCGGATGAAAACCACGGTCAGGTCAAAGCGCCCTGTGACGTCACGGAGCGTTTTGAAAGCGGCCCTGCCGTTTGGTTGAAAACTGAACATTGACAGAGCGAATTTTCAAAGGCCTCCCGGGGATTACGCGTGTGTGGCTGGGCCTCGCGTGCACAGCGCACGTTTCGCTTCTGGCCCGGCCACGTGCGTAAACTCCGGTGCAGGCGCAAGTGCCGGCCGAGGGGGAAAAAAAAAGGGGGCAGCGCCATTCGCCGCTGTCCTGGGGGGGAAAGCGCGCGCCGACAGCCCAACCGGCACGCGCAGATTACTTCTGCTCCAGAGGAGCAGCAAGTACTGAAATCAAAAACTGGGGGTTAGGTTAAGGTTTAGGGGGCAGGCAGAAGAGGGAGGAAGATTAGGTGGGGTGGGGGGCGGGTAGGGAAGTTCCCTCCCAGTCCGCTCCCACCCGCACCAGCGCGCGTGTATTTTAAAATCCGGCAGGCATGTGTTATAAAATGGGCCGCGCGCGGCTTTTTAGAAAATCGACCCCTAAGAATATAAGAGGTACCATGCTGGAACAGACCAAGGGTCCTTTGAGTCACTCCTGAGTCACAGGGAAGAATCCATCTTATCCTAAATAGCAAAGTCCATTCCCTATTGCTCATCCCCAGAACTGTGACATGGAGACACCCAGTTCCATCTGGCTAATAAATGTATGGACCTGTCCTCCACAAACTTGTCCACACCTTTTTTAAACTCAGCACTGCTACTAGACATGGAGATTAATATCCATACTGTCTATAATATGGAGTATTGGAGACTCGTATGTATCCCGGTGTGATATTTCAAATCGAATATCGGCATAGAAACATAAATAAATAATAGACTTGACCACATTCTCTGGCAACAAATTCCATAGTTTAGTTGTTAACTGACCGAAAAAAAGAAAAAAGCCTTCGTAAAATCTGATTTAAATCTGTTACTTTCTAGTTAGTTTCATGGAATGTTCTAGTTTGACAGAATTAAAAAAAAAAAAAATGTTCTGTTAACTTGTTGTACACCACTCGTAATTTTATAAACCTCTACTGCTTGTCATTGGTCTAATAGTCAATAGTCCTATCCATGTGCACGTTTCTGTCCCAAAGAAGGAATCTGGGCATCGCAGAGCGTTCACACATCCTGTTTTAAGCTGACTGAATCATGAATTCTTTCGAGAAATGATTGAATGGATCAGCTGAAGCCTTGGACAATTTGAGACTACTGCTCACAAGTTGGTATACCTGTCACGCTGTATCCAATATGTGCGCACACATATTTTATGTGCTGTTAAAAATAACGTAACTTATCCAACTTAAAAAAAAAAAAAAAATCTTAAAATAAAATCACACCATCATAAACAAATAAATAAATAAGATAGAAAAAAAAAAAAGCCACAACCAATGATTTTTTTTTTTTTTACCATGTAATGTACTTTACAAAATCTATCGATTTCCATCAGAATTTCACGAATATCAGACAAGCGTACACACCACTATGACTCCCATAAAATGCCTCTTTCCCCCTAAACGAGTAACACGCTGACAAAACAGGCAAGTGAAACGCCTGTGCCTTTACTTTGCTTCTAGTATGGCTCTCATAAAGAAAGCTAAAAGAACCACCAAGCCTAGCTGTGACCTGGAGAAGATCAGCGTCCAGAAATAGCTCCTGAATTTTAAGTCTATAGTTTTCGCCCAGAATTACAGGAGGGACCTTTTATTGTTAAGTAACACCAGTGCGAAGGGACTATACCCATGCACTCAAAAACGAGGTTTTTTTTTTTGGGAAGAGTTTCAGTGTAAATCTTCAAGAGTCTCTCTACCCAGGAAAGAAGTGATTACCACCAGAGAGGAAGCCATTACACCGTATACAGGACTGCACACCAAGGAGTCTCACATTTCGTCGCCACACGGAAAGGAAGAAAAGGGTTGATTTCATGTTACTTCCCTTCTCTCTAAAAAGAGATGTAATCTTGTATTTTAAACACCGGCTGAGACATTCTTTCGGAGAGTTCAGCAGACATAACCCTTCCATTTCACTCAAGGCTCCTATCATGTTCTTATGTTCTGATTTATGTTATATTCTTATGTTTTGCCACTCACAACTACAGATCATTCAACTTTCAAATGCTTTTACTTTCTCTGAATCTTTTTTTCTTTTTTTGTCTGCCAAAAATATTTAGCTGTGTTAGTGACGGGGGGGGGGGGGAGGGGGCAGAATCTGATCAAAATATTAGTGCATGGGCTCGAATTAAGCATGCATCACACGGCACCAGCATCATGACGTAAAGGCGAAATACAGAGCCCCCTCTCCCCTGGGTGCCTCCTTCAGATGGCTGAAGTATGTCAGCAACTTTTTTTTTTTTTTTTTATGTCACATCAGAACATTGTTAAATTTATGCTCTTCCCATGTATTTCAATGAAACCCTCCGGTGCGTAGCTTTGAAACCATGCAAAAAAATGTCTTAACGCTTTCCATATGGTGGCTGAGCTGGGCCTTTTAAAACTGCACCAACTGGTATCATTCAGGGCTAACTCCCCTGGAATGCAGCTTTCTGCCTCAGTTATTGGCCAACGCACTAATCTCATCACTGGGCCGCTAACATTTTCAGAGGCACATTAAAAGTTTTCACAAATCACAGCTGTCCAGACATACTAAAGTACACGCCAGTAATTCAATCATCTTGCATTGTTTAAAACCCGAGATTTCAGCAACATTTGGTCTCCCTCGCTCCCTCTGAATGCTCTGCAAAAAAAAAACTGCTTTTAAATCAATACCTTCTGCAAATAGCTCCAAATCCATTCTGCGGAAAAAAATATGATCTCGCTATTTGATCAACCGTGCCCGCCAACGGCAGGCACGATGAGCACTCTCACGTCCTCCTCTCCGTGGTACCTTCGGACCGTGGTTCCGGTTTCAGTCTCCGGTGGACCAGTGCCTGTGGGCTTGAAGACTGAATCTGATTGGCTGAGCCAAGCATTCTCTGATCTAAAACCGAGTAATGAGACAACTGTTGGCACAAAAGAATAAAATGGATTTTCATAAGGCATCTATTAAAAAAAAAAAAAAAAAGGATTTTTGGATCAGATCATTCTAAGGTACTTTTTAACAGTACTGTGTAATAGGAAGGTTTGCACTGCTTTCAGGTGGATTTTCTTTTAAATTAAATCTGTTAGGTGCACACAGTTGGCCTTGAAGTATTGTAGGAGTGATCTGTAGGCATGTTAATTCATTGATAGTGCTGCAGTCCCGGACACAGTTAGTTATGTTCCAACGTCAGTTCCACCTTGGTGTTTGCTGCTTCTCGGGCCTCTCCTTCCTGCTTGCACCGCCCCCCTGGCAGAGGCTGCGCTTTCAGTCTGAACCTCTACAGCTGAATTTTCAAAACTGTCTGCAGTGCACCATTGGCAGGTGCGAGTGGGCCCTTGGAGGTTTAGGCTAGGATTTTATAAACTGTGTGGTGGGAGCTGCACGGTTTACAAAACCCAGTGCTTTTCTGTTCCAAACTTAAGCAAGCATGTTGCAGTGCCCGTGCTATCTCTGCCAAGCAGAAACACGCATGCTTTCTCTACACATTTTCTAAAGCTCCGCGTGCATATTTTACACGTGCAACAACTGTACCAATTTGTGTGCAAATAGCCCAAAATTAAAGCACGGAGGCAGGCATTTGAAAAGTCTGCAGCCACTCCACTTCTGAAAACTCTTACTGGCAGGCCACCTTTCCAATCGCCAATCTGCCGACACCTCTACCAGTTTGCCCAGACTTCACCCCAGCACTTCACCCTGAGGCCCGCCCACCCACTTGGACATCCCCACAAAAAAAAAAACCAAAAAAACTGTAGAGAAAAAAAAAAAAAAACAAATCCGATTTCAATTGCGCAAGTCGATCAGCAGGGGTAAAAGTGTCCAGATACTGCGAGCTTTTGAATCCCATCCCGGAACGCCCCAGACCACCCCCTTCTCCTCCTTCCCCCATTAGATTTGCGTGCAGGTACGTGCATGCTCTTGAGGTTTACAGAACGGCATATATTTGCATACATGCTACTTACACGTGTATATGCTATCTTTATGCACACAATCCCCGCCTAACTCTTGGAAAAATACCTGAGAATCACAGTCTTAAATGTACTTCTTGATATTCAAGCATGTCAGACACATGCTCCAGATGCTAGTTACAACCCAAATCTGCAAAAGTATCTCTGCCACAAGTGTCCTGCTCCTCCTTGTAAAAAAAAAAAATGCATTTTGCTGCAAGGACGACAGGTTGACTAATGGGGATCATACCTGTTGGGTGGTGAAAGGGTGTACTTTTATAACTAATGCTACCCTGAGATATATTTATCCCCTGCTGACCTAGAAGGGTCAGCGACTCCTCATGTGAGCTGCTGCTCGGCCTGTCTGCCTCTTCTTCTCACTCAGCAGATCATTTACCGATAATAAACCCAGAGAGGTCTTTCACTGGCATTGCCTTTGCTGCATGGCTTCTACTGCTTGCTTAGCGTTCAGAAACAGGAGGGAAGATAAGCACTTTGTGAATGCTGGGAAAAAAAAATCAGCATTGCACCGAACCCTCTCTACCTATCTTCTAGCTGAACCAGGGCATAATATCACAGGAAGGGGGCTGCCAGGACCCCTCCCCCCCCCCCCAAAAAAAAGCAACATAGTAAACTTAGGACATATTTTTAAAAATGCAAATGGAAAAAAATAAAGAACTGTAAGCAGAGGTCAAATATAAAGTGGTAATAAGAAAAAGGGATTTTTTTTAAAAATTAAAGTCCCACCTTGAAAGGCTTCCTCAAACATAAAGACCCAAATGATACAAAATCCTGGTAAACTTGGGTCTGACTACACTGAGACAAGATTTCACCTGCTGTGTTTTGAAAAAACAAAATTCCCATAAATTCATCTACAAAGAACATTAGTGAAACATTTTTTTGTTGTTGTGCTTTTACCCAAAGAACGTAAACATACCCAAAAAATTATTATGATCCAATTACCACTGGTACAACTTCCACTGCTTTGGAAGAACAAGTGGCTAAGTTGACCACCCTGGGATTTGGGCCTGTGAATCGGAAGATTACACTCATGCACACCTCGGACAGCTAACCCCATCCCTCGGGCATGTAAATTCCCTGTGCCTCTGGCTTTGCTGCTGCTCTGTACAACTTTTGTAAGCTGCTGCCATGCAAAAAAAAAACAAAACAAACCAACCACCTTTTATAATAGTCTGAATAAAGACTAACTGAAGTTAAAGCACAGATCTGAGCTTTAGACCAGCTATCCAATGAGCTTGCTGAAGAGAGAGACATCACTTATCCTTCTTATTTATTTATTTTACTATTTTCTATACCGGCTTTCACGACCAAGCGTCACATCAAACCGGTTTACATTTAACAGGGCGTGCATTGTACAGAGAACTCGAGCAACTATAACTGGTGCAGGAATTGTAGTTACAATAAACAGGGAAGTACACAACTGGGAGCAGAGGAAGAAGAAGAAAAAAGAGAGATTGATTGAAAAAAGAATTATTTACAATGCATATTTAAAAGATGCAAAATTAAATCCAAAGTGGACTGAATGAAGTCGTGATTGAAGTTGATGACAGAGTGATGGTATTTACTTCCCAATAAGCGTGACAGATGCAAAAAAAGTTAAGAGAAGGCATCCGTCTGTCACTATTCTTGTAACTCCGCGATCTAGCTAGAACTACTTCCATTCACCAAATAAAAACCGTAAAAACTATTAAAAAGTGACTCCTCCACCTCACTCCGCCCCGCTGAATGGCATCAATGGTTTATTAAGATCCAGGTTCTTCTGCCTAATCACGACATCACTTATCGGGGGTCCCGTTTCACCTCCATCTTTACAGCACTTTGCTACTCAAGCATCCTTCTCAGATGGCTGAGGTGTTCGGGAATTGTCAAAGCACTCTCTGCTTGCTGTACTGATGATACAGAATTAGGCAGCAAAGACTTTTGTAACATACGGCCCAACATCCAGTCTTCTACAGAGTTCAGTTTATTCTGGCACTGCCAAGCTAGATGCCATCAATAACTTGACAAGCTCTCTTCATATATGTATGGTCAGACCATCTTTCATTACTGTATTAGCATATAGCACAAAAACTAGAATTTATCTGTTTGGTATTTTACCAAAAGGAATAGCAATTATCACCACTGTAGTGTTTCCTGTTGCAGACTTCAGTCTACAAGCTTCTTGCACCTCCGGAAAATGTCTATTTCACTAGATCTTCAAAAAAGGAGCCACATTTCACATTCAGCTAAATGAAAATTCAGAATATATCCAGAAAAAAAAATAGCCAATGCACCTGATCAGGAACAAAAGGGTTCGAATTAGAGAGATTTCTCAACTCTTAAGAAACTCAACCAAAACCCAATAAAAATTCAAAAAAGTCTCACATTTACTTTAAAATGGAACTCAAGTAGTCATATTGGTAATGGAGAAAACTGGATTATTTGCAGGTTGTAGTACTAAAGCCAATACAAAAGAACTGTTGAAACCTATGGCCTGTGCATAAGCTTTTGAGACCATACGGTGACATACTTGGGAAAAAGGAGCACCATCACCATTCACCTGGGCTAGAAATCCCTACTTAAAAAACACACAAGTGCATATTCACACGTCTAACATCAAAAACAGTTCAGAGTAGGACTGACTTGGCAAACAAGTTACCCAAAGGGTCCTATGCAACATTCACTGGACATTTCTTTCACAGAATTCTGCAGCAGATTCCAAAACGAATGACAGCAAAGCATTTACACTGGGACCATAGCATAACAATAGCTTACTTATTAAAATGGAATTGCAAGCTCTGCTTATATTTTTTATTGCACAGGTTTCATGAGCACTTTATATTTGCACAAAGAGGCTAGTTTATAAAGCACGCACAACAAGCGTAAGGGCTTTTTCAATTTTGCCTTTTTAAAAAAAAGGCAACTTTTCTTACATAATAGGGGTATCCTTCAAAATACTTTAGGCCAATGTAACATTTGTTGTTGTGTCCCCTCACCATACAAACTCTCACATCTGAAGCAGTTATAAAAAGTGTACCAAAAACAGCTGGTTAATAGTTCAGAGGGAGCCCGAAGCCTTGCATTATATGAAACTAAAAACAGAATTTGCTCCCTTCCAGAATACCTGCAATAAGCACCTGTCATTTGCCAGTCCAAGCCTTCTGGATTTTACTGTCTGAAAATCTCAACTTTTGTAGGTGCTGTCAAACCACCTTGGCTACCACCTTCTCCTGAAACTTTTGAAGCTAGTCAGGATTAAGATGATCAAAGCACTCAGGAGGAAGGCTGTGCTACAGGAAGTCAGGCTGGTGGCTACCTGCCCCCCTCCGTGCCTTCTTTCAGATGGGACCTTCCACAGAAGCCCCGGCTCTCTGTACAAGCCCGAGAAGGTAAATCTTTGTGCCTGGTCTGCTCTGACCCAAATAAAGAATCAGAACACGCTTAGGAAAAAAAATGTTGCTCCATTCTATTGTTTCTATCCACACCACACTCCAAAGCCCCTTGATTAAAAGTGCTACACAGAAACGGATTGTTTAACAGCTTGACCCCCCAAAAGTTAGTTCTGGGGGGGGGGGGGGGGGGGACAGGATCTTCACTTTTTCAGGACTTTGGTTTATTTGCTCAGTAGTGTGATGCCTGTAGATCTGATGGGCTGTGTTCACTGTTTCTCATGGGCATAAAATGAAAGTCCCTTAGTTTTACGTTTACTTCCCTCCTGTGGCAAAACTTCTAGCAGGGAAATCACTTGCCTGCTAACTTTTCTTGGTCTAAATCAAGATCCATCAGAGTGTGACGATCCTCTATTTCCTCGCGCCCCCCCCCCCCCCTACAGAATTACAAAAATCATGTAATACTCAAGGCATAACTTAATGTAATACACAAATGATTTAAGTTTTGAAATTGAAAAATCGAAAACAAATCCTTACACTTGCTCAACTTAGAAAGCAGCCATGCATTTAAATCCTTATGTTTGCCCTTTCTTTGTCTCTATACGGGTCCCATCAGTTACAAGCATGATGGAAGGAGACCGAAAAGCAGTACATGAAACCCAGCAAAGAAAAAAAAAAGTCTCCAAGGCAATTTTTGGGATAGCACAAACAGTACACCCGAAAACATAACTAGGACAGGACACGACCTTAATGAAAAGATTTCACATAACTTCTAAAGCCAGCTCTCATCACATCTCTGTCCCCTGTGCAAAACTGTCACTATCCAACTAGGAAGCTTCCCGGTGAGCAAACTGCATGCACTCCACTGCTCGGACGCGGATTTCTGCGCGCCTTTCCAAATATAGACATTTATTTTGTAATTTTCATCAACCCAAATCAAGGGGTGTCAGGTGGGCAGCAGAGTTTCTCCTAATTACATCGACCACCGAGCTCCACACTCATCGGAAGGACCCTGGAAAGTGCCATCTGGAGGCGAAACAGACCGCGCTTGCCCCCCCCAACCCAAAGTGAAAAGGCAGTTCGTATGTACCCTGTGGCCGAGCCTGCAGGCAGCCCCGTGCTGACAGCCCTGCTGGAGTCCCGGCGAGGAGCTGCACTTCTGCTTGGCGATCCAGTCCTCGATGCCCTTCCGAGCCAGGCAGGCGCTCACCGCGAAGCTATCGCCTGCAGGAGGAGAGAGAGAGGGGGGGCACAGAGAGACGACACTTCAGGCCACCGGCGGCAAAACGAAAAACACAAAACGAATCTCAAGGGGAAAAAAAAAAAGTTTTGGGGGAAGAGAGAGACGGGGGGGGGAGCAAAATTTCTGCAAAGAAAATAAAAGGTGGGAGGGAAGGTTCCTACCTTCGGGGTTTTCTCTGGGTTTGCAAACGGCAGCTGTTGATCGCATCCACGGGCGGGGGGGGAGACGCACAGAAAGAAAGAACAAGAAGGGAGGGGGATAATTAGTCACTGTTCTGTTACCCCCCCAAAAAAAAACAACTGGGAGAGGCTGCGAGGGGGGCTTAAGGCAAGGGAAAAGGAGAAGGCACTAACCATGTTTCGAATGAAGTTTCCCCATTTCTCTGCATTGGTCTGGTTAAGAAGCATTGGGCAGTCTGCGATTCCGAATGCAATCCAGTGTTTGTTTGTTTTAAAAATCCATGTGTTCTCGCTCCCCCACCCCCTCCAAAAAAAAAGCCCAAAAAAAATGTTCAAAGCACGTACACAACCCTCGCCGTCTCCTGCATCCTCTGATCCCAAGTCTTGTTCCTTCCTTCTCTTTTTCCCCCCAAAGACAGAGGCGGTTACAAAAGACCTTACTTCACCCACCGGGGGGGGGAGGGACGTGATTGACACCTCGTCGAGATTAGACCACTTGCAGGCGGCCTCTGCTTGGCTTTCCTATTGGGCAGAGGCGGCACATGAAAGAGAACAAAGATCCTTTTGGAGTCTCCAAAAAAAAAAAAAAAAAAAAGGAGCAGCTCTGTGTTTTACTTGCAGCCCAGACGCAAGCAGCCGATCGCAGAGCAGCCGAGCAGGAGCCTGCGTTCCGGAGCCTGCCAGGGGGGCGCTCCCTGCAAAACCTCCCGGGCAGGACACACATCCTGCAAGCGGCTAGAGAGAGTAACATTTCGGTTACTTTCTTTTTTTTTTTTTTTTTGGAGGGGGGACTTTTTAACTTCTAAAACTTAAAAATCTGCAACATCAGCACTGAAATGCAATAAAGGCTGCATCTTGGTTGTCACTTAACACGTTGGGCTCTTGTTTAGAAGGTGGCTGGAGAGCTCCGTTATAAAGGGGGGGGGGAATGAGCCAGACCTGGTTTATAGCCCCCCCCCTCCCCAACTATTGACTTCTGGATCGTGCTGTCCTTAGAAAGCCAGGACCTAAGAGTTCAGAGATGCAGATGGGCTTTTACGAGGACTGACTCGCCTTCTCCCTCTTAACACGGAGCGGACGAGTCACTTTATTTTATTACTGTTTCCACCATGCAAAGGGCTCTCATTTAAACACTTGGAATTCTTTTAGTAGCCTTCTGTGTTCAGAGTTACTACTTTTTTTTTCCGGCTTTAGGAGACGGGCTGTCCCTGCCTGAGCTAGAAAAACCAAAATGCTACCATTTCTCCATGGTTTCCCGCTTTAAAAATACATTTCGGTGGCACGGCAGTACCTTCAAAGACGATTTATAAATATGCCAGTCGGCAGTAACTGGAAAATAAATGATTAAATGTCCTTTCTTTTGGATTGCTGCTTCCTTCCTAAGAAGGGGAATAATTGAAACTTTTTTTTGGAACCTCTTCTTTCTGAGCCACACCCACGTGTAGATGTAAGTAAATATAGGTACTGCTGCTCTGTTGGTCATCCTCAGAAACCCGTGCTAGTATCGTCCAGTTACATCTGAAATTTGAATTCTTCATTAACGAACTGGAAAAAGGAGCAATGAGCAGATTGTGAGGAATTGCAGGAGGATCTGGTAAAACTGAGGAACTGGGAATCTGAGTGGCAGATGAAATTTAATGTGGACAAATGCAAAGTGATACACATAAGAAAAACATGTCTTATGTATACAAATTGCTGGGATTCATATCAGGAGTTACTACCCAGGAAAAGGAGTCATTATAGCCAGCGGCAGACAAAAAAAGCAAATAGAATGTTGGGAATTATTCAGAAAGGAATGAAAAACAAATTTGTGAATATTATAACTCATCTGTATCAATCCATGGTGTGACCACACCTTGGGTACAGCTCCGGTCATCACATCTCATAAAAGATAGAGAAGAGCTAGAAAAAAATACAGAGAACGGCAACCAAAACGATAAAGGGGATGGTACGAAGAAAGACTATAAATGGATTAGGGCAAGAATGTCAAACTACAATCCTGGAGGACAGCAAAGCAATCTGGTTTTCAGGATATCCTTAATGAATAAACATGAGATATATTTGCCTACAGTGAAGGCATTCATATATCTCTCTTGCATGGTCATTTGGAATATCCTGAGAACCTGACTGGTTTGCAGACCTAAATGGTTGTGGTGGTGGTGGTGGCAGGGGGAGGGAGTTCAGACCTGTGAGGAGAGCCTGAAGGATCTGAACATGTAGACCTTGGAGGAGGTGCAGGGGAGATGTGATGCAGACCTTCGGATACCTGACAGGGATTAACAATTGCACAAACTTCAAACCTTTTCTGCTGGAAAGGAAATACGAAGCTCCGGGACGGATGGACGGATATTTCTTCATAGAGAGGGTGCTGGATGCCTGGAATGCCTTCCCAGGGCCAGGTGGTGAAGACGAGAATAGTTAATCGATTCAGAGGGGCACGGGACAAACGTTGTGGATCCCTGAAGGCTTAAAGAAAGGGATGGTGTAATATTTCTGCATGGGGATAACCAGGACGGAGCAGCAGTTAGTAACATAAGCAAATTGACGGGCAGAGGAGATGGACCTTCTAATCTGCCATCTTTCCAGTGTTAGGGTGATACCCTCGGGGTTAAGACTCTTCAGTGTGGAGAACATAAGAACTTGCCATACTGGGTCAGACCAAGGGTCCATCAAGCCCAGCATCCTGTTTCCAACGAGGCCAAAACCAGGCCACAAGAACCTGGCAATTACCCAAACACTAAGAAGATCCCATGCTACTGATGCAATTACCCAGATGACTGAAAGGGGGGTAGATGTTTCTGAAATCAAGAGTAGTGTGGGCAAGTTAATGAGAACAATTACTCCATCAAAAAGTACTAGCGCCAAGCAACACTTCATGAAACTAACTGATAGCAGATTTAAAAGAAATTATAGAAAGTGTGGGGGGGGGGTTCCCCGTCAACACACAATCAAGCTATGGAATTTGCTGCCAGAGAGTGTGATCTAGACGTGTGGTACAGCTGAGCTGAAGATGCATTTGGACAAGTTTCTGGAGTATAAGCCCATAAATAATTATTAGCCAGAGAGACCTGGGTGTTTCCGCCACTTCTGGGAACAGAACAGTATGGAAGGCCTTTTCTATTAGGATGTGCTGGGGACTTAAGTGACCCAGACTGACACTGTCAGAGACAGGATGCTGGGCTCAATAGACCATCGGTCTGACCCAGCATGGCACTTACGTTGTAATGATTTTTTATGTTCATTAAAGAAGGTGGCCTCAAACTCAAAGACCAGCCCAGGGCTTCCCAGTCCCATCCTGGCCGGGACGTCAGGATATCCACAAGGAATATGCAAGAGATAAACCTGCATACACTGGAGACCCAGGAAATGTATGGATATCCTTTGTGGATAACCCGAAGACCGTGGCAGGTTTGGAAAGTCCTGTTTTAACCTAGGAACATTATCTTATTTTTATATTCTACAGATTGTGCATTAACAGATGTGCAAGGTAAATACCTATGGAGAAAAGAGAAAGGCAGCATTAAATATGAGAGCAACAAAGGAATGGATGTGCAGAGAGAGAGAGAGTTAAAAGTGATAATCCCAGCTTATCTACTTTCTCTTTCTCTCTTGCATTTCCTCTTTTCAGATATTTCACAGGCAAGGACCCACATTAATTTTTTTTCTAAAGCCTAAGGGACTTTTCTTATGAGCCAACTAGAAGTATTCACATCTGGTTGAAAGCTCTATAACCTTAGCCAGTGCTGGTTTTAATCATAAGCATACGTTTTGAGTTTGACAGAGCAAGCAAAATGTTCTAAAAAAAATCAGATATAAAGACCAAAAAACAGACTTCTAAAGAGAGAGGAAAGCACATGCAGACCCTATGAATGTTGACCTGGCCTGGTGGCACAGACACAGTGTGCACTGCTGTGCAGAAGATCCAGATGGGTTTGGTTCCCAAGCCCTGTTTTCACACTCTGTACCACTGGCAGAGAGAGGCGGTCAGAGGGTGGGAGAGGGCAGAGAGAGTCCCAGCCATTGCTCAATGATGACACCTACTGGCTGAAAGTAGGGTGCACAAGTACCAGGTTAAGAACATAAGCTATGTCATTCTGGGCCAGACCAAGGGTCCAGCAAGCCCAGTATTCTGTTTCCAGCAGTGGCCAGTCCAATGAATTCCAGTGCTTAACTATGCGCTGAGTGAAAAAGAATTTTCTTTGATTTGTTTTAAATGAGCTACTTGCTAACTTCATGGAGTGCCCCCTGATCCTCAGAAGGTTTCAGAAGGAACTGCATGGTCTGTGGCTGTTGGTAACGTACAGTCAATGTAATGGTTAAGCTAGAGATAGTTATAAAAATAGGTGGAAATACCCTTATTTATTTAATTTTTTACATTTATCCCATTTACCCCATGTAGTTGTGAATGAAAACATTGTGCCAGTGCCCAGCAGAGGCCAGTTCTGACTGAGGGCCTGGTGTAATAAGGGGCACTCAGCAGAGCACATGGCTTTACCCACAGTTCTGCACACATTTGTTGTGTGCAAACTTTACTTCCAATGCAGCAAGGAGTTTTGTGCACAAAAAAATGTGAGTGTAGAACCGTATGTTGTTGCGCGTCCCAGCCGCACTGGTGCCACGACCGGGCCTGCTCACCTCGGGCTCACCTCTGCGGGTCCCGGTTCGTCCTCCCTTGCCAATGCTGCCAGCTCCTGGCATCCCCAGCGCCTACCCCGGTCGTCTCCGGCTTCCTCCGTGACTCAGGCCTCTCATCAGAGCTCCCACAGGGGCTCCACATCCTCAGCGTCCTCAGCCCCGCCCCCTAGGTGTGCGCGCGGTCAACCCCCCATCTTTTAAAGGGCCCAGGGTGGGAACCTCAGCCCGGGCGCCTCCCTATGACATCACCTGAGCACAGTATATAAGGCGAGGCCATTTCCCCAGAACCTCGCCTTGGCAAAAGGGTCGTCACCTTCGGTGAAGCTAGTTGCCATCCTCGTGCATGTTCCAGTGTTCCTGCGTTCCTGTGTTCCTTGCTTGTTCCAGTGTTCCTGCATTCCTGTATCTGTTCCTGTGTTCCAGCGTCTGTTCCTGAGTTTCTTCGTTCCCGAGTCTTGTTCCACTTTCCACTACCCAGGTAGTACCTCCTTGGACTGATCACCCGGTACTGACCTCGGCTTGCCTCTGACCTCGCTTGGACTGATCACCCGGTACTGACCTCGGCTTGCCTCTGACCACGTTTGGACCGATGACTGGAACTGACCTTGACTTGCCTTTGACCATGCTTGGACCGACACCTGGAACTGACCTCTGCTTGCCTTTGACCACGCTTGGACCGATACCTGGAACTGACCCTTGCTTGCCTCTTGACCACGCTTGGACTGACACCTGGAACTGACCCTTGCTTTGGCTGACCAGTCTCGGACGGATACCCTGGCTTTGACCCTTGCGCTCCATTCGGATGCTCTCTTTGCTCCTCCTGTGACCACCAGGTCCACCTGCCTTGAAGCTACCTGCGGCCTTCCTCGAGCTAGACCACTAGGCGCTGCCTACTCTGCCTGGAGGACCTTCAGTTCCTGCCTCGTACCCGTGGTCTCCGGTACTCTCTGTTCCGGTGTAGCTCATCTGTTCACCATCAGACGCACACCCTTACTCTTGGTGGACACACCTCTTTGCTACTTCTCTGGGAGCCCCCCAGAGGCCCACCTAAGCCCAGGCAGCCCGAGAATCCAAGGGCTCAACCCACGGAGCCACCTGGCCATTATTGGTGAAGCTCCAGCTTGCCTGTCTCCTCGTGTGCTCCGCCTCCTGGTGGCAGGCAACCTCTGGGATCCCTCAGAGGGTCGTACCGATCCTGCGCTAGGCCAAGAGTCCACCTCCAGCGCAACATATGTACTGCTTAGCTACCACTTAACTATTTATTTTGATTTACATTCCACTTTTCTACATCTTATATCTATCACAGTGTTTAGGAAAAAAGAAAGGGAGTCTAAATTGCAGGATTTGTTGGAAACTATTAGGATCAAAGAACAGTTGCATAAGAGGAATGGCCACAATTTTATATTTAAAGAACTGTGTCAGGTAACCCGATTTTCTATTTTAAGAAACTTACTAACTCTCAGTTTTTTGAATATAGTCATAGGGCAGGCAATATGTTAGCACATCAGTTACGGGGGACAAGGGTGAGTCGTATAGTCCATGAGCTTAAGATAGGAGGGACAGACTGTAGAATCTCTCTTGGAGATGGCTAAACCTTTAAAAAAATTTTATCAAGAGCTGTATCCCTCAGCAAAAGAGTGGAATGTTGCAGAGATTCGCTCTTTTCATGAGCAGAGCAATCTCCCTAAACTTTCCCAGGAGGTCAAAGATAGATTGGACTCCCCTGTTAAGGCAGGAGACGTTTTATATGATATTAAGGCCTTGAAGGGAGGGGGGGGGGGAAGCTCGTGGGTTTGGGGGCAGACTATTACAAAACGTTTTCTGGTCTGCTGTTTCTCATCTTGGTGAGGTTATTTCAGAATGTTGTTGGGGGGATGGAGGGTTCCCTCGCTAGATCATTCTATGAAGTTATTACTGTAATTCCCAAGGAGGGTAGACAGAAGACAGAGTGGGCTTCCTACCATCCTATTTGTTCATTAAATAACAATATGAAGATTTTGGCTAAGATATTAGTGATCGTACTAGATAGGATTCTGGGGAAACGTATTTATAGGAATCGAGTTAGTTTTAATTCTGGGAGACACTAAAGATAATTTGTTGCATACTTTGGGAATTTTAAGTGCTCGGGCAGCTCAGGATGGAGGCTCTGCTATTAGACACAGAAAAAGCCTTCAGCAGGATTGAGTGGAACATCTTAAGGGAGGCACTGGGGGATTTGGGGGTTCAGTTTTGAAGGAGGATTTCTGAAATGGGCGCAGGTGCTTTATTGCTTGCCACAAGCTGACGTTAGACTTCATGCGGTCTCCTCTGGTTCCTTTGAGTTATTGAGAGGTACCACAGAGGGGATTGCTCTTTTACTTTTATTGTTCGCTTTAGTAATTGATCCGCTGGCAAAGCAGATAAGGCGATTTTCCCATATTAAAGATATAATGACACAGGGGCAAGAACACAAGGTGGTTTTACTATTCATGTCCAGTCTCCCTCTATTTCAGCTTTATTGGATTTATTGAATACTTTTGAAGCTGTCTCCAGTTATAATATTTATATCATTAAGTCAGAAATTAGGCCCTTATATTTGCCGTTGGATGGGGGCTTTTCGTTAGGTGGCAACTGCCCTTTTAGATGTGCAGGGAATTATTTGACGTCTTCAGGGATACAGTTGTCAATATGCCTGGGAAATCTGTTTCACCTCAGTTATATTCCTCTTTTTAAAAAGTTCAAGGAAGAAGCTCTTAAATGGAAAGATCTATATCTTAATTGGCCAGGCAAGACAAAACGTGGTTAGGATGGTTTGGTTACCAAGGCTCCTTTATTTGTTTTTAATACTGCCGATTGCATCCCTTCATCCTTGTTTCGTGCTTTGGATACAATTGCATCTAATCTGTTTTGGAAGGGATCAATGGCTAGGGTAAGTTAAAAACCCTTGCATAGGCAGGCGAGGAGATGGAGGTTCTCATTTACCGCATTTTCATGATTACTACAAAGCAGTCTTATTTAATATCTTGGCTCAATGGAACTTTCTCACCCCTAGTCAACATTGGATCGAATCTCAGCAAAGAGACGTAGGTGCTTAGAATGGTTGGTACCCTTGGACCAATTTTGAAAAGGAAATTGTATAATGACTCTGACATTGCTGCTAGGGTGTGGTGGAATTATGTTAAGTGGGTGTGGTGAACGGTGAGTACTGGAATTGATGCCATGTTAGGATGTGAGGAACTATGCAAGGTCTGGCCTTCCTCTATACCTGATTTGGTCCATAGATCTACACTTCATACTTTTCTCAATTATTTGATCACAGGATTTTTTTTTACAAATGGTATGATTTTAAAGCTAAATTTGATCTGGAAGGGCTTCCCCTCTTTGCTATTAGAGACATAAGAACATAAGAAATTGCCATGCTGGGTCAGACCAAGGGTCCATCAAGCCCAGCATCCTGTTTCCAACAGAGGCCAAACCAGGCCACAAGAACCTGGCAATTACCCAAACACCTAGAAGATCCCATGCTACTGATGCAATTAATAGCAGTGACTATTCCATAAGTAAACTTGATTAATAGCAGTTAATGGACTTCTCTTCCAAGAACTTATCCAAACCTTTTTTGAACCCAGCTACACTAACTGCACTAACCACATTCTCTGGCAACAAATTCCAGAGATTTATTGTGCGTTGAGTGAAAAAGAATTTTCTCCGATTAGTCTTAAATGTGCTACTTGCTAACTTCATGGAATGCCCCCTAGTCCTTCTATTATTCGAAAGTGTAAATAACCGAGTCACATCTACTCGTTCAAGACCTCTCATGATCTTAAAGACCTCTATGATATCCCCCCTCAGCCGTCTCTTCTCCAAGCTGAACAGCCCTAACCTCTTCAGCCTTTCCTCATAGGGGAGCTGTTCCATCCCCTTTATCATTTTGGTTGCCCTTCTCTGTACCTTCTCCATTGCAACTATATCTTTTTTGAGATACGGCGACCAGAATTGTACACAGTATTCAAGGTGTGGTCTCACCATGGAGCGATATAGAGGCAGTATGACATTTTCCGTTTTATTAACCATTCCCTTCCTAATAATTCCTAACATTTTATTTGCTTTTTTGACTGCTGCAGCACACTGAGCTGACGATTTCAATGTATTATCTACTATGACGCCTAGATCTCTTTCTTGGGTGGTAGCTCCTAATATGGAACCTAACATCGTGTAACTACAGCTAGGGTTATTTTTCCCTATATGCAACACCTTGCACTTGTCCACATTAAATTTCATCTGCCATTTGGATGCCCAATCTTCCAGTCTTGCAAGTCCTCCTGTAATGTATCACAGTCTGCTTGTGATTTAACTACTCTGAATAATTTTGTATCATCTGCAAATTTGATAACGTCACTCATCGTATTCCTTTCCAGATCATTGATATATATATTGAAAAGCACCGGTCCAAGTACAGATCCCTGAGGCACTCCACTGTTTACCCTTTTCCACTGAGAAAATTGACCATTTTAGTCCTACTCTCTGTTTCCTGTCTTTTAACCAGTTTGTAATCCACGAAAGGACATCGCCTCCTATCCCATGACTTTTTAGTTTTCGTAGAAGCCTCTCATGAGGGGACTTTGTCAAACGCCTTCTGAAAATCCAAATACACTACATCTACCAGTTCACCTTTATCCACATGTTTATTAACCCCCTTCAAAAAAATGAAGCAGGTTTGTTAGGGCAAGACTTCCCTTGGGTAATCCATGTTGACTGTGTCCCATTAAATCATGTCTTTCTATATGCTCTACAATTTTGATCTTGAGGATAGTTTCCACTATTTTTCCCGGCACTGAAGTTAGGCTCACTGGTCTATAGTTACCCCGGATCACCCCTGGAGCCTTTTTTAAATATTGGGGTTATATTGGCCACCCTCCAGTCTTCAGGTACAATGGATGATTTTAATGATAGGTTACAAATTTTAACTAATAGGTCAGAAATTTCATTTTTGAGTTCCTTTAGTACCCTGGGATGCATACCATCCGGTCCAGGTGACTTGCTACTCTTTAGTTTGTCAATCTGGCCTACTACATCTTCCAGGTTGACAGTGATTTCGTTCAGTTCGTCTGACTCATCACCCCTGAAAACCAACTCCGGAACTGGTATCTCCCCAACATCCTCACTAGTAAACACGGAAGCAAAGAATTCATTTAGTCTTTCTGCAATGGCCTTATCTTCCCTAAGAGCCGCTTTAACCCCTCGGTCATCTAATGGTCCAACCGACTCCCTCACAGGTTTCTTGCTTTGGATATATTTAAAAAAAGTTTTTATTATGAGTTTTTGCCTCTATGGCCAACTTCATTTCAAATTCTCTCTTCGCTTGTTTTATCAATGTTTTACACTTAACTTGACAATGCTTATGTTTTATCCTATTTTCTTCAGATGGATCTTTTTCTTCCAATTTTTGAAGGATGATTTTTTGGCTAAAATAGCCTCTTTCACCTCACCTTTTAACCATGACGGTAATCGTTTTGCCTTCCTTCCACCTTTCTTAATGCGTGGAATACATATGGACTGCGCCTCTAGGATTGTATTTTTAAACAATGTCCAAGCCTGTTGAACACTTTTAACCTTTGCAGCTGCACCTTTCAGTTTTTTTCTGACTATTTTCCTCATTTTATCAAAGTTTCCCTTTTGAAAGTTTAGTGTTAGAGCTGCAGATTTACTTATTGTCCCCCCTACCAGTTATTAGTTTAAATTTGATCATGTTATGATCACTGTTGCCAAGTGGGCCCCACCACCGTTACCTCTCTCCACCAAATCCTGTGTTCCACTAAGAATTAAATCTAAAATAGCTCCCTCTCTTGTTGGTTCCTGAACCAATTGCTCCATGAACAGGGAACAGACTCTCCAAACCAAGACTCCCTCAGTGGTAGAAAAGATGATTTTTGGCACTGTACCCTCTAGAGGGAGGATTGGTAAAATATATAATGTTTTGCAATGGGCTAAATATTTATAGAAAGTTATGGTTTGGAAGGGATGGGATAAGGAAATGGGAGATGAAACTGAACAAACAATAGGATCAGGTGATGGAAGATATTTGGAAATGCTCACGCTCCTTTGGAAATGCTCATGCTTTTATTATCCTATTGTATGTGAAGGAGATTGCGGGCAAAACGGGATGCCTTCTCATGTTTTGTGTGCTTGCTCAGCTATTAAGGTCTTTTGGGATGCCTTTACTGGTGTTATATGGATATTTTTGGGGTATCTATACCTGTTGATCCCAGGATATATGTACTTTTCCCTTCCCCACTCTGGCGTGGGTAACCAAATACTGAAATTACTTGCCATGGGACGAGAGTGCTCAATGATTGTGCAGAGTCCTCGATGATTAAGGATTGGCTTTCTGAGTTGAGCATCTGGATTGAAATGGAACTTTTATCTGTAAATTGGCATTCCATGTCCACAGGGGGCCCCTCAAGGTTCAGCCTTGTCAGTAGCCTTTTTTTAATATTTACGTGTCTCCTTATGCACCCTATTGTCCACCTGATTGGTGGAGTGTGGATCTGATTGAGACAAGCTGGTTAGATAAAAAAATAGTAGGGTTATACTTCTGGGCCTAGAATCAAACTTGGCGCCAAACACTTGTGAAGGAAAGAACTGGAATGTGTAGTCTTGGTACTCAGTGTGCTATATGCTGGTTTCACAATATTTTTATGGAAATATTTCTCTTTTAAAGTTACTGCCTTTTGAAGAAATATGAATGGCTCCCCTGATGCAGACACGATTTATGAAACCTGGCCCGTGTCAGGATTAGATATTTGAGTGGACTACAATTTTATATTCTCTAGCTGCATTGCTTGAAGTCAAAAACTGTGTCAGCATTTATGAGACAAGAAGTTCAAAGACAAGTTGAGAAAATGTTATTTGCAAAGTATTTACAAAATTTGTTCATGAAAATATGTTAAAGACTGTGGGATCAATGATTATTGAGAAAGCAATGAAAGTTTTATGACCGGTAGTGCTTATTACGATGGTGCATTATCTAAATTGTTTATACATTTTTCCTTTTCCTTTCATGAGTTTGTTGGTTGTTAAATAACAATTATGTTGTATGGGTGGATCTTTGGTGCCAAGTTGTGGTTAGGGCTGCCTAGTGAGCAAGCCTACTAGGCCCACACCATCATCTGGCAGACTGGCCCTGTTGCAGGACTGGCTGGAGCTTCGTTTATACCAGCTGCCTCCCCCGTGGGTTGAGCCCTTGGGTTTTGACGGCCAGCGGGTCTTAGGTGGGTCCCTAGGGTGATCCAGAAGCGAGAGTCCAAGAGAACGCATAGATCAAGGCAGGCAGCAGACAACAGGAATGAAGAGCAGGCCAGAGGTTGGGGCAGGCGGCAGACAGGGCGAGGTTAGATCCAAAGCAAGGGATCAGGTCCGAGCAGCAATTAAGAGAGATCCTAATCCAAGCGGAGGTCAATCCAGGAAGAAAAGTCAAGGAAACTAAGACCAGAGAACAAGATGGACCAGACAAGCAGGACAAGGAAATAAGGCACAGAAGAGACAAAGGCAGGGCACGTACAAGGCAAAACCAACAAGACAGGGTACAAGACAAGGCAGGCACAAAAAAGCAACATGCACTGGAAGAAGAACCAGGAGACCTGTTGCAGAGGCAAAGAAAGACTGACTGAAGGGCCTTATAAGGGCTAAGGCTGGTTATGTCATAAAAGGGTGCCTCAGCATTGTTCCCGCCATGGGCCCTTTATGAGGGTGCTTGTCGGGCATGCACATGCCTAAGGAAGCATTAGGGGAACACGACTGGTGGCATTTCTTATCGAGTTGAGGGTCCTCATCAGAGGCAGCGCCTCTGCTGCAGGTCCTGCCTGGCGGCATCGGGAGTAAATGCGGTGGCTCATGAGGCTGTCCCGTGAGTCACCAATCGTAACACTATCCCCTCTCCTAATCCCCCTCCCTAATCTTCTGGGCCTGGATTTTTTGGGGAACCTCATGTGGAATTCTTGAACGAGTTATGGGGCTTGGAAGTTGGAGGTCGGCTCCCAAGAGTTTTCCTATATCTCTTGGTCTATATCTCTTCCAGGAAATGAGATACTGGAGTTTGCTTTGGACTCTCCTGACATCTACTGTTTCCTCCACCTCATCCACTGAGATCTGTGGAGGCTGCCTGCTTGGCCAGGAGGAGGAGACCAGTTTTAGCAGGGAGATGTGAAAAACATCATACACCCTGAGGGATGGAGGCAGACAAGTTTATATGCCAGGGGACCCAGCTGTCGTGCTAACGGGAAGGGTCCAATGAACCAAGGTGAGATTGCTTAAGACCATTTAGAGATTTTTGTAATTTGCAACAAGAAGTTCTTTTTCCTATTTAATGCAACCTTCAGGTTATACCATATACAGCTTCTCTTCAATATCACCATTGAAAAAAGCATTTTTAATGTCATAATATTTCACTTCCATATTTCTCAAGGCGGCTATAGCAATGACAGTTTTGAAAGCATTTTGTTTAGCCACTGGTGCAAAAGTAGCATCATAATATTCCCCATGTTTTTGAGAAAAACTCTTTGCCAGTAATCTTACCTTATACTAATGGACTTTACCTTCAGAGTTGCTCTTGATTTTGGAAATCCATTTACATCCGACAGCATGTTTTCCTGGGGGTAACTCTGTAAGTTCCCATGTCGAGTTGTATAAGAGATTCCATCTCTTCATCAGAAGCTTTAATCCATTTTTGTCTTTCAAACGCAGGCAATTTTTGCATGTCTTTCTGGGATCCTGGCTCAGGTTGTGGTGGTATCTGAGCAATGTAGGATAAACATTTAGATGGGATACCCTTGTTCCACCTTGAGTAAAGTTGTTGCTCCACGTCCTCTTCCATATTAACTGAATCATCTATAGCAACTTCAGTATCTCTTTGTTCATTTTCAGATAGAGGAATTTGAGCTTCTTGCTTAAGCTGTACTTGTGATATTTCATGAAAGGTTAGAGATACAGAATTTTTGTTATGTTTGGCAGTCTGCAGGCTGCTCCCGTAGACTAGACACTTAACCTTCTCTGCCCTGCCCCTGCTGGCTTCCAACGAAGACCAGCACCAGCACCCTCCATGCGGCGAGACCACCATCCACCAACGTGGCTAGATGCCGCCAGCCTGACCAGCCATGCCTCCCCTTGGACTCCACCAACATACGCAGCTGGACACCACTGGCCTCTGAGTGCTGCACCTCTCCCTAGGTATGCGCGCGAGCCTTTTGCCAATACTCAAAGGGACCAGCAGGAAATCCCCCCCAGCCCCTATTGATGACATCAGCACCCGGGCCCTATAAAAAGGCAGCACTCCAAACACAACTTGCCTCAGCAAAGGGTCCAACTACTTCCAGTGTTTGGTCCAGCCTTGTCTTCAGTCTGCATCCAGAGGTCTCCAGTTTGTCTTCTGTCTTCAGTCCAGTCCATCCACGTTGCTCACTTTTGTCCTGCCGGCCTGGCACCCAAAGGCTCAACCCAAGGAGAACGAGGGCTAGTACAGGTGAAGGTCTTGATGGGTTTCTGCCTCGTCAGGATCCGCCTGCTGACTATGGGAACGTGCAGGGAGGAGGGCTCCTCCCTACAGGTAGTGTCAATCTTGCCTTGGCCCAAGGATCCACAGACACAACAGTTTTCATCAATCACAACCTTCTAGTTATCTCTGTGCAGAAATTCTGTAACCCTTTTGTGACTCACTGTAGCCAACAAGCACTCCTTCTTGTGCACAAGCATCCCACTTTGCGCACTTTTCTTTTGGAACATGTAAACATATTCTGACCAATTTTAAATGGCTTGTGTGCGCCAAAACTGGGAGATATGTGTGTCTCAGCTGCACGTGGACCATGCGGAATTTAAAAGGGCCGTGACAATGCGCATATCTCCAGTTATGTGCACAAATATTTTGCGTGAAAAAGGGGCGGGGCATGGGCATGATCTGGAGGGGATTGGGTGGGCCAGGGCTGAGGCATGACTTCTGCGCATACCAATTCACGTGCACAAGTGCACTGGGCTCCTCTACTGTATAACTTTACTTCTGCTATGGACGGTAAGTAAGTCATAAAATAAAAACATATAGGGCTGCTTAGCATGGTTTGGGGGTCTAGCCTAACAGAGTAAAAGGTAGGCAAAGTAATTGGGGGGGAGGTTAAGAAGACCAATTTGTTAACTGGGTGAACTGGAATCAAACTGGGAAAATGGGCTCTAGTGTCAGCACGCATGTCTAGTAAAATGCACCCCACTTACGTAAGGCAGCATTTGCGCACATGTGGGCGTGTCAGTATGAAATCGTGCACACAGGTCTGCGTGAATAGCTGATTTTAAAACACATGCACATTTGTTTTAAAATCGACGCATCCACGTGAACTCGCCGGCAAACGTGTGCACATGTGTGCTCGCACGTGGCTCTTAAATTCTACCTCTTTGTTTCTAAATATTTTAACACGTTGCAGTTAGGTTTCTTCTTATTCCATAACTCATATGGAGTCCTTTCAACAAGCTTTCACCATAAGCGATTTTGGAAATAGCAGGCTGTCATGATGGCTTCTCCCCAGTAGGTAGCTGGCATATCTGCACCAAAGAGCACACTTCACCCACTTTCCCATTCATGCTTTCAGCCACACCGTTTTGTTCTGGGTTATATGGAACTGCTACCTGGAATGCAAGCCCGCATTTTTTGCCACTTGTATATTCTGTGCCATTATTTGCACGTAGTACTTTAAGAAAACTGCCAAATTTGTTGCTTACATGAGCAAGATATTCAAGTTTTTCCGAGACGTCATCCTTGCTGTGCAGCAGATAAACTGTTGAAAATCTTGAGAAATCATCGATGAATGTAAAGAAATGTGTTAAGAATGTAAGTCTCATTTTTCATTGGACCACACACATCTTTGTGAATCAGATCCAAACACCTTTCAGCTCTGCTATTACCGATTTTTGATAAAGGTTTCTGACATGTTCCCTTTTAAGCAGCTAAGACATTTCATTGCTTGACTGCACGGATCAACTTTGATAAGCATGTTGTTTTTAGGCTAGCTTCCTGTTATGATTTTGGCTGCTGTGCAGCCTCCCTTTTACCAGGAAACCCTAGTGAGCATAGTCTACAGGCTGACAAACTCCTCCTTCCTGCCTGCACCACACCCAGACTCCAGCCCTACTTAACTCTGTCTGTCCCATGCTTCAATGCTTCTATATTGAGTCTCCTTTGGCTTCCTCCCTTAGCCATATTTAATCTTGTGGCCTAACCAGACCTTTCCTCGTCTTGCCTTATGGTTCCAGGCCTTTTGACCTCAGCCTTGTCTCGTGGCCTCCAGACCTTCTGAACTCAGCTTTGTCTCGTGGCCTCCAGGCCTTCTGACCTCAGACTTGTTTTGCCTTGCCCTGTGGCCTTTGGGACTTCTGATCTCAGCTTTGCCTTACATTGCCTCATTGCCTCCGGGCCTCCTGACCTCAGTCCTGCCTTGCCTTGTGGCCTTACGGCCTTCTTGCTCTCTACCCTTGTTTTGTGGCCTTCCTAGGCCTTTCCCTAACCTCTGGCCTATCCAAACCTTGCCATCTATCCTCAAAGGAAAAGCGTTGTCGTCAAAGATCTGGCCTTTTCATGTATTATGGTCAGATGGGTCATGCGGTACCTTCCTGTCCACTCTGTACAGGAAACTCCCAGGCCTAGGTTCTGCCGGAGGACTTCTCCTAGGCCTGATCTCACCCTCTCCTCCATTAACTCTGCCTGTCTCAATTAACATGGAAGCCCTGGAATTTCACACCTTGGTATTGGTGGACTCCGGGGCCGGTGGAAATTTTATCCTAAGACAATTCATGGAACATTGTCGAATTCCCACCGTCCATACACCAACGCCATTACTGCTGTCATCCATTCATGGCAAACAAATTTTAGATGTAACAAGTTGTTGTAAATGTAAACCGGAGTGAAGGCGATTTTTGCTATACCTCGGTATATTAAAAAAAAAACCCAAAACTGCTAAATAAACAATTACCAGGCAAAGTTACTTTCTCCACAGTCCCCATCTGACTCTGCACTGGATCTCTGCACATGGAGACCATCTCCTTTCTGGTACTGGACAGGGCTATTCACCCTGTGGTCCTTGGACTGCCATGGTTAAAACTTCAGACTCCACAATTCGATTGGAGCACTCTACAATTGTCCCAATGGGGCAATGCCTCCCATAAAAAGTGCCTGGAGGTCGTATCCCCAATACCTTGCCTAGCTACTATGACCTCCCTTCCGGGTCTCCTGCCGCAGTACTCCTCCTTTTCAGATGTGTTTTCTAAGAAAGCTGCGGACACCCTATCTCCTCACTGCTCATTTGATTGCTCTATAAACTTACTGCCAAATACTGAGCCTCCCCGAGGAAGGGTCTACCCACTCTCACTAACAGAGACAAAAGCCATGTCTGAATATATACAAGAAAATTTGGCCAAAGGATTCATTCAGCCTTCGTAAACTCCCGCTGGAGCAAGATTCTTTTTGTGGGGAAAAAGGATGACTCCCTCCGGCCATGCATAAATTACCGCATCTTAAACGAGATTACCCAGAAGGACTGTTACCCTTTTTGACAGGCTCCAGGGGGCCAAGATGTTTACCAGATTGGACCTCAGAGGAGCTTACAATTTGGTCAGGATATGCAAAGATGATGAATGGAAAACCACATTTATCACCCATGACGACCATTTTGAATATCTGTAATGCCGTTTGGTCTCTGCGGTATTTCAAAATATGATGAAGGAGATCTTCAGAGACATGCTCTACAGTTGCGTCGTGGTCTACCTGGACAACATCCTGGTATTTTCACTAGACCTCCAGAGCCATCACCAGGACATCGCCAACGTCTTGCAATGCCTAAGGGACAACCAATTATAGGCCAAGCTGGAGAAATGTTCTTTTGACCAGGAGACAGTCCCTTTTCTCGGCTATGTGGTCTTGAGCCAGGGTTTCCAGATGGATCCACAAGACCAAGAGTATTCACGATTGGCCTCAACCAACGGGCCTTAAAGCAAAGATTCCTTGGGTTTGCAAACTACTACAGATCGTTCATCCATAATTATTCAACACTGACTGCCCCACTCCCGGCCATGACTCGTAAGGGAGCCAACCCCTCTCAGTGGTCACCCAAAGCCGTGTCCGCCTTCCAGGAGCTCAAGGAGGCATTCCTACGTGAACCATGCTTGCGTCTCCCCAACCCCCAACGACCCTTCATCGTCGAAGTAGACACTTCGGACATCGGGGTTGGAGCAGTACTCAGCCAGCATTCAGCCAATCACACCTTGCACCCGTGCTCTTTTTTCTTCTGATGATTTTCCCCAGCTGAGTGTAATTATGGAATCGGGGACAAGGAATTACTGGTGATTAAACTGGCCTTCGAGGAGTGGCGTCCCTGGCTCGAGGGAGCGCAGCACCAGATCATGGTATATACTGACCACAAGAACCTCTAGTACCTGCACCATGGTCAACACCTGAATCACAGACAGGCCCGCTGGTCTCTTTTTTTTACTACTACTACTACTACTACTACTACTACTACGATATCGGCCAGCTGATAAGAACACTCGAGCCAATGTACTCTCTCATTCTTTCACCACAGAAGACGTTCCGGACATTCCACGGCACATCATTGATCCAACTAAAGTTCTCCTCTCCCTCACACTCACAGTGCCATCTGGGAAGACAGTGGTTCCCCGACCACTTTGAAGGAAAATCCTCCGCTAGGGGCATGATTCCTTGCTGGCAGGTCACCCCGGACAAGCTAGAACTCTTTCCTCTCTCCAGAGATTCTATTGGTGGCCAACCATGAAGAAAGATGCTCAAGCATATATGGAATCATGTCCCACTTGCGCCCATCAGAAGCTGCCGATGGGTCGTCCTTGGGGTCTCTTACAACCTCTTCCCACACCTAGTGAGCCATGGACACATATAGCCACAGATTTCATGTGGACCTACCTCCTTCCAGTGGCAACAACATTTGGGGTTACAGTGGACCAATTTTCAAAGATGGCCCACTTTGTGGCATTATCTGGTCTTCCTTCAGCCCTGGAATTAGCAAAATTGTTCATTCACCACATCTTTCGCCTCCACGGACTCCCGAGACATATACTCTCAGATCGAGTTGTTCAATTCACGGCCAGATTTTGGAGGTCACTATGTAAAAAGTTCGATATTGCCTTAGACCTCACATCGGCCTATCACCCGCAGGCCAATGGTCAGACAGAGAGGATGAACCAAACCCTGAAACAGTTTCTTCAGGCGTATGTGAATTCTCGGCAGAATGACTGGTCCGACTTACTACCCTGGGCCGAGTTCGCCTTAAACTGTCACCAGTCTGCATCTACCAGGTCATCACCCTTCCAAATAGTATACGGACTCCAGCCTCTGCCTCCTATTCCACTACCTCTGTCTGTGTCTTTTCCAGCGGCGCAGGCTTCTGCACTAGGAGTTACACCCAGCTTTGGGAGCACACCAAACAACTTCTACAGCAAGCTGCCCAAAAGTCAAGAAGTTCTACGATGGCACTATTGTGAAGAATGGGTGTCTTTGGATCATAGGTCTTATTTTACCTGAGCCAACTCTGTACCCTTTGTTTCTGGGTTTCTGAATCTTTTGTGATTGGTGGAGGGGTGGGGGATGATTCCTGAATGCTGTAAAGTGGGTGAGGCTTCCTTGGTAGTTGCTAATTCCATTTTTATTGTAGCTAATTCGGCTTTAAGGTGAGATAACTCCATTTTCATTGAGAATAGTTTTGAACAAATAGAGCAAGCCCTAAACTTCCAGATAGTTTGTTTCAAGATAAAGGCTCTACAATTGTTACATTGAATAATAGTCATCTTGTTCATTTGATCTGATAGAGAACTTGTTGCGCTGGAGGTGGACACTTGGCCTGGTGCAGGATTGGTATGGCCCTCTGGTTGAACCCAGAGAGCACCTGCTACCAGGAGGCAGAGCACACGAGGAGACAGCGGCTAGCTGGAGCTTCTCCAATAACAGTCCGGGGTTTCCGCAGGTTGAACCCTTGGGTACCCGGACCGCCTGGACTTAGGTGGGCCTCAGATGGTCTCCCGGAGATGTAGCGGAGGGGTGTGCCCACCACGAGTAAGGGTGCGCGGCTGATGCAGATAGGATGGACTCGACCCGAACTGGAAGCTCCGGAGACCTCAGGGAGGTAACAGTTCAGGAAGGTTCTCCAGGCGAGACAGGCCTGCGGGTCTAGTCAGGTGGAAGCAGCAGGTGGATTCCAAGCAGGTTGGTCTGGTAGTCACAGTAGGCCAGAAAAGAGTGTCCAAGTGACACGCTAGGGTCAGAGTCAGAGTATCAGTCCAGAAGTGGTCAGCCAAAGCAGGGGTCAATACCAAGGTCAGTCTGAGCGTAGTCAAGGCAAGCGAGGGTCAGTTCCAGGCGACAGATGTAGAGAATTGTCAGGCAGGCAGAGGTCAGATCCAGGCAGCAGACAAGAGAATGGTCAGGCAGGCAGAGGTCAGTACCAGAGATCAGTCCATAGAGGTACTACCTGGGAAAGGATACAGGAACTCACGGAGACTCTGGAACAAGGAGACACTGGAACAAGGAAACCCTAGAATACGGTTAGGCAAACTAAAACACCACGGTGTCGACCCGATTGCCAAGGCGAGGTCCTGGGGAACAGGGCCTCGCTTTTATACGGAGGCTAGGTGACGTCATCGGGCTGCTCCGCGGAGCTGGTTCCCGCCCTTGGCCCTTTAAAGGGCCGGGCAGTACGCGCATGCGCGCCTAAGGGCGGGGCCGGCGCCGGAGAGGACCCCACACCCCGGCGTGGAGCTAGGCCCGAGGTGGAAGGCATGGGAGACACCGCTGCGGGGTGCTGCAGATGGGAGGTACTGGCAGCGGGAGAGGACGAGCCGGGGCCCGTTAGCGCAGGAGCAAGGTGAGCAGGCGCGGGCCTAGCGCGGATTGGGACGCGCAACAGAACTCCTTTAATCCGATAAAAAAAATTAGCAAATTATCTTGTTGCCAATTATGTACCCAGGGTAGACTTCATTAGAAAAGCAACCTCAGGGGCAGGCGGGGTAGAGGGGGAGGGAGGGGCTTTTAACAGTTGAGATTATCAATGATAAAAATATTCCTTGACATACAATTATTCTGAGTTTATCTAATCTACTGAAAGTTAAGTTTTTTGTTTTTTTTCTCAAACTCAGAAAGGCAGTCTAGATTGCATACTTTTTGGTTTCAGTTAAAGTCTGCCCCCTCCTAAAAACCAAGGCACACAGTTATGCACTTATACACAACTTCTGTACCAGACGCAAATATATATTAAAGAGTAAAAGTTCACTTAGCAATTCTGGAAGCTTTGTGAATCTATGAATACCTGCAGTCTTGGGCTTGAAAAGGTGGGGGAAACCCTGCTCTAAGATAACATGTTGATCCTTCATGTGCTATATCTTTCAAGTGTAACAGCAAGACCACTCTTCACACTTACCTGACATGAAAACATTCGTGTTCACTTGCTTTGAGCTTCTCTTCCCTTGGTTCGGATTCCTTTGCACCTGACTAAAGTGAGATCAACTAATACTGTAAGGTGCCGAGTAGAAAAAAATCACTTTTAAGATGTAAAACAAAAAAATAAACAAACGAAAAAGTAATCTGCTGGCATTACTAATCAACTTTTCCTCTTAGCATCAGATTCCTGATGAGCTGGAAGGTTTTGATATAACGCAGAATGTTTATTTGCATTTTTTTTTTTAATCAGGCACTTTATACAGGTTACTGTTTTTTTCTCCCATCATGTTTTGTGGCTCAATGACAAGCACCTTTGCACAAAGGGTTTTTCAGTTATAGCTCCCCTGCAGCCTTCGGCACACAGATACAATAGGAGCATTGAAAGACCAACAGTGGGACATCGCCTTTGATCTTGCGTTCCTAATAACTTGTGTATGTTTGTGTCCACAAAAACAGTGCTTCCAGGCTTTTCTGTTGAACGTCTGCCACAAGCGAATACAAAGGATGCTCATTGCAGTAGAAATGTAATAGTTAAACTGCGTTCAGAAACGGAAGAGGAGACTGTAATCCCCGCCAAACACTTTGATGACCAAAAATAGCCCCTAAACAGAATGCAAAACATTGATGGATTTCAAAGAAGAGGCGTGCAGGGTTGTCAATAAATCAAGCATGCTTTTTTTTTTTTTTATATCACATTTAAAATAAAGGGTTGGAAATCACTTGCATAGACAGATAAGCCTTGCTTGAATTAAGAAATCTACCTGTTCTCATCCAATATAAAGTAGTATGGTTGCTGTGTTTGTCCGCTTGAATGCATGAGTATGCAAGTTAAAAGCAAAAGAATGAGGTGATGCCGTTTCATCGGAGTGTCTTAATGCAAAAGATGGCATTACCAGAAAATATAAGTGAATCCTAAACGGCATTCAATGATAGTGTAAAGGGGAAAGGAAGTTGGGAGAGGGTGATCAGAAGTTGACAGGCAGCACAATTTTATGTCTCATAATCGGATTAAGAAATTTCGTTTTTTTGTTTGGTCTTTTTTTTTTGTCTGTTCCAAAGTGTCTGATCATTTTAACTTTCAGAAGTGTTCCTGGATTGTTTTATCCTGACCAGGTTCCTCCTCTTCAGTACAGTATATATTATTCTAATCAGCAGATGCAAAGAAGCATGCCAAACTGATGAGACAGGAAAGACTCAATTCACACAATAGGGTTCCCAAATGCCCAGTTTTGGACCGGACAGCCAGGTTTTAAGGCACTGTATGCAGCGTCCGGTCACATGTGCCAACCGGGCACTAAAAGTCTTACTGCTGGCTCCACCTCCCTTCCACAGCCTCCTACTTAAACCTATTTTTAACAGGTGGATGCTGGGATGGAGCCACTGTAAGGTGAGTCTGCCTCAACCAAGAAAACCAGTAATAGTAACCGTGATGCCACAATTGTGGAAAATCATGTAAATAACAGAAACCAGTCTGACCATTACAACTGGATGTCTTAGCTGGTACTTACAGCACAAATGAAGATGGAGAAATGATGCGGTACACACAGTGGGGAAACCACAATGTATTAAAGTGTAGCGCCAAGATACGTGCGGACCCTTAAACTTCAAAAGATGAATCAATCAATGACAGGTGCCAAGTGACATCAATCTTTAATGAGTAGAAGTATGTCGTCTACATACAAGTAAGTCCCCCGACACAGACTGTTTCGCCACTCCGGCTGCATTGGGAGGAACAGAAGCCCAAAAACTAGTCATTTAACATGCGACATAAGAAATAATGTAACTTGGCATCTCTAGGTTGCAACCCCTGTGGATCCCAGTATTAACCCTTCAGATTCCTTAGTTCATGCTTATGAGACTTTGGGGACCAATAGTGCTCTTTCAAGCCACCCGGACTTCTTCACCCTTCTTTCCTGAGACCTGGATGGTTAGTCGCAGAGTGTATTCCAGAGCAGTGGTTCTCAACCTTTTTCGGCTGGGGACACACCTGACAGATGGTTCTTACATGCGTGACATGCTGAAACATGTGACCATCACGGGGCAAAAATGTAAGTATACATTCTGCATCCTCAGGAACCCCCTCGACCCCCAAAAATGGGTGCAGAGCAGAACCAGGGGCATTACCCGTACAGCTCACCATCAGGTCTATCCAGTACCGAGCGGTAGGAAGAGCTGCGTTAGTGCCTACGGCACCCGCGGTTACCGCCCCACACAGTGCAGCTCACCTACCGCTCGATCCTGAACACTAATTTTATTTAAATGTAAACCGCGTCCGAAAAGCCTTAGACCCGCGCAACCCATTTTACTGGATAGAGCGCCTATACAGTATCCTGGGTGCGCGGGCCTAAGGCTTCACGCCACGCTGGTATCTGTCATTTCAAATGTCATTTGAAATGACAGATACCAGAAAGCGAAAAAAGCAAAAGCAAAAAGTAAGTCGCTTCGCCGCTTCACTCTTCCCTCCTCCCGGAGCAGGGCGCGAAAAGCAGCCTTGCTCTGGGAGGAGGGAAGCGGCGAAGCGACTTACTTCTTGCTTTTTGGTTTTTTGCTTCGCCGCTGTCAGTGTCTTCCCTTCCTCTTGGAGCAGGGCGCGAAAAGCAGCCTTGCTCCGGGAGGAGGGGAGAAGAGACACGGACAGCAATTTTGTTTTTTTTTCAAAAAGCTAAAAGTAAGTTGCTTCACTGTCAGTGTCTCTTCTTCCCTCCTCCCGGAGCAAGGCTGCTTTTCGCACCCTGCTCCGGGAGGAGGGGAGAAGAGATGACAGCGGCGAAGTGAAAAAACCAAAAGGGGACCCGACCGACTTACTTTTGCAGCCGTCCGGCATCGCTGCTCCCCCGCCTCGTCCGGCATCGTTGCTCCCCTGCCTCGTCCGGAAGATGGCTGCCAGCACGGGGGAAAGCGGCCCCTGTGCATTCAATTGGCTGCCATGACGCCAAAGTCGTGACGTCACGTCTTGAGCAGCCAATTGAATGCACAGGGGCCGCTTTTCCCCCGTGCTGGCAGCCATCTTCCCGGACGAGGCAGGGGAGCAACGATGCCGGATGAGGCGGGGGAGCAGCGATGCCGGACGGCTGCAAAAGTAGGTCGGGTCGGGTCCCCTTTTGGTTTTTTCGCTTCGCCGCTGTCAATCTCTTCTCCCCTCCTCCCGGAGCAGGGCGCGAAAAGCAGCCTTGCTCCGGGAGGAGGGGGGACACTGACAGCGAAGCAACTTACTTTTAGCTTTTTGAAAAAAAACCAAAATTGCTTTTGGTTTTTTTTTTCGCTTCGCCGCTGTCAGTGTCTATTCTTCCCTCCTCCCGGAGCAAGGCTGAAAAGCAGCTCCGGGAGGAGGGAAGAACTGAAGCGGCGAAGCAACTTACTTGCACGGGGGAAAGCGGTCTCCGTGGCAGCCCCAGTCCTCTCCCCTCCTCCCGAAGCCAAAAAAAAGCGAAAAAAACGTTGCAGCCCCCCTCCGGACATCGGAAGGGGGCTGCAACGTTTTTTTCGCTTTTTTTTTTTTTTGGCTTCAGGAGCAGGGGAGAGGACTGGGGCGGCCACGGAGACCGGCACCCAAGATCGCGGCCGGGGCAGGTGAGTGGGGGCTGGGGGAAAGCTTGCCATCTACCCTTACCCCTGCCTCTACCGCAGGGGTCAGGGTAGGCGGTAAGTTAGCAGGTTAAACGCGCGACAAAACGGCAGGGAAACTAGCGATAGTCCTGGGCGCGGGTTACGGGATGCTAGGGAATAGCTAATTCGCTCGTTTGCATGCAATCTACATGCCGCGGGCGGAAGGGGGTTGCCCGGGGAATTAGGACGCGGTAGGAGTAGGTTAAAGGGGATGCGGGGATCGCAGGAAGGGCTACGCGGCCAGGAACGTGAGTAAAAAGCGGCTTAGGAGCAGAGTAAAACGCGGCCGCACTTTACAGGATAGGCCTGCATACAAAAAGATATTCTGGATCTGATGACATCTCAGTAAAGCAAAACAAACTCTCTTTACTGGCAGGCACAATACCCCTCCTTATGAAAAGAGAGTAATTTACCACTACAAATATTAACCAGGCCCTAAACACTAATACACCTCCTATTGGGAAAACAGAGCAAGCCAAGCTGCTATAGATACCCACTTAGAAAGAATAGTAAAACTATACTAATAAATGTTACAAAACAGCTGATGAACAGAATAACATCCAACAATTAAAATCTCATAAAAATTATTAAAAATTGTCCAAATATCAATAAAATATTTCAAAACAGCAGACACATCACATAATACCCAATAATTAAAATGGCAGTCAATCAAGAAAAATAAACTTAAAAAGCCGCCTTTACTTACCCTCTCCAGCAACTCTCCTACTCCTTTCCCTTGCAGACCAATAGCACTCACCAGAAGCAGCAGTGGCTGCTGAAGCTCTGTCCTCACGGTCCTCTTCCTTAGGGCCCACAACCAGTCACAACCAGTCTCTGTCTCACACAGACCAGTAACTTCCCTAACTAGTATCTCATCCTCACACACACACCAGTCACCTCCCTGACCAGTCTCTGTCTCTCCTTCACACACACCAATCACCCCCCTGACCAGTCTCTGTCTCACACACACACCCACACCAGTCACTTCCCTGACCAGTCTCTCTCTCTCTCACACACACACACACACACACACACACACCAGTCACCTTCCTGACCAGTCTTTGTCTCTCTCTCACACAGTCACTTCGGTGACCATTCTCTGTCTCTCACACCTAGACACCCCAGTCACCTCCCTGATCAGTTTCTGTCTCTCTCACACACACACACCAATCACCTCCCTAACCAGTCTCTCTCAATCACATACATGCTCTGTCACTTACATACAAGCTCACACATACTCTGTCACTTACAACCACACACAACCACACACACTGCCACTCATGCACCCATTGTACCACACACACACAAGCTCTCACTCATGCACCCATGCACGCATTCTACCACACACACACTGCCACTCATGCACCCATTGTACCACACACACACACACACACACACATTGCCATTTATGCACGCATTCTACCACACACACACTGCCACTCATGCACCCATTGTACCACACACACACACACACACACACATTGCCATTTATGCACCCATTGTACCACACACACACAAGCTCTCACTCATGCACCCTTTCTACCACACACACACTGCCACTCATGCACCCATTGTATCACACACACACACAAGCTCTCACTCATGCACCCATTCTACCACACACGATCCATGCGGCCAGCCAGATCAATGAGATCGTTCAAGTCGTCTGGGAGATCTCTGGCCACCAACTCATCCTGATGTCTCGGGGAGAGACTTTCCAAAAAGATGTCATGCAGGCTATCACTTCCCCAGTTCAATTCGGCAGCAAGAGTCTGGAAGTCCACGGCGTGTTTAGCCAAAGGCCGGTTACCCTGACGCAGCTGGAGCAGTTCGGATGCGGCAGTAGGTCTGCGGGAGGACTCATCGAATATCTGTCAAAATGAGGAGACGAATTGGCTAGGTGGGAGTCCTGACGCTCCCACAGGGTGGAGGCCCACGCCAAGGGTCTCCCATCCAACAGGGAGATAATATAGCTCGTCTTGACCCGGTCCGTCGGGAATTGAGCTGGAAGCAAATTGAAGCGAATATAGCACTGGTTCAAGAACCCTCGGCAAAGCTTCGCATCTCCTGAGTACTGCGAGGGTGCTGGCATCTGTATGGGTACCGCTGGTCCGGTATTGGTCTCCGCTGCTGGTACCAGGGAACTGGAAGCAGCGGCTCTGCCAACGCGGTCGGCTAGCCCCTGCACTGTTACCATCAGGGAGTCGAGGCAAGTTTGCTGCTGTTGCAGCCTCTGTGCAAGAAGGCTTTTAAGCCTGCAAGATCCGCCGGGTCCATGGCCTTGCAAACTGTTACGGTCGTGGACCCTTGGGCCGGCTGAGACTGTAGATGGTAAACTGTGGGAACCCACAGGAAGTGTCACAGCCGGGAGGTGGCGATGAAGAGACTCTGGAGAAGACTTCATCACTGGAAGTCCGTGGTCCCCCCAGGAGGAGCCCGTAGGAACCCGGACCTCTTGGACTTAGGCGGGACCCTATGCGACCAAGGATCCGGGCAGCGGCCGACGAGATGGACGATGAGGCTGGCTGAGCCCAGGAGGCTGGATGGATCTTCACCCTCGGAAGCCCGCGGCTCCCCCGGGAGGAGCCCGTGCGAGCCCGAGCTGCTGGGACTTAGGAGAATCCTCTGGGCCAGCAAGTACCGGATACCTGAGGTGATGGAAGAGGCTGAAGTCGGAGTCCAAGGGCGAAGCCGGGTCAGAAGCCAGAAGTCAGAAGACAAACCAAAGCCAGGGGCAGAAGCTGAAGACGTAGTCAGGGAACGGAGCCAGGTCAGAAGCCAGAAGTCAGCAGAGACGATCCAGAGTCCAAACGCAGCATCTAGTGACTCAGGGGAACTGAGCGAACCTTGTTGCAAGGCAAGGTTTAGGCCAAGCTGCAGGGTTTCCCTCGAGGTGGGAGCACCGCGGCTGAGGCCTGGGAAGGCCGAATCAGCAGCCCAGCGGCCTGGGCCGGCCTCGAGGTGAGTGAGGGACCCAGGGCACGGCCCAGGGCCGTAACACCAGTTCCCCCCAGTCTGTTCCAATTAAGGAGCGGACTGGGAAGGAACTTCCCTAACCCCCTGCCTAACTTTTCTTCCCCTTCCCCTTTCCCTCTCCTCCCCTCCCCCCAAACATAACAGACCTTACCTCTTTTCTTTTCTTTTGTTACTTGCTGTTCCTGAGGAGCAGAAGAAATTTTACGCGTGCTGGCAGCTGTCCTGCCCCCCCGGCCCACCCCCTTTTCAGGGCCCGGTAATTATGCGTGCATTTTCAAAAAGGCCCGGCCACGGGCATGTGACAATATTTGCGTGCGTGGCCAATTTAAAATTCAGCTGTTACTGTAGCTGGGTTCAAAAAAGGTTTGGATAAGTTCTTGGAGGAGAAGTCCATTAACTGCTATTAATCAAGTTTACTTAGGGAATAGCCACTGCTATTAATTGCATCAGTAGCATGGGATCTTCTTAGTGTTTGAGTTATTGCCAGGTACTTGTGGCCTGGTTTGGCCTCTGTTGGAAACAGGATGCTGGGCTTGATGGACCCTTGGTCTGACCCAGCAGGGCAATTTCTTATGAGAAAGGTGAAAGTTTGTGCCTCCCATTATCCCCTAATAATTCACGAGCTAAGAAATGGGGAGCAGCTGAGTGGCAGGGGCCCCTTCTTTTGCTCTGACAGGCTGAAAGAGAAACTATTGCCTGTGTGCGGCCTGTTAGCTCAGTATTGCCCTTTAATACGTTCATAGATACACTAAGAGGTTCACTGGCGGGATGTAAATTTTATGCAGATGATCGTGGTGGTGGTGGTGGTGGGGTTTTACCATCTCTTCCCCAACTCCCCCTCCCCCCCTTTTTCTGGTCCTCGTGTCCAGTCCTGGACTGTGGAAAAGATGGCAGCCCTAATTTGCACAGACATAAAATCCAAGCCCCCCCCCCCCACCAGATGACCAAAATGACATCTCTGTGGAGCAGGAGCACAGCCTCGGGAGGGGTGGGTAAGCCCTGTGCCCGCTCACCTTTGTCTCAGACCCCTTCCTCTAGCAGCAGGGTCTGTCACATTGCAGTCAGCCCTTAAAGGTGCAGCAGTGAGAGGGTCAAGAGTTACTGGAATCACTGGCAGTCCCTGCTAACTTGAATAGTGAAACAGCACTGCCCTTGGGCTGAGTCCTCTTCAGATTTGAGGCCATAAAAGTCTTTGTTTACTTTTGACAGGTAATTATCCTCCCCCTCCTCTCAGCACCTTAAAAGTGCAGCAGTGCCTGCTGGAAGCCTGTTTACATAATTGCTCTCTAGCAGCCTGGGAGATTAACACTTGCAAACAGTACCTGACATAAGCACAGGGCAATAGTGGGAGACAGCCAGGGCAAGGAGAGTAAAAAAGATACAGTGGTGCCAGAAATTAAAGGCTTTTGTAACCACCACTGACACCTAGGTTGGGATAAGGCATAGGGCTGAGGTGGGGGGACTAGCACAGTGGCCCCCTCATGTTAACCTTGGGCTGCCCCAAAGACTCAGTTCTGACTATGTCCCTACCATGGGGGAGGCACTTTTTTTCAAAATCAGAGACCACTGACCTTATGACTAGGATAATCAAAGGAAATTTAAAAAAAACCCAGGAACTTAAGACTTTTGAAGTTAAATGATCAGGAACTTGGGAACCGACCAAAAAGGGCTTAACAATATGGGCCGTAAAATTATATTGCTCGTTACCTGCTGCTCACCCATGGAACACAACCCTTCCCCCCCCCAGCCAACTCCTCCCTCACCATCTCCCCTCCCTCCTCATATCATTATTGAAATGCCTTTTGTGATTCACTTATATTTTCTGGAACTCTCGTCTTGCTCATTCTATTCCGACCTGAGAAAGGAGTAAATAATTCTCAAAACCTGACCAAGAACTGTATTAAGTTAGTTCAATACAAAAAAAAAAAAAAAAAAATCACCTTTTTTTTTTCCTGTTTGTTTTAACCCTTTACTTCTGCTATGTTGATGACAGGTTTGTGATCTGAACTGAGGGAGACTTGGGGCAGGGGAAACCTAAAAAGGGCTGGAAAGAGAGAGCAGAAGGATCCCAGTCAGTCTGGAGGCCGATGATCAACAGAAAACCGACGCTTAAACTGGGCCACTTTAAATGGTCCTCCTGCCACTGCTCTGCCTTTCAGAAAAATGGCCAGGACAGCCAAACGCCAACCGGTTGGTACGAAGACAAAAACTGAATTCTTCTTTTCACTGCTGTGCACTACAACTTTATCCCTCCCCTGCTATTCCCTGAAGATAGGAGGGGGCTGTATTGGGGAGCAGAGTGGCTCTGCTTTGTTCTCCAGTTTCTCCTCCAGGCTCGCCACCCCTTCCCTCCTGTCCCTCAATAACAGGAGGGGAAGGGTTGGATTAGGCAGCAGAGCGGCTCTTCTGCCAAACCTTTTCTGATGGGGTTAGGAATTGTTGATCCTTGGCCCGAGGCGGGGTTGTTGCTACCGGAAGGGTTGGGCCCCCCAAAGGTCCCCGCCGTCGGGAGGTGAGGCTGGCCGGGAACAGAGGCGAGCTGGGACTTCACCTGTGCCGGCCCCTCGTTCCCCGCAGGTTGAGCCCTCGGGTTGCCGGGGCCGGTAGGACGTAGGAGCGCCCCCTGAGTGGCTGGTCCCGGAGAGGGTAGGCGAGTGAGTGCAGAGAGTGTCAGAGAGATTGGGCACAGTTCGAGACCGGAACACTCTCGGAGGGGAAGAGGAGAAGGAGTGCCAGGGAGTGCAAGACCACTGCAGCTCTGAAGGGAGTTGAGCAGGACCACGTGGGAGTGGCCTCGAGGAGAGGCGGTGCAGATGTGGAGAGATGAACTGTAATCCGTTGGATAGGAGCTAGAGCGGGAACCCGCTGTAGACAGTGCCTGGAGAATGGTTGTGCAAGCTACTGCCTGGGACATGGCAAGCCGGTGACAGGAACTTCTGGCGCAGCAGTGTAGAGGGCTCCGAGGCCCAGTCTGTAGGTGTGTTGCTCTGAACCCACTCCCGGAGAGAGCAGGCAATGTAGCAGATGTCCTCCAGGAGAAGTACCGTGGGAATACCCAGGAGTAGTGGACACTGCCGTTGGAACTCACAAGTAGACTGGCGCTGAGCCTGGCCCCGAGGAGCGGGAAGTGCTGGGAGAGAGTCCTGGATAGGTTGCGCTGAGCCAGGGCCCGCGGAACGGGGAGCACTGAGAGAGAAACCGGAAGAAGCGCAGAGGTCCGATGACAGGAACAATTGGTCCGAGGAGAAGTGTGGCACCAAAGAGGGAACCATGGAACTCGTTGCCAAGTCAATTAGAGAAGGCTCCAGGTGAGGTTTAAATATCCCGGGTCGATGATGTCATCAGGCGGGAACGAACCCGGAGTTCCCGCCAAGGAACCTTAACGAACAGAGCAGGTAGCACGCGCGCCTAGAGGGGCCCAGGAATGGAGTGCTGGTCGGCGGCGTCCCGGCCGTCACGTGGAGTGCAGGGAGCCGGGAGAAACGCGGCAGTGATGACTGGCCACTGCCACGAGAGCACCAGATGTAGAGGACCAGGCAAGACATACAGTGAGTTGAGCCTGCTGCAGACAGCCGCAGCCGGTGGACAAAACAGATGGAAAGGAAACTGTAGAATTCCATGCCGGATAGACTCAAGAATAATGTCAAGAAATATTTCTTCACAGAAAAAAGTGATGATTGCATGGAATGCCCTCTCAGAAGAGGTGATGAAGACAAGAGTAGTAATGGAATTCAAAAGGGCATGGGGTAAACACAAAGGATTCCTAATGGCTAGAGGACGGAAATGAAGAGAAGAGGTAACCTACAGCCAACTTTAGATGTAACATTTCTGAATGGGGGTAGCCTGCATGGAGAGGTTGTGTTACTAACCGTAACAGAAGGCATAGGAGGTAATCTATATGTAGCGGCATATTTGGGTCTTCATCTGCCATAATTTACTTTGAGGTCCATATTTAGAAGGATTTAATGAATATTTGAGCACTACAAACAGTACCGACCATTAAATCTGCTAAGCTTAGCCAAGTAAGAGAACAAATTATATCAATAGCAGGAACAAAATTATGGAACTCTCTACCCGTTTCGTTGAGATTACAGCCAAATAAGAAAAAGTTGAAAGCAGAGTTAAAAACATGGTTATTTAAGCAAGCGTATGCAGAAAATATGCAAGATCTCTAATTCGCTTTTACTTTCTCTCTTAATTTTAATATGTACAAGAGCTGATGGTTGTTTTATTTTATTTATTTTGTTTATTAATTTTATTGTGTTTATTTTAGATATTTTACTATTTTGAAGTAATTTTAACAGCTAATTTATTTCCGTGCTTCATCTTTATTTCCGTGCTTCATCTTTTAGTATTTATAAAAGATAACAGCTAAAAATATTGTATTTCTTATTCTAATTATAAATTGTACACCGTTGTGAATGCTACGGCTGATGTGACGGGCTAGAAAATCAATAAACTATAAACTATATCCAGTTAAATTCTTGCCAGATAACTTATTATCTGGCTAAAATGAGGCTGGATAAATTAGAGGCATCCCAGTGGCATAATAGGGAGGAGCAGAATCAGCGTTATAAGTGATCCAGTTAACTCTAATATTCAGAGATAGCCGGATAACTTATCCAGCTAAGTCTGGTCGTTCCGTAGACCTGTTCTAGTTAGCCGGATAGACAGGCTAAGTTTTGCTCTCCTTCCTTACGGCAGGGCCATGGTTCCAAGAGATGCAGAGTATGCCTCTGGGCAGTGTTAGCCACCTGGGAGGAATCATGGCTTTTCAAGTGGCCAACTCCATTCCCATGACCAGGGAAGATTTTAAAGGATTGATTTATTTATTTATTTATTTATTTAACTTTTTTCTATACCGGCATTCGCGATGGGAATCGCATCATGCCGGTTTACAATTAACAAGGTGTGACAAAAGGAAAAAAGTAAGAACATTAACAAGTGCTAAAAGAAAAAATAGCAGTTACAATAATACAGTGACATAATACAACTTGGAATGGTGAAAAGGCGATAGTAAATTAACAGCAGTTACAATAAAACAGGGACATAATTTGTGAGTACTGAAGCCTTTTCTTCTGAAGGGGATGGACTAAAGGCTGGTTCTTAAGCTGAAAGGGAAGGAGTTGATGCTATGCTAGGAGGGATTCTTGGAGGAAGTGTGTTTTGGTGTTTGTGCTGCTACTAGGGATGTGCATTCGTATTGACCGCATATGTAAAACGCTACTCATATTTTTTTTTAACTTAAAAAAAGGATTCGACATATACGATCGGATTTCCCACATATCCAACATAGCTATGTTGGATATGTTGGAAATCGCGATTGTTGAGCCAAAATAAAAATTTAAACCCCCTCACCCTCCTTAATCCCCCCCCCCCCAGACTTACCACAACTCCCTGGTGATCGAGCGAGGAGTGAGGACGTCATTTCTGCAATCCTTGGCGAGAAGCATGTGACGTCGCGCCACGTCGAGTGACGCGGCGCCACGTGATTCCCGGCGAGTTCGCGCCGGAAGGCTCGTTCGACCCAAAAAGAACTTTTGGCCAGCTTGGGGGGACCTCCTGACCCCCCCAAGCTGGCCAAAAGTTCCTTTTGGGCCGAACGAGCCTTCCGGCGCGAACTCGCCGGGAATCACGTGGCGCCGCGTCACTCCGACGCGGCGTCACGTGATTCCCGGCGAATTCGCGCCGGAAGGCTCGTTCGGCCCAAAAAGAACTTTTGGCCAGCTTGGGGGGACCCTCCTGACCCCCCCAAGCTGGCCAAAAGTTCTTTTTGGGCCGAACGAGCCTTCCGGCGCGAACTCGCCGGGAATCACGTGACGCCGGCGTCACTCGACGTGCCGCCGACGTCACATGCTTCTCGCCAAGGATTGCAGAAATGACGTCCTCACTCCTCGCTCGATCACCAGGGAGTTGTGGTAAGTCTGGGGGGGGGGATAAGGAGGGTGAGGGGGTTTAAATTTTTTTTTTTGCACATATGGACATATACCCAACTCATTTAATTTTTTTAATGTCCATATTGACCGCAAATGGGACCCCCTTTGGACATATGGACATATGGACATAAACTTTTGCTCTGCACATCCCTAGCTGCTACTAGTCCTGCAAGAAACCTGTGTATCCTGAGGAATCAGTGATTTTTATGAGTTTTACTCTGACTGTTGGTAACCCCAGAATTGTGAAATAAAAGGTTTTGTTTGAAGATACCCTTTGAAGTGAGAGCCTCCTGTTTTCCAAGGTGTGGGTTCAATAGAGGCTGCTATCAGCTGTTGAAGAAGTTGGGCAGCAGTCAAAGAGGGGAAAGAAACATTTGGAGAAGCCTTCCCTGTCCAGCAAATATAGCTCTTGCCTCTGATCCAGATCCACTACACTATCTACTTAACTATTTTTGCTTTTGAATCCCCATAAAGACTAGTGCTTAGCTCACAAATAGGCATCAGACCCTTTGTCAACAAGAGGTTACATTCTCAAAAAAATTCATTTAATTCACACCATCCTTCAATCAGATTTAAATCACATCCGAATACCCAGGTCCATTGGACGAAGACAAGAAATGGCCATATCTGTCCCATTGCCTCATAGCATTGGATCAATGCCTTGTCGAAATGTTGGAAAACTTGGAATTGATGTCACTGTTGGATTCCCAGAGACCATGGATATAGCATCAGCAAGGATGAATTGGTAAGTTCCCTACAATACAAGAACACAAATTAGGAACAACACAGCAAGAGCTCTCTAATGTTGTCTTACAGGCCCTGACTTTTCTAATGAGCCTGTAGGTTACAGTCTAGAAAGTAGAGGAGTTTTTAAATGAGTGGAGGACCTAGTGGGTAAAGGAACATTTGGGATGGGAAAATGTGGGTCAGTATTTTTTAGGAAGGTTGGGGACTTGGTGAGACACTAACAGCCTCGGCAGATCCATCCCATTGATGCCAAGAAGGAAACTAACAACCCAGACTCAGGAGAGCTACATCATCCAACCATCCTCCCTCAATGAGCAAGCCCAGCCCTGCTGGGTGTACAAGTCATGCAATTGCATGGGGAAACACATCCAGGGATGCTGGCATTGATATTCAGTGATCACAAGTTGAGTGTGAAGAATTGGAAACATGCCTCTTGTAGCTGCCCAGTGAAAAAAAGCCCAGTTTTGGTGATCTTATGACTCTTACCCCCTGAGTCTTCTCCTTGCCCATGGCCTCCCTAATATTTTTTACCCCCGTCTGTGGCTCCAAAATGTCCAAATGGGGCAGAACGATCCCCAGGTCCTCCTTTTCTGCCTTCTGGTATTTGAAAATGGTGCCGGTTGTCCCAGTAGTCAGCACCATTTTGTTGTAGCCTTTTTGTTTGAAGGACTCAGTCAAGATTTTGAGGTGTTCTCTGTCTCTTGGGTCAGAGCTCATATGGTGATACCATGTGACTTAGCTGTATATAATGGATGTGAAGGGTGAAAGCTAGAAATGTGAAAGTAGCTGCATCTATCAGTCTCCGTATACAAATGCCTGTAGAAGGCCATTGTTGACTGAAAAGGAGTTTGCAAATAGTTAACTCTTTCTCTGGAATAGAGGGTCTCTATTTTCGTTAAGCATATATGATGTACTAACTCTTGTATGTTATGGCCATGGTATTTCCTTGACTGTACTATTACTTACTAGTATTGTTATTTAATTATTTTGTAAAACCTGTTATAAATAAAAAGTTTAAACAAAAAAAAGGTCTTCCAAACAGAAAACTTCCAACAGTCTATTCTAAAAGTCTCAAGGTGTCAAAAATCTCAGAAATCTTCACAATCTTCAACCTCTGCTGTTTACTGGTTGCAAAGGCAAAAGATCCAGAATCCAGCCCTTCTCTCACGAACCTGGTCCACAATCCTAAAATAGCAAAATCTTCCAAAAATCTACTCTGCAATTCTCCTCTCTAGGTCAGTCCGCTAGCAAGTGTCAAAGACTACCACTTGATCGCCCCTTCTGGGGAGAGGCCATGACCAACACCAGAGAAGACTTCTCACCCTCTGGCTATGAGCATGCTCATCAGCCATCGCCCACAAAAAGGTAGGGGGTAAAGCAAGGGGAGGGCTCCAAAAATGCAAGACCCCTCTCTAGATGGACAATATAGGGAACAACATTAGTGACAGGCAAAGCCCAGTCACATTTGGAACCAAGAATTCCAGTATGGACTGAGTTATTTTCCAAGGTTTGGGTTTGACAGAGGTGAAGGTTGCCTGCTGCTGGATGTTTCTGAAAAGAAGCCACTCATTAAGGGGGTTAACGATTTCAGTCACAGACGGGAATGTCTCCCTTTCCAGTACAGAAATCACCTTGAGCATGGTCTACTATGACTGTCCGCCACCCTTTCTAAGAACCCAGTAGTCAGAGAAGAAGTTTGGACTATCCTTTTCCAGTACCTGGTTTCATTTCATGTACCCTCCCTTGGGGTTACACAGGCTTTTCTTGGATGCCCTCTTCGATAGTGATGTTTTATGTATGCCATGATCCTGGGGTGATTCTGAAACTGTTGACGTCAGATGTAATTTCTTTTCAACTGTGCTCCTTTGCTGCCAGGGATTTTCTTGTGGAGTATCTCCCACAGAGCTGACTGTTGTTCTTCAGTACCAGCTCCAAAATGTGGTGATTGTTTTTGTCTAGAGTGAAGTGCAACATCCATGGCTGTTGTTGGGCCCCCCTGTCACCGTAGTGCATGGTTCACCTTTCAGCTCCTCCTCTTCTTCTATAACATTCTCTACCTCCTGTACAGATGGAGAAGGCACATGCTTTGGGGACTCCTCCATTTCCCTTTATTCCTTCCACTGGGCTTGGCCTGGGCTATTTTGGGTCCCTTCCCCACCCCATCTGCCCCATTGCTGCCTCTCTCTACACTATAGTAAGCCTTCTTCCTATAGCATCCACTTTCCTCCTGACACTATCACCCTTCTCCCTCTCCTACACTTACCTATACTTTCACCTATCATACCCCTTCCATACCAGTGCACATGGGCAGTCACACAGCCCCCGTCCTCGCGCCACTCTCTCAGCAACCATGACCTCTCACTCCATTCTTTCAGGACCTTTACTGACACAGGAGGTTGATGAACAGGAGCATGCACTCATTCTCTCTCCTACAGACCTGTAACAATGGACAAACAAAGATTAGGGAGTTGCTAATTTGCTCCTTAGTGCTCTATCAGAGGTCTCACTAGACCCTATATGTAACACTTACTGCAGAGGAAGAGTGGTAGGTGATCGGCACTCCCCAGTGGAGGGTGTCAATATTTTAACAAAACTCCTGCACCCATGTGAGTACAGGTTCTTCCTGGTCTTTCTTTTCAAGAGACAGGTTGTGTTGGTCTCTTCCTCCAAGGGGAGGAGATGCGGTGCTGGGTGCCTCTCTCAATAGAGAGATACTGAAGGAATATCCTGTCCTAGTAGGGTGGCTGGGGTCCAATTTTGGGGTACCCAGGTCTCTAGGACTAGACTGTTCCTTCTGAGGAACCCAGAGGGAGATTCCTAGTTTCTTGAAGATCCAATCCAGAGTGATTTCTTCAGAGCTTGGAAGAAAAGGATTTTGCCTTGGTGGGAATCCAAGGGCAGACTGCATAACAGGGGAAAGGTCCCAAGAGTTGCTGGTTGAAATAAAGTTATCAGCCAGAGTCTCATCTGTTTTTTCTGCTATTGAAGGAAAAAGAAAACTGAACCCCAAGAAACAGGGACCAAGGGAAGAACCCAGAAGAAAGAGGAAGTGCCTGACCCATAGAGCTTATTTGCCAGAGTGTGCAGCATGTGTTTCCAGCTGAGATACCGAGTCTATTTTTATTGCTAACGGACTTTATATTTTCTGTACTGAATAGTGCACTGAGACTTAGTGTAATGACTGCTGATTTGGTTTTCCTGCAATCAGTGACCAATAAAGAAATTAATTTTTCAGATAACATCTATTGTGGGAAGCTTGGTTCTTTTGACTTTGGCTGGACTGGTTTGCAGAAGAGCTCCAGGAAAGGAGTGAAAACCCTACAGTCTTGAAAGATTGACTCTTCCCCCCCCCCCCCCCCCTGTTGTCAGGAAAGAATCTCCAGGAGTCATGGGCACTGCTCTTGCCTATGACCTCCCCAATGAGCTCTGGTGCCCAGCCAGAAGTCAGGGTAAGGGGTTGTACGAGCCACACAGAAGTCTATTTTTTTTTTCCCCTTTCTTCAACCTATCTGCTCCCTTTTAATGTCCCTTTCAGGGGTTCAGTTTCTGTCCTCCTCCTTTCCTCAAACTGAGAACCAGCCACAGGTGCTGGATTTAATTTTATCCAGTTTTCAAGCAAGGCGATGGAATTACGAGGGAAAGAGTACTGAATAGACTCAGTTTAGCGTGTGCACGCTATTTTGAGTAGCGGCTTTGTGCTATTTAGCGATCAGGTAGGAGTAACATGCTAACAGTACCCTTCATATGATGGTGTGCATGTTAATTGCACACATGCTATAGGTGCAGTATTTTAGCCAGAGCACTAAAAATGAATGCATCACCCAGGAAGAGCCATTTTAAAGTGCATGCTAAAAACATTTTTGCACCAGTTTTAGTTTATAGATCTCTTAGTATAAATGCTTTTCTGAATGTGAAATCTTCCTAATTCTGCAATAGTACTTTTCCCATTCTGAACTGGGTGTTTCCTAAAAAAAAAAAAAGTAAGGTAGCATTCTAGTAACTGTATTCGCACTGATGGAAGCTGTAATCTTTGTAGGTTATGATACATTTTATTGGACTGACAAAAAGATGTTGTATATTTCTACAAAGACCCCCTAAAAGCCACAGTTTTGTCAGGAGTCACCATCTTAATGGCCTTTTTGGGTGATTTTCAGAATGTTGTCAAATTGTCTCATGTTTATATATGTTAGCAAGTATAGTGGAGTACAATGTTACACAGTATACATACATAGATCAACCAGCAAGCTGGACTGGTGCGTCCCCATTTGGTTAACTAGGTGATCGCCTAGGGCACCAACCATTAGGGGGGTGCCAAAGAGCAGCCATGTGGGGCCACAAGCGGAGCCTATCCTGCTCATGTCAGAGAGGAGTAGATACTCAGCAGGCCGTGAACAGTACCCATCCTGCTCGCGGCCAGACAAGCATACGCACTTGGCAGGCCCTGAGTGGCGTCTTAGCAAATGAGGTAGAAGTCGGGACCAGGGCCAGGACCCTGGGGTGGGCTGCCAGCAAGTTATCCATGAGAGGGATGGCTATGAAAGGTAACTGTTCTATGATAGTTTATAAACTGAATGGCAGTCAATCAAGTCAAATAAATAATAATAACATCCCTAACAAAAAAAAAACCAACCCTCACTTGTATCCCTGCTTTCCCTCATCTTTGTGTCTCCAGATTCCCTGAACATTAGCACTGTACTTGCTTGCTTTAATATGGTGCCATCTCCTATGCAGTAAGAAATAAGCCATGCCACAATAGAAACATACCTGATATTTAATGGCATCTTCAGAACCGTTTTTTGTTTCACCAGAAACATTACAGAATAGGGATGTGAATCGTTTTTTGACGATTTAAAATATCGTCTGATATTTTTAAAATCGTCATTAATCGTTAAAGAGTGCGATACAATAGAAATTCCACCGATTTATCGTGAAAAAATCGTTAATCGGGTTAGTGCACACTAACGGGAGTTAGGACACAACCTAAAAACCCACCCCGACCCTTTAAAACTGCTCCCTTAGCCTCCACCACCTCTGCTTCATCTGACTACATTATTGCCTATCTCTGTGATCAGACCTCAGCCTTGCTTGCCACTGCCTTCAGATTGCCGCCAGCCCTGACTCAAGCCTGCCTTTGGACGCCTCTCCAGCTTACTCCCTGGACATGGTTTCTTCAGACTTCGGCCTGCTTTTGCTCGAGCACCCCCTGTCTTCCTTCGTTCCATTGGTGCCCGAGTTTCCAGGACATTACCCAGTCCGGAGTAAGACTGTACCTACCATCTCTCACCTGCTGACTCTGGGCTGAACCAACTCCTACTGCAACTACATACAGAGGCCCACCTAAGTCCTGCCAGCCCCGGCACCCAAAGGCTCAACCCGCGGGGAATGAGGGCTGGTATAGGTGAAGCTCCAGCGGCCTCTGCCTATCAGCCCACTCCGCCTGCTGACAGTGGGAACCCATAGGTCCCTACCTATGGGTTGCGTCAACCCCATCTTGGCCCAAGGGTCCACCCCCGATGCAACAATTTGATAAAGTCCCCCATGAGAGATGCCCTGGCTAAAGTGCAAGAAACAAAGAGTAGCCTTAAATGGCCAATTTCCTCAATAAAGAAATGTGTATAGCACATTGCCTCAGGGATCTGTGCTGGGACTAGCATTGTTTAACTTGTTCATTAAAGATCTGGAAAAGGGAGCATCAAGTGAGGTGATCAGATTTGCAGATGACACAAAATCATTCTCTTCCAGCTTGAGAGGAAGTACAGGAGAATCTTGTGAGACTGGGGAACCTGGCATCTGCATGGCAGAAGAAACCTAGACAAGTAAAAAGTGATGCATATATGGAAAAAAATTCCTAACTATATGTTGGGTTCCATATTAGGATTTTGGAGTCAATGTGGATAATACATTGAAATCCTCAGCTAAGTGTGCAGCAGTGGTCAAAAAAAGCAAATAAAATATTAAGAACTATTCAAAAGGAAAAGAGAATACAACTGTAAATATCATTAATGCCTGTATCATCTGTTTACAGCATGGCAAAGCATTGCTACCACTTAGTAAGTGACCCTTTAAGTTTGTACTCAAGTCAACAGATGATTTACCCAAGGAATATTGTTAGTAGGAGAAGAACTTTTGGTTTATTTGGTTTTCAGCCTGCTGAAAATAGGTGTGGGGTTCACCATGTCTTATGCCTGGGAGTGAGCAACAGAGAGGAAATCTCCCCATTAGGATCTGTTTTTACTTCCAAGTGACCTGGATTGGGCACTGCTGGAAACAGGGTACTGGGCTCAAGGGACTATTGGTCTGAAGCAGCAAAGCACGTCTTATGTTCTTATGTCTGTTTTGAGACATCCATACAACTAATCTCTGGTGCAATTTATTTATCAACAGGGCTCCAGCTAGCAGGGTTCTGGTAGTATTTTCAGGGTCGCATTTATCACATAATATATTTGTTATTAGGGAAGCCTTGCTGGAAGAGCTGCCCGAGAGAAGCGGGGTGCAAGGGACCGAGCCCGGGAGAGAGAATCGGACTTCCGCCCTCCCTCCCCGACGTCATCCGGGAGAGACAGCCGCGACTATTTAAACCGAGTCGCGGCATTAGGTCAGTGGAAGCCTTGCTGGAAGAGCTGCCCGAGAGAAGCGGGGTGCAAGGGACCGAACCCGGGAGAGAGAATCGGACTTCCGCCCTCCCTCCCCGACGTCATCCAGGAGAGACAGCCGCGACTATTTAAACCGAGTCGCAGCGGCGCGCAGCTGCCGGCACGCTGCCGAAGCCGCGCGCCAAAGGGGCACGCCCCTGGGGAAAAATCTGCTGTCGGACTAAAATAATTCGACCTGATGGGGAAGAAGCGGAAGCTGAAGCCTGCGGTATCTACACCAGTCGCAAAGGAAGTAAGGGGCCCCATGGATATCCACCTAGCGAGAAGGGTGAGTCAGACTTCGAGGGAAGTCATTTCCGATATCTCTTTCTCGTCGGGAGCAACAGCTAGTCCCACCCCACACCAGATACCCAATATGTCTCCAATCAATAATGGGGTTAGTAACGGTGTAACTACCCCAAAATTGACTGATGTAAGATCTAACAAGGAAAGCAATAATGTTCCATCAGTTCAGGATTCTGTAGTCACTGTGGAAAGTAGAGACAATCCGGTTGTAGAAATGACTGAATTGCCAATACTCCCAGATCCAGACCCTGAAAATATTACTCTCCTTGATGTATGGAGAGCTGTTACCAAGATAGAGAAGAATTTCTCTCTGTCAATGGCTCAGTCCACCAATTTCTTAGCCCAGACAAAGGAAACGCTGAAAGACTATGGGACACGAATTGAACGTATGGAACAAACAGGGGCTGCTTCGGCAGCACAAATCACATCACTGCAGACAAGTGGAGCCACCTTCATTAAGGACTCTTTAATGTTATATAAGCAAGTTGAAAATTTAGATAATAGTTTAAGGAGTAAAAATGTACGGTTCTTGAATTTTCCTTACACAAGGTTGATATCAGCACAAGAACTGTTTAAAAAAATATGTAAAAGAAATTTTGGGAATATTAAGTGATCTATCGATTTCCAAGATGTATTATATTTCAAATATGAGAAGAATAGAGGGAACATCAGAAGGTGGTATAGACCAAACTTGCTGCACAAAGTCCTAACTTGACTTCATTTCTTGAAGCGTCGCAGGATGATATCCAAACAAGGGCCACATTGATTGTGGCATTTGGTTTGGAGCAGGAGAAAAACCTGGTAATGCAGAAATACTTTAAAAACAGAAGCTTTAAATTTTGTGGCCAAATAGTTCAGGCTTTTCCGGATGTCTCAAGGGCTACCCAGTCAAGAAGAAAACAATTTCTTGAAATGAGACAGAGGGTGGCTTCAATTGGAGCCACCTTCTTTCTCAAATTTCCATGCAAATGCATTATAATATATCAAAAAAATAAGTTTATCTTCTTTGACCCAGCACATTTAGAAGTTTTTCTTATAGATAAGAGTGGAGGAGGGGAATCTAACAGTTTATTGGGTAATATAACTGGTATAAAATAGATAGGCTCTTGTATTCATAGAGTGAATTTTCCTTTTTATTTTAGCAAATATTTTCTATATTTGATGACTTCCCATATTGTGGACTTAAAAATTGGGAAAAAACATAATTGAATGTTTTCTTATATTATAATTGCTTTCAAAAGTACAGTGTGTTTTTCCAAAATGTTACTTTCATTTTCTTTGTAAATGTATTAAGAAATTGAATAAAGTATAAATTAAAAAAAAAATATATATATATTTGTTATTAGATAAATAGTCCCCGATAGCAAGCAAAGGTTTCTATCAAAATTTGCTTTTCTTTACAGGGCAAGTATTTCTGTCTACAGGAATCCAAAGAAACCCTTATGTAAATTGGCAATGTTTTCTATTCATTTAGAGCCATACACATGAAAGGTCTGCTTATTTTCAAAATAAGCAAATGTACGCAGACACTCATGGAAACAAATTATAATGCACTATAGTGGCATATATCATGTGTTCTCATTCATTACGTCGCACAGGCATTAGCAGTACACTGAAATGTATACTGTCAGTGTGCGCTCCAAATGTCTTGCACAATCACATGAAGCAGTTTCTGCTAAAAATAGCAGCAGCTTGGCAAACCACATTCATATTCATAAAGCAACAAGTTTATCAATTTGACTTGTACAGCGCAAAAATAAATACAAGTTTCTTTGCATCCCCTTCTCCTCCCCTCCCAATATGTCTAGGGTATGAAGCGCAAACATTTTGGGATATTAAGCTGGTAACTTTTAAACAGGCGCTTGGGTGCACTCGTGCGCGCATTTGTCAGCCTGCGCCCAGGGTCGCGGCCATTTTGTAACATATATACGCACACGTTATAAAATAGCCTGAACATGCACATAGGTGCGCACAATTTTAAGTGGACGCGTGCCTGTGCACGTAGATTCCGCTTCTACCGCTTAAATGGGGGGGGATTTTAATGGCCGTGCGCGCCAATGCCACATTATCAGTTTTCCCAGTTCGTTGCCAGTTCGCCCAGATAAAGGATAGGACTTCCAAACCCTCCCATTAGCCCCAATCCTTAAAACCTTGCCAATCTATCTATCTTTATCTTATTACTTTCACGTCCTCCAGAGCAGAAGTAAAATTGCGCGGCAGGGGAACCCCGGCGCATGCCTGTGCGAGTAAGCATTTACGCGCTAATTTGAAACTTAAAATCCAGGGACGCCCGTGCCCTGCCCAAACTACTCCCCTGCCCCACCCAGTTTTTGGGACTTTTCGTTTGTGCGTGCAGCGGGAGATTTGCATGTACTCGGTCATCTTGCCAGCCCAACACATTTCTGTATCTCCCGGTCTTCGTGTGCATCGGACTTTTAAAATTCACCTCTTAAGATTTTGCCAGGCAGACGATAGGTGTCATCCAAAGGATAGCATGCAAAGACCAGGTAATATTTTTAATAAAGGACCTAAATCTACCAAATGTAAATTGGAGAGTGCTAGCTACGGCAACATCTAGACATAGGAACACAATGGACTCCTTGCGAGTCTTTCTCAAGTCACTAGCTGAGGAGTCCACTCCTGGTATAGCAAAACTGAATCTTGTACTGGTGCTGGCAACTGGAGACCAGTGTCATTGAGATTATGGTAGGGGACAGACAGTGGGGTCCAGAGATTCCCACGCTGTATGCTTCAGTGTTAACACCGAATCAGAACCAAGCTAGAACCAAGCAAGGATCTGAGATTTCAGAAGGTCTGACTTTAAGAAAAACAAAAAAGGGACTACTACGCTCACAAGATACATCACCTCATCTTCGATTCAAAAGCCCTCTTTACTTACGTCTCGAACTTAACTCAACCCAATTCTCCGGACATCCCACTCAACCAAGCGCACGAAAAAGCTGAGGAGCTGGCCATCTTCTTCAGTAACAAAATTTCCAACCTGCAATCTCAACTAAAAACGAATACCCTAGCCCCACCCAGCACATTCCGCCATCACTGCAATGACATGGCTATACAAGCCTTCGAACCCATTGCAATATCAGAGACCAAGTTAGTATTGAAGAGAATGAAACCATCATCCCACCCATTTGACCAGATCCCTCCCAAACTACTGCTGCTAATTCCAGATACCATCTCCAAAACCCTAACTGACATTATCAATTGTTCCTTAGCCCAAGGAATTTATCCAGACGACCTGAAAGTTGCTTCTATCAAACCCCTATTAAAAAAACCGAACCTTAATCCTAAAGATCCATCCAACTTCCGCCCAATATCCAACCTTCCTTTTATAGCCAAGGTTACAGAAAAATTAGTCAACACCAGATTATCAGAATACCTCGAAGACAACAACATATTATTCCCCACTCAATACGGCTTCCGAAAATCTTTAAGTACAGAATCACTTCTCATATCTCTGACAGATTACCTCATCATGGGCCTCGATAAAGGTCACGCCTACTTGCTGATACTCCTCGACCTATCGGCGGCCTTTGACACCGTGAATCACTCCCTTCTCCTAAATCAACTAGTGAACATCGGAATTACAGGCTCTGCTCTTGCCTGGTTCAAATCATTCTTGGGAAACAGAGGATATAAAGTCAAAATACATAACAAAGAATCACAGTTTTACCCTTCTTCGCTAGGTGTTCCACAGGGCTCCTCTCTCTCCCCCACGCTCTTTAACATTTACCTCCTACCCCTATGTCAACTATTAACTAATCTTAACCTCAAATACTTTCTATACGCAGATGACATCCAGATTGTCATCCCTATCAAAGAATCCCTTACAAAAACTATCAAAATCTGGGAAAACTGTCTTCAAAATATTGACAACCTCCTCTCCAGCCTAAATCTAATCTTAAATTCCGCTAAAACCGAAGTCCTCATAATTTCCCCTGAAAACAGTAACCTCACCTCAAATCCTCCAACCGGCTTTCAAACTTCACATGTAAGAGACCTAGGAGCCATTATCGACAATCGGCTAAATCTAAAATCTTTTATTAATCAAACCACGAAGGACTGCTTTTATAAATTACACGTCTTAAAAAGAATCAAACCACTTTTCCATTTCCACGATTACAGAACAGTTTTGCAATCAATAATCTTCTCTAAGTTAGATTATTGCAATTCTATTCTATTAGGTCTCCCGTCTTCTCATACTAAACCTCTTCAGATGGTTCAGAACACGGCGGCCAGAATTTTGACAAACACAAGAAGAAGAGACCACATATCTCCGATTCTCAAAGACTTACATTGGCTGCCAGTGCACTATAGAATCTTATATAAATCCATTACTACCATCTACAAAGCATTCCATCAACTCTCTCCGCTTAACCTCCAAATCCCATTTAAAAAACATACCTCCATCAGACCTATCAGAGAGTCCTACAGGGACTCATTACAGGCGCCTCCTGCAAAAACCTTTAACCATAGGACTCTCAGAGACAGGGCTTTCTCTACAGCAGGACCTACCTTGTGGAATTCTATACCACCAGAACTGAGACAGGAACCTTGCCTCCCCACTTTCAGAAAAAGACTTAAAACCTGGCTATTCTTGAAAGCCTTTCCAGACACCAACTGAACCCACTCTCAACTTAAGCAACTAAGAACTCCCGTCAGAGTAATCAACAACCTTTGACAACTCAATAATGTTCTCTCTTTTTTAATGAGGCAGGTTTATTTACCTTGGTTCTATTTACCTTGGTCATTCTTTTGTTATCTCAGTGTTAATCTCTCTTTTGCCTTCTCTTCATTCCAAGTTGCATTTTATCCCTGTTTTATTGTAACTGCTACCTTATTCTTCTATCACATGTTAATGTTTTTAAGTTATTAAGTATTTATTCTGTTGTCACACCTTGTTATTTGTAAACCGGCATGATGCGACTCCCATCGCGAATGCCGGTATATAAGAAATTTAAATAAATAAATAAATAAAATAAGAAAATAAATGGTTGTGTTAAGGAAGCCTTATTTTATTTTATTTTATTTTATTTCACAGACTTGTATTCTGCAATTCGCAAAGCACCCATGTAGATTACAATCAACATACATAGAAATAAAGATATACAATACCAAAAATAGGTATGCAAAAAATCATTATTTATTTGTACGTTTTTATATACCGAAGTTTAGCTAGAGGCCTTCATTCCGGTTTACATTTACAACAACGAATTACATGTGCAGAGACCATTGGTATAACAGAACAGTAAACTGGTGTAACCATGAGTTACATATAATGAAATAATTGGTATAACAACATAACAGGTCAAACAACAGATGAGAACAAGTTATAACAACGGTTATGAGAATGGATGCAAATGGGTTCTAGTCAGCAGCTTGTCTAGCGGCAAATTGGGTTTATCGTTAGTGGAAAAGTCCGTAATATGGTTTAACTATCCGTAATGGTATGGGTTGTTAATTATGGTGTGGGAGATTATCCGATCCCATCTTTGAAGGCTTGTATGAAGAGCCAGGTCTTGAGTTCTTTTTTAAATGATTTAGTGTTATTTTGTAATCTTAGGTGTTCCGGTAGTGAGTTCCAGAGGTGAGGGCCTGCTATGGAGATGGCTCTGTTTCTTACAGTGATAAGTTTGGCGGTTAAAATTGATGGTATGTCAAGTTGTAATTTGTTTGTTGCTCTCGTATTGCGTTGAGAGACGTGTTTCTGAATAATGTTATTTAGGCATGTGTTTTCATTGTTGTGAATTGCACTGTGTATAAAGGTAAGAGTTTTATATTCGATTCTCTTTTCTACAAGTAACCAGTGTAGGCTTTTTAGCACAGGAGTGATGTGGTCAGATCTTTTGTGACCGGTAAGGATTCTGGCTGAGGCGTTCTGTAGCAATTGGAGTGGTCAAATAGTAGATTTGGGTAGGCCTATCAGGAGTGAGTTGCAGTAGTTGAAGCTGGTGAATATGAGTGATTGAAGAATGGTTCTGAATTCAGGGTGGTACAGAAGAGGTTTAGGTGTTTGAGGATTAGTAATTTGTGGAAGCCTTCTTTGATTTTCGATGTGATGTTTTTTGAAGTTAAGCTCTGGGTCTAACCATATTCCGAGATCTTTCACGTTGTCCTTTAATTTGATGTCTGTGTTGTCAATTTGTATAGTGTGTTTCATGTTGATTCCGGAGTATTTTCTCTCAAGTAGTATACATTCAGTTTTGTCCATGTTGAGACATAGCTTCATGTAGTTTAGCATGTTTCTTATGGTGTCGAGGTAGGTGGCTGAAATTTTCATTGCATTTTCGATAGTGTTAGTTACGGGTATGATTAATTGTATATCATCGGCGTACATGTAGTATGTGATGCCGAGACTCGTGAGGAGCTGGCAGAGGGGCAGTAGGTATATACTGAACAGGGTGGCTGATAGTGTGGATCCTTGAGGTACTCCGGTTTCAAGAGGTATGGCATTTGAGTAGTGGTTGTTGATGTTTACTTTGAAGTATCTATTTTTAAGGAAGGATGTAAACCAGTCAAGAGTTTTGCCGGATAGACCTATGTCAGCTAGTCTGTCGATTAGGCTTTTGTGGTCTACCATGTCAAATGCGGCGGAGAGGTCGAGGAGGATGAGGATGAATTTTTGGCCATTGTCGAATCCTCTTATTATTGTGTTTGATAAGTTGAGTAGCAAGGTTTCTGTGCTATGATTTTTTCTGAAACCGTGTTGGGTGGGGTGTAAGATGTTGTTGGTTTCGAGATGATCATTAATTAAATGCATCTAAAAACAGGAAAGTTTTCAATGCCTTTTGAAATTCATCCATGCTAAAATTTTGAAATTTTTCAGGAGTAATGAATTAACGAGATACAAAAGTAACGGTGGTCAGCAATAAAAAGGAACATTATGAACTGGCAACAACTCATTGTGTCTGCCATGTTAGGAAGGTTAAGGGAATGAAGAGACCACTATGCTTCAGTAAAGGAGAAAAAAGTGAAAGCAAAAAGAACAGCACTCAGGAAATAGAGACAGATGTAGGAGGAGAAAGAGGCAAAATTAGAAGCCATAGGAGGCAGGAAGGGCAATTAGAAAAACTAATAGAATATATTGTCCAATCTGTAATGAGGAAGATTAGAAGTGGAATAGTAAGAATTAAAGGAAAGGTGGTGAGCCATAGGCCTGACTGAATTTCAGTATAGCCTTTGATACTGTTCCACATAGAAGCCTGGACTGGTTCTTCCATTTCACAAACTAGGCGATTGACTAGAGTGCTATAATTTTGGGGACATGAGGAAGGATACCTCTTTTGTTTTAGGCAGCATAAAATAGCTGCTGAAGTCCCTCCCCTCCTAGATAGCTTGCAGGGAAACAGTAGTGGGGGGAGTAAGGCTGGAGAGTACAGAGCACGGTACAGCAAAGGAAAATGACTTTTCTCTGTAATTCAGCTCCTCCCCTTCTGTTGTTCCTCAGCCCCTTCCCTTCAGGTCTGGCGGAAATAGGAGGAGATGGGGGTAGAGAGGACAACAGAGCAAAGAAGAGTTGTCTGCATATTTCTATTTGCAATTTGTCGTCACTTATTCTGCATTTGGAAGGGTCTGTGTTCTGCTTGTATGACAAAGGTGAGGTATTTAGCTAGCTTTTGTGTATGGATCTGTAGCAGTCTGGCTTCTTCCATTTTGCCCAATAGAAGGCCTAATGCCCTATGGGTTCCATGTGTCTTTTGTGTCTTGGGCGAAGACGGCTGAGGGAGTGAGACTGCTGGAGAACAGTGAGGGTGTGGGTGTGGGCGCGGTAGGTGTGGGAGGGGAGAGAGGATGGATGGAGCGAGATTACTGGTGGCTTGGAGGGGGGCAGGTTGGGAGCAGAGAGGGGGGCTAAGGGAGAGAGACTGAATCCCCTGCTAAAAAATGTCACTGAATGCCACCATGGGGAGGGCATGGGTAGGAAGGAGATAGGGATGGAAACGGAATATAATAGCCCCCCTAAACACACACACACACTCTTGCAAAGTTATACGGGCAATGGTAGTACACACCCCCTGTAAAAAAAATTATAGGGAACGTTAGGGTGGAAAGGAGCAATTCTCAAGTGCTCGCTCTCCCGTTACCATTCTTGGCTGTAATTATGGGTCTAACAATAATGCTGAATTCTAGATTCTCACTTAAGAATTACCAGTAATGTTATAAATTTACAAACATCTAGCTCCCTGTCATCATCTCGGAGGAGATGTATTTGCATGATATTTCTCAAGTCTAAGTTTAGAAAGAACGGGGTCCGTATTCAGTAGGATATTTAGTGGGCAAGTTATCTGGCCAACATGAGCCAGATATCTTGTCTCGGATATTCAGTGGGATAACGGTCTCACTGAATATCCCTGATTAAAGTTATCTGACTAACCATAGCCGGATAACTTACAACATAACCAGATAGTCTTTTGACTGTCGCCGGTTATGTTGTAAAGCTATTCGGTTATGGTTAGCCATATGTACTTTAGACTTGACCGGATGTATTAAAAAAAAGAAAACATCTGGTTAAGTTAGTTTCCTTAAAAAAAAACCAAACCAAAACATTGTGGCCTGTCCCCCACCTCCCTCCGATCCCGGTCGCAAAGGCCCCACGGGGCCGAACTAACCACCCCTCCAAAATGGCCCATTTAATGTAACTAGAAATGTATTTGCACCGGGGCTTGTGAGTTATCCGTCTAAATGTCTTTTAAATATCTACCCCAATATGTTTCCTAGGTCTATCACTGGCAAATAGAGAGGGGCCATTAACAAAGAGTGTGCCTGATCATATACATTATCTTTTGTCTGTGATTTTAACAATGAAGCAGCTATCCTTGTTTTACTCTCCGTCTGGCCTGAAAGTTTTCTTTACTAACAAAAGCTCTTCACCATTTTTTTAAGAAGCCAGTCCCTTCTAGATCTGGGCGAGGGGGGGGGGTTCCCTTCCTTTTTAGTAGTGATAATTGCTATTGAAATGCCAGCTCTTAATGAGGAGTAATCTTGAATGGCGCAGGGAGAAGAGAAATGCTGGAGGCCCAAGTCCCAGAAAGCCAAAGAGATTTCAGAGTTACAGTACACTGAGGAATTCGGAGATTGCACCTCATCCATGGGGCCAACTCATAGCAAGAGATCAAAGATCTTATTATGGCAACAAAGAGCGATGTCAAGAAGAAAGGCAAACAGGCTGTGGGTTGAGCTCTAATATCCACATGCCCCATGTGTTGACAGCACATTCCAGACACCCCAGAGTCTGTTCTTCATGCCGTCCGATGCTCTGAAACTAAAAAAAATAACACAGGTACATCATATTTTGCTTTTGCAACATAAACATTTTCATTCTGTTGTAAAGTAACACGGCATACTTTCAAAGTTGTGATAACTTTTATTGGACCATTGACAGCAAAGTTTAGGCCTGGATGCTATTGTATATTTGCATTTGGATCCTCATAGATCCCCTTTTCTCCTGATGATTTTTCAGTACAAAGAAGAAATATTTTAATTTCTTCAGTAAAATCTTCCTTCTCTATTAACTGCTGCAGGGATATCAGAAGAAAGGACAAATAAGACCCTGAAAACGAATGCATAATTTCATCCATGTATCTATGTTACTGGTATAGTAAGCGAGATTAGATCCTCCTATGTGTCTTATTTTTTTCATGGCACCACTAAGGCCACCAACATTATGATCAGTAAAACAGTACATTGCAGTTCCTCTATAACTTTTTTTCCTTAAGAAAGGGCCTCCCTGGACTGCAGTGAGAGAGGCTTCCATTGTCCCTACCTGATCTCAGCTCTACTTCTGCTTTTTCTGCCCGCTGCCATCATTTGGGGGCTGCCCTACTGCTTGATAAAATCTGAGCTCTGAGGCATGTGCCGGTCAGACACCAAAAGGGCGTGCCCCGGGAAGAAATTTGAGCTGAGTTACTGTCCTTTCCCTCCGTGTTTGCTTTCTCCTTAAGTGATCTATGGGCAAGAAGAGGAAAGGAGTGATTCGGGTGTTCTCAACCAGCCCTGCAGTACTTCCTCTGAAGTCTCAACTGACAATGGTGGCATTTTTTCCAAATCAAGGTTCTGTTGTTGGGGTTAGTGAGCCTGAGGTGTCTTCTGCTCTCAATGAGACCCATGTCTCTCTCGACCCTAACAGCAATTTTCCTTCCAAAGTTGTGGTGGAGGAATCAACAGGGCCTGAGGATGGGAGGCTGGAAATGGATTTTACTCGGATCCTTGTGATGGGAAATCCCCTGTTAATAGGAGGGCAATTGGTTGGATGGGTTTTCAACATAAACCCACTCTTCAGGAGGCCCAGCGTTCAGCTGCTCATTCCACACATAAGAAGCCATCTGGGATATCTTTGGAAACTCTATGTGCAGCAATAATGGGACATGAAATGAACCTAACAGTTAAGATTGATCAAGCTTTGTCATTCTTGGAGGAATTGCATGATCAGGAAGACTCATATTCTCATGTTATTGAAGATTTTGGTGTTAGAATTTCAGCTTGTGAAGCTCCTTAGATAATAGGGATATGGCTCTGATTAAGGATAGTGAAATTTTACGTCGCATATTGGAGAATATAGAGAATTATTCAAGGAGACTTAATTTACGTTTCTTAATTTTCCTAAATCATTTTTATTATTTCCATTAGATATGTTAAAAAATGTTATTTGGAAGTTTTGAAGGCTCCCTCAGAGTCCATCCCTCCTGTAACTAAAGTATTTTATTTACCTGCTCGTCATAATGTAGAGCCGGTATCAAATGTAACTCCTTCTGATACTCTTGACCTAACTTAATATTCTACAGGAATCACAGTTGGATATTTCCTCTAGAGTAACTTTGCTAGTTACCTTTGCATTAGTGCCAGATAAGAATTGGATCTTAACATTGTTCTTTCGTATGAAAAATACCTTTTTTAGGTTAAAAATAATTGCCTTGTTTCCTGATGTAGTGAGGGCTGCATAACAAAGACATAATTTTTTTCTATTAAAGAAACAAAGGGTGACGGCCTTAGGCACCACATTTTTATTAAAATTACCTTGCAGATGTTTAATTAAATTAGGAAGTACCAAATATCCTTTTTTGATCCTGAACAATTGGAAAGTTTCTTGCAGAATAGAATTCCCATTAATTCAGCTGCTTCATAGAGCAGATGTTTTGAGCATTGGTTGTTTAAGGATAGTTCTTGGTGCATTTGTTCTTTTATTTTCATATATTATTCTCCCTTATTGAGAGGTAGATATGTGATGATTTTTCTTTTATTTTTGTAAATTTCTTGATTCTGTTTATTCAATGTTATTCATGCCAAGAATTCTTGATTTTTGATTTGGTAAATTAATAAAGATGAATAAATTTAATAAAAGGCTTCCAAAACTTACCGTAGTGACTCCATAGACAGGTTTTTCAGGATATTCACCATGAATATACTTGAGATACATTTGCATATAATGGTTATCCAATAGGCCTAATGTCTTTTAGTAAATTCTGTTTTACTGAGAGGCAGAAGATAAAGCACATTAAAAACATGCATTAAAGAATCTCTTATTAATTCTGACACCACATAAGCTCCTTTTGCAAAGATGGATGTGTTGTCTTTTGGTAGATCTTCCTCCATTGCTATCCCATAAAAAAGAAAGTCTATCCTATTATCAGTTGGTGTGTCCCAAGGCTTTGTTTTGCATTCTCTCCTCCTGCTTGAACTAATGCAACTTCCTCTGTACATGTCTTTCTGCTGAACCAGGTTTCTCAGCTACAGTCAATCCAAAATTAATTTGCATGATTTATCTTCCTCCGGTTATATTATGACTATGTTATTCCTTTTCTTATAGCATGACATTAGCTTCCTATCTGCTTCTGCGATTAGTTTAAACTTGAAATAGTCACCTACAAGTGCAGCTCCATGCTACCTCTTCTCTCTTCTCTGCAGCCCTATGTATCTTCTCATGATCTCTGTTCATCAGGCAAGTTGCTCTCATCTACAGTTGCTCCATTGCTAATTCTAGATTCTACACTTTCTGTTTTGCAGCAAGTTCTTGGATAAGTTCTTGAGAAGAAGTCCATTAACTGCTATTAATCAAGTTGACTTAGGGAATGGCCTCTGCTATTAATTGCATCAGTAGCATGGGATCTTCTTGGTGTTTGGGTAACTGCCAGGTTTTTGTGGCCTGGTTTGACCTCTGTTGGAAACAGGATGCTGGGCTTGATGGACCCTTGATCTGTCCCAGCATGGCAATTTCTTATGTTCTTATGTTCTTATATGCCTAGAATGGCCTTCCTGAGCGGATAAGAGAAGAACCATTTGGGAGAATCAGAGTTCTCTAATGGGAATGCAGGGGAAAAGACATTGGGAGAAATGTTGGTGGTTTGTTTATTCATGCACTTGAGGCAACAAAGCAGAGAGTTTTTCATATAACCTGATATCAACTGGGAGCTAGTGCAAATGGTGTAGTATCGGTATTATGTTGTTAATTGCATTGACCCCTAACAGAATTCTAGCAGCTATATTCATAGAAGCTAGAAGCACTTCAGACTGTATTTTGAGAGCCTGTTAAATAGAGAGTTGCAAAAGTCAATTTGGCTGCTGATTAACACATGTATCATGGTAGCAAAGTTGGAGTCAGTATTCAATGCTGATGAGTTATCTAGATAAATATCAAGTGTTTTAATATTGGGCCACTAACCAGCTAGATTTTAGTCAGATAAATTATTATCTGGCAAAAATATAGCTGAATAAAAAAAGAGGCACCCTGTGGGTGTTGCATGGCTAAGTTAGCTGAATCACTTAGGCCTTCCTCAGAGTAAGTCTAAAGTTATCTGGCCATGTGTAGCCGGATAACTAAAGACTTAACCAGCAATATTCAACCAGTTAAACGGACAGCAGTTTTTTGTTGGGTTTTTTTTTGTAAGAATATTGTGGGCCTAGTAGCCCTATTAATGCCCCCCTCCCATACGATCTGAGCTCTAAATCCAGAAGTTCCCCCCAAAACCTCTCAAACTCATATTGAAAAAGTAAATTTTAAAAGCCCAGTGCCAGCCTCTCCCTCCACGTCCACTCACCATTCCTGCCAAAATCTATTCTCCTGGGCTTCTCTCTCTCCTCCTTCCTCCCCTCTCCCCAACTCTAACCCTCCTACCCTTCCAGTACTGTAAAAATGAATGATCTTCAGCCCAGGTTGTGTATACTTCCAGCATAGTTTCTCTATCAACACTAGAAGCACAACACCTGAAGCCTATGTTTCCAGAGTAGCTCCCCTAGCAATGATAGAAGCACTGGGCCTGGGTCATGGTAGGGCTGCTATCTCGATCCAGGCTGAAGATCTTTCATTTTTACTGTACCAGGATGGTTAGAGAGTGGCAGAGAACCTTGGGTAAGAAAGGCATTAATTATGATGATTAGCCAGGAGACTAGATCGTGTTTCAGGTTACAGATGAATCTTGTAAGGATAGGGTCTAAAGGACATATTTCGACTGATTCTTTGGAGGATCTTCTTTATTTCTTGTGGAGAGATGTTCAGAAGTCAGACAATGGGATACTGTAAGTAAGGAATTGAGTTGATGTAGTCGAAGAAGGGCAGTTGTATTACTGGGCAAATTGGGCCTAGAGTGAGCAAGGTAGAAGTGATGTCATTAAAAGTGAAACTAATAGTTTAGAATTTTTCCATGAAGAATTAAGCAAAAATGTCTGCTGTACAGTCATCAGTAGTGGTAGAAGGTGTTTGAGATTCAGGCCTGAGAGTTTCCATACCAGTTTGAAGAGTTTACCTGAATAATTCATGGAGTGTTGCAGTTGTTTGGAGATGTATTCTTTTTTGTTTGTTGAATGGTTGCTTTATATTTTTTGGAACACTTTTTTGCAGAAATACAGGTTGGTGTCTGTTTTGTGTTTTCACCACGCCCATTTGAGTTTACAGGACAGTTGTTTGTGAGAAGAAGATCTTCATGGAATCATGGAGTTTTTGGGGGTTCTGATAGGGTTGGATTTGAAAGGTAATAGAGACTCGATGGTTGTAGTAAATTCATTTTTCCATTGTTGGATTAGGAATTCTGGTGGATTTGCAGTAGTTTTAGTTGTTGATATGTTGAGGAGATTACTCATGCTTTCACTTGTAAGAGAAATTTCTGATGGGCTATTTAGGTGTAGGGCTGGCGTTGCAGACTAAGTGGTGGTTTGATCAGGAGATAGGATCTACCATTATTGTGTAGGGGTCTACCTTGATATTTGTGGAATACAAAATCAATTCCAGAGAGTGGCCATGCTATAACTATCACGCAGCATTGCCTTTGAGAGAGGCCTTTGGATGATAGTCTCCTAGTACAAGAAGTTTGTGGGTAGTAGTAGCAGCAGCAGTGTTGTGTAAGAATTTGGAGAGTTTAAGAAATGAGTTTTGATTATCAAGTGGGCAGTAGATGAGGGCAATTTTTTAGTCCTTTATTACCTTGGATTTAGGTATAAGACAGTCGGATTTGCCTATTTGTTAGCAACTAGTTAGAAGGCTAAGGAGTGGCTAGGTAGGGTGGTCTTGCTGAAGCACAAAAGTGCCAAAGATTATGACTTATGGCCAATTTAAGAATGGCACAATACACAGAGGAAGGTCAAACCTCAAACATACGGAGAGTCTTAAGAAATTAAACAGTCCCATTGATAATTAGGAGAAACCTACCCAAAATCATTCAGTCTGGAAAAGTCTGATTAAGATGGTGCAGCCACCCCTGGCTGGGGCACATGGGTAAGTCAAGAAACAGGATGTGCTTCAAATTCCCTCTCACAGCTGGATATATAGGCATCGCGGTAAAGTTTGCTGTTTGTGCTTTGCGCTCTAGTCCCACATCTTGACTGATTGACTTTGCCCCATTTCCTTTCATCTGACAAGAATGACAGCCATCACGTTGTGTGATTATGGAAATGATTTCATATTGTAGACCAGTCATGACTGGGCCTCATCATCTTTATGGGCCATCATGTTCTATCTTTCTACATTTTACCTAGTGCTATGAGTATTTACGGTTAGATGAATTATGCTTATTAAGTATTAGAATTGTTTATTACTATTATTTCAATACTGCTACTAGGCCTGCTTAGTGCTGTGCACACTATATTGTAAATATTGTACTGGATCCATTTTGTAAAATATGTGCCCATTTTGCAGGTTACTGCATTTTTGTTTAGCAGGGATTTTTAAAAATGCTAATTTTTGTAGCTGCACTCCTAGCTTGACTATAAGATTGCATTTTTCTCAACTCTACTATTTTCTATGTTGGTTTCCTCCTTAAATTTCCTTATCTTTTTGGTTGTAGTATATTTTATATATAGTTTTGCAAACTTTTAGAATTAAAAATAATTTGTTTTTATTAAAACTACACCCCATTTAAAAATATAAAACCCTTTTCTTAAATAAAGTCTACTATGGTTCATGTTAAATGTATATGTTACGTATAATGATGCAATGCTTACACTGGATTCCAGTGAGGATCTGATCAACTTTTACTAAATTTCTTAATGGTTAAAGTAACTTTCTTTGACTGGAGAGATGGTCTAAAAATGTTTTAACTGAATAGAAGGGGTTTTAAATTATATTTTCTGTGCAGGAACAGAATGAAAATCAGAGAAAAAGAGGATGAACCTGATAATTTTGTGATTTTTAAACTGTTAAACCAAATTGTATTTCTTTTTTGCTTCTATTACTTCCATTCGTGAATTCAGTAAGTGGAAATTTAATACGACGGTAAAATCTTAGTATAGTGTAAGAGAAAGGTACATAATACAGGGTACACTGCTCTGCATCTACCATTGCGCCTCTGTGCTAATGCTGAATTCCACTTGTACAAAACAAACAGGGCAATAAATACCAGCATTGGCTGGAAAAGAGCAGTGCAGTGTTTGGAAAGGACACAGATACTCACTGCTAATTTGGTTTATTTGGTTCTACACTGGCTCAGGCTCCCCCCGCCCCTAGTCAGTCACAGAAGCAACACTTACAACCAGTCCTGTTTCCAAATGCCTATTCACACCAGCTCCCCTGCATGCAAGCACAATTAGAGCATTCAGGGTGACAGTAGGAGTTCCCCCTTTGATGCCGGGATAAAAAAATGAGGATGTGTATGGTTTTGTCCGCAGTGACAACCGTCCCGGGTTTACTAATGGGTATCTAATAGAAAAAGAGAATTTTATGATGCTCATTAACTTCCAAACCTGTCATGTGCTCCTGGCCAAAAAAAAAAAAAAAAAAAGAGTAATCCTCTTCCCCCAGATTAGACAGCCAGCACAAAGGGGGCTTCAAAAGATTCTCAGGGGCCTCCTCTGAGGGCTGCCTTGGGCAAAGCTCCACCACTAGCAGTATTAAATGAAAAGTCGGCAGCCTCTCACCAACCCTCCTTCTCACAGGCAAACCGGCTTTCTGCAGGCACTCGTGAAGGCCGCCTTCATTTCAGCTAAAATAATAAAAATCCCATAAAGCGCGCCCACGCAGTTTCTAAACATAAAACGTATTTGAAACAAGATCATAGTAACTATCCTTAAAAAAAAAAACAACAACAAATTATCCGTGCTCTCCTCTGTGCTATGTTATTCCACTTCATTCTGAGGGGCAAACAAAATGATGCAGATTGAAGAGTAACATAAAGTTGCAGAGATGTCGCTCTTCTTATGGAGAAATGAGTATCACGCACACTGGTTTTCGGGGCGATTACTGGGAGCTGAAGAGAGATCTTAAGAATACCAAGAGAAAGCTCCAGGGAAGCCTAAAACAAGAAACATAGCCATCCCATGGCATCTGGAACAGATGTTCTGCTGACGGAGGAGAAACTGCCGGCAGGGCCACTTTAAGGCAGGGGTTGTACAGGAGCTGGGAGATGGTGGGAGGCAGCAGGACTTCGGTAATTAAAGCTACAAACAAGCCGAGGAACAACACAGAAGTAAAATATCGCCTTTCCAGTAACCTTTCTCTGCCAGCCTTTCCCTTTCATTGATTATCCCTGTGCACATCAAAGCATATTGAAAGGCATTTATTGCAGTCAGCTGCAGTTTTTACAAAGGCCTAAGACACAGTGAATATCGAAAGAAGAACCAGCAAGCAAATTGCAGGAGATACCTTTAGATTGGACTAACTTTAGAACATTTTGGGGGCCTAGTATGTACTAAGCATTTCTCACAAATGGGAAAAGCCCTTCAGTACATCAGGCCCTTTAATCTAGCTTTTCTTTTGAAGAGCATTATTCCTTTTATATGCAGACGTGGCTCACTAAAGCAAGATTAAAGACGACCTTTTCATTAAGCAAATTTACAGTATCCCCTGATATTTGTTTTCAAGAATCCTTTTGGTTGCTGAACTGTTTTGTTCTCCGCGCATATAAAAACTGTTGTGAAAATAATGCTTTCTGGCTTTTTTGGGGGGGGGGTCCATTTTCAGCCGTTGTGGGGCTTGGCTAGATAGCCGGAAAAACATATCCGGCTATCTTAAAGTTAGCCGCTTATGTCTTGTCTAATCGGACAGCCCTATGGCCACACAGGCTAAGTCTGGTCGCTGTAGGGCTGCGCTAAAGTTGGCCGATTGCGCCGCTGTATATACCCTGCTAGGTAGTGGGATATGTTTATCCGGCTAATTAGCCAAGCTATGCAGCAGCTGAAAATGGATCCCACAAAAAAGCCAGAAAGCATTATTTTCATCACTTTTTTTTTGCTTAAGTACAAAACAGAACAGTTCAGCAATCAAAAGCCTCCTGCCCGCCCCCCTTCTTATCCAGGTAAATTCTTTAATTTAGTGGGATAAGGGCTAAATATAACCAGGATAAGCCGTTTAGAAAACTATTGTGTTATCCATCTAAATGGCTTTTGAATATCGACTTATATTTTTCTATCTCCAGCTAATTTACTGCACTGGTTACAACACTACTACATTTGGCAGAGGACGTTTTTTTAAAGCAAACGGACTTTGCCCATCAGCTCCAAGTACAGATGGAAGAGAGAACCCAGGAGAAAAGTTAATTTTGAAATCGACTGAGAATTCCCTGCCACTTTATGGGGAAGAGTCTAGAACCAGCGATGATGCACATAAGCAGACGTTGTGGGCACAAATCCAGACTGCTGTCAACAGCACTGCGTGGCCTGTCAGGAGCAGAAGGAGCTTGAACGTAAGTGGAAGGATTGGTGACCCATTGGTGGTGACAAGGGGGCCTAAAGCCAACACTGACAGTGTGCGCAGGACACACTGAAAGGCACTCTCTTTAGTCACACCAACTCACAAATTTTGTGCATGTGGGGAGAGGGGTAATATATGGTCCTGGGGTAGGAATGCACTGAAATGGTAAAGAGGAAGACTGTAAGGGAGATGTGAGGGGTAGGAGGACACAGGGTAAAAATGAATAAAATAAGGAGAAGATGTGAAGGAAGAGGGCATAGAAGGAGTATGCATAGAGGTCTGTGAAGTCTTCCATTAACTTGTGGTGCTGCCTGCTTTCAGACTGCCCAGAGGGGTTAATCCTGCCTATAAGAGGAAACATTTTTTTTTCAGGCTGGAAGCATCTGCATGCGGCACAGGAGGGTTTCCAGAATTTGGTAGAATAAGTCACAGTCAAAGTGCTAGGTTACCGAATCTGCTCAGTTTCTCTGGGTTCCCATTACACTATACACAGAATAACAACATTTATACAGAAGCAAGAACCTGCATATAAATGAAGGCAAGTATTTCGCCACATGTGTGCATTTATTTATTTATTTATTCTATTCAGGTGTTTTAGATCCCGTCGTTCCAAAATAAGATCACAACAGTTTAGAAAGTCAACTTTCAGTTACTGGGTTAAACATCCCAATCTGTTTCAATGTTCAAATTCCAGGTCAATAACACAGCAATGGCATTTTCTAGGTCATATTTATACATAATCTAATTCATCTCAACAGCAAATGGGTATTCTGTAGGAAAAGGACAGTTTAAATAAGTTCAGCAATAGACTAGCATGTGTTTTTCTTTTTATGTTTCTGCCATTCTCATGAAGAGGACATGATGCAACACTTTTACAGGTATTAATCTACCATAATTATGGGCTCAGGGCATGCAATCACACTGTAGTAAGTGAGATATTGTGAGATCATGTTAGGAGATACAACTGATATGATATTTACAGCCATTGACATACTAACTTTGAGTATGTGGATCTACCAGATGAAACTAGTTTTGATGGAATGTTATCTATGGACAACTGAGGGGGGATATGATAGAGGTCTTTAAGATCATGAGAGGTCTTGAACAAGTAGATGTGACTCAGTTATTTACACTTTTGAATAATAGAAGGATTAGGGGGCATTCCGTGAAGTTAGCAAGTAGCACATTTAAGACTAATCGGTGAAAATTCTTTTTCACTTAACGCACAAAAAAGCTCTGGAATTTGTTGCCAGAGGAGGTGGTTAGTGCAGTTAGTGTAGCTGGGTCCAAAAAAGGTTTGGATAAGTTCTTGGAGGAGAAGTCCATTAACGGCTATTAATCAAGTTTACTTAGGGAATAGCAACTGCTATTAATTGCATCAGTAGCATGGGAGCTTCTTAGTGTTTGGGTAATTGCCAGGTTCTTGTGGCCTGGTTTGGCCTCTGTTGGAAACAGGATGCTGGGCTTGATGGACCCTTGGTCTGACCCAGCAATTTCTTATGTTCTTAACTATCCAACTAGGTGAGGTGAAACCTGAAGATAATGAAACAGAAAAACAACATAAGAACATGCCATACTGGGTCAGACTAAGGGTCCATCAAGCCCAGCATCCTGTCTCCAACAGTGGCCAATCCAGGCCATAAGAACCTGGCAAGTTCCCAAAAACTAAGTCTATCTCACATTACTGTTGCTAGTAATAGCAGATCAGTACCACAGATCAGTCCAAACTCCCGGGTTTTGCCTCCCTGCCAACAGATGGAGACAGTTTCACTGACACTGTACATAAGAACATGAACATAAGAACTACATAAGTTTGCACCAAGCTTAGAAGGCCACTTGTGAAGATCTGTCTAGGGATAGACGATGAACAGTAGCTGAATGTTGAACGCTTAAACTGCTTAGACTCCTGCATCCCCAGTTCAAACATGATGTGTTTCTTTTACTAACCCGCTCTCCTTCTACCACCCTAAATGAGCAATCTATTCTACTGTTCCTTCAGTTTTCTTATAAGCCCCTCCATCGTGTTCCCTATTTTGATTGTAACCCATTATACTTTTGTAAGTCACTGTGAGACTAGCCTGAAAAAGATGGAATATCAAATGCTTATTAATAGATAATATGCCACATGACACTATACAAGGGCTACTTTTCCTAGATAATGAAAAATAACAGTGACATCGACTAAGTGATGATAGCAGACAGGACAACCACACAGGCACTGAGAAAGTTGTAGCACACCCAAAGATCAATAATAAACAATGGAAACGAAATTAATTCATTGATAAGACAATCATATTTGTATTGGGGAATAAGTTTGTAATGCTGTCAGTACTGCAACTGAGTAAGAACAAGAGAAAACATTTTCAGTGGCTTATGGGTGTCACATTTGAAAGGAGGACAGGAACATGTTCATCAAGGCAGAAGGCAAGAGTGCTGAAACAAAAATTGAAAAAACCAAAACAAAACTAAAACAACATGAAAACCAAAACAAAATGAAAACCTAGTGTTTGTTCACATTTCCAAACAGAAGAGGGGATCCTGGAGCCATAACCAGGCATTTTAGCACTCGGGGCAAACAAGCATCTATTTGTGACTTGCTGCTCCCACCCTGTTCCCTGCTCCTCCCTCCCTCTACTCACTTCACTCTAGTCCCCAGTCCTTTTCCTCTCTCTCCCTCCAACCTGGATTGTAGGAGGACTGTGACATTCTCCCTGCCTTTTTATCTATTATAAGCTCATACTTGTATTTCAGTCGTTTTTCTCTTTGTAAGGTCTTTGCACTCTGGGCAGTTGCCCTTCTCACCCATACTTAGTTACAGCCTGGGGGGATCAAAATTGATTGCTAGGGCTTACAAAGGGACACTTGTGGGATATGTCCTACAAGAACACAGCAAGAGGGTGTGGGTACCAAAATGACAGCATGTTGATGAGTCAGACATTTTGGTCTTCAAGGAAGATATAAGTAGGGCTACACATAAGAAGACCTAATAAGCATGTTAGTTATATTATGTTGTTGGGGTTAATTAAGATGAACTCAAAGACAGTGATGAAGATGATTGCCAATGTGATAAAGAAGATGATCATCGCTGAATGGAGAAGCTCATTTAGATGATGCAGAGTCAGAAGATGATACCACGAACATTCAAGAGGCCACTAAATGATCACCCTTCTAAAAAATAGAGGGATACCTAAGAAAGACCTCTCAAAACATAAGCATCCCCACCATAGAGAAGGCATCTGATGACTCTGATATTATGCAAATTTTGTAATTGATGTGCATCTCTTTGGGTGGTTCTGTGAACCAGTAAGCTGATATAAAAGTTAATAAATGAAACCCTCCAGAAATAGAGAAAGATTGTTCTGGAGAGAATGGAACTTCTAATGAACTTCAAGAATAGAGTTTATAGAAGAATGAAGTAGCCGAGTCCACCTTGGTACTGATATATGGCACAATGGCTTGAAACAATGGATGAGAGAGAGCTTTCATTCCAGTTGGACCAGGCACAATTGCCACTGAACTGAGACAAATAAGATGTCGTCAAGAAGCCATTACTCATCCCAAAAACTTATGTGGAAAATTCTCAGACAAAGCACAACTCCATCAAACATCCCTTCATGCAAAAGGTCAGAGATGGGACTATAGAGCTGATGTTTATGTCAAGTAAATAAAACAGTGCAGATATTCTCACCAAGCTACAGAACCGGGATTGCCAGGTGAAGTTGGTCAACTAGCAAAGTGATTGTTGAGTCAATGAGTAGGGGACTGAAGGAGAAGAAAAGTTGGATGAATTCTGTAATATATTTTTTTCTTTTTTTAAACTCTGCTATTCTTCTCACAAAGGTGCAATGTGAAATGTTTGCAAGCATTACACCAAAACATTACCTAGCAATATTATTCATCTGTTGCATGTGAAGAAAAAAATCCTTGCACATTCTGTTCCTGTCTATGGCGATCATAGTGTGCAGTAAGCTAGTAATGTTTGGGAAAGCATATCTTGTGCCTCTTTGTAACCAGTTCACAAATGAACATACTTGCATTGACATTGTATTATTAACCTAAATGGCATGAAGAGCAATTCACAAGGGATGAGTATTTCCAGACTTCATTTGTTCGTGTGGTTATTCAGACATGTTAGAAATTGTTTCGGTGATTAAGAAGGCTTGATCGCAAAATATGTACCATAGCAGGATTTGAGTCAACCACCAGATTATTTTTACTTGTAAATCTCCAAACATACGATTGTGCAAATAATAACACAAGGAAGCAAGACCTGCAGCTCGCTCCTTCCACTCCCCCATATACAAATACACGGAACAACGGTATGGATTGAAAACAAGGCCAGTTTATTACGTACATAACCCGAGCCCCTCAACTTATTATACAATATAACCGAAACATATGACTCCCCTCCTTATTTCCTTCTTCCCCCTCTTCACTTACCACCGCATCCCAATGGTAAGACTCCGTCGACATTCCCCCTCTCGTACCCTGCCGCTGCCCCCAGCGAGGGTAAGCGCACGGCCTGAGCATCGGCCCCCCCCCCCTTGCTCGTAGGCCTTCCCATGTAGCAGCCCCAAGATACACGAGACTTTCCCCCTCCCCCTCCAATGTCCTTTACAATACAATACACCACATACCACTTAGGGCTCGGGTTTCCGACCCCACTGCGACAAGAACATCAGTGTCAGAACAACTCCTCCAATACAGAACTTATCAGGAGGGAGGGAACGCAGAAAACCTGCTGCCTGCTTCGCTGCTACTAGCTGACTGATGTCAGCCCCCCACGCCAAAATCCCCTAATCCTTTGAGCAACCAATGGCGATGCAGCAATTCAAATTGTTGCCATCGGTTACTCGCCCCCCGCCCCCCAGCGACTCGCATGCTTCCTGTTCCTTTATCTGCAGCAGCACGAGATGAGTTCATGCTGCCTTCACTTAACTTTTTTAACCGTTTGGGGGTATGATTTCTGCCTTTTTGAATTACAAAAGCATGATTCTGCTAGCTGAAAGACTTTCAAGCCCAAAAAATACAATTTTACAGAAAAATTATCTTCTCTATTATTTTAATTGATATTTTAGATTGAAAAAAACTTACATTTTAACTTTAAAAATTTATAAGACTCAGTGTCAAGCTGGTCCTGTCTTCCTTCCTTGATTAAACTGTAGACTGTATTTTATCCTGAACCTTAGAATATTCTAAAAGATGACCTTATAAGTATAATAATGTGTAGTATTTTCCACAAGTTAGCTACCATTTTGCAAAAATTTCCTGTAAATGCAAATGAGCTCATTTTCACATGAAATGTTCTGTCTGCTCCCAGCTGTGGCAACACCTAAAACATTTCTTTTGCTGCTGGTCCCATTGGTGGCCATCATATTTTAAAGCAGTTGCATGACCCATTGGCCCCCTTCCCACCTCCCCGTAATAACAACTCCCTGGTGGTACTAATGCACCTCCCCATTCCCCCATTCCAATCCCAGAGCTATTCATCAGCAAGAATAGGTAAAAGCTGCAGGGGTTTTTAAGTCCTGCCCTTAAGCTTCACCCCTTTGTCCCACTCTAAAATACTGACTCGTTGTTGGGGTTCTCCTGTCCCTCCCACTACTTTAGCCCTCTGGGGGAGAGGCTTCTGAGGGCAGGTGTGATGCTTATTTGTTCCTGCCCCATCGGCATTATTTTCTTAAATAGCATCAGACGATCAGCTAACTCCCAAGCACTCCTCTGTCATGTGACAAGCATACAAGAGAGAGAGAACATCAGAGTAAGACGATTTAGTTTTAAGGATGTTTTTGAAATAATCGTGATTATGGTTTTGTTTTGTGATTTACTCTTTTTCATAAAAATTATATGACGTGTTGTGTCTTTCAAAATTAGTCATATTTTTCGCAAATTTTCCTTGATGACGCCTATTCGGCAATATGTGGACCATGTTGGATCATTTGAAATGCATTCAATGTTTCTTCTTCTGAGGAGCTCTTGAAATGCATCAGATGTTTACCATTCTGAGAAGTTTGTTTCAGATTGCCATTTTTCAGAGGAATTGATCTGAGATATAAGCTATAGCCATATTGTCGATTAGCTTTTTATCAAATCCAGTTATGGAGCTAAGTACCTTTGACTTCCATGTCTGCCAAAGTGCTTCCGAAATGAATGTAGTCAAACTTTACTAAATCTGGGCCACTGAGAATGAAAATGATACTTAAAATTGTTTTTTGGCTTTAGTTTTCAAGATATGCTACTGGGTCAGTATACTGTATATGACCTTTGAAGTGGGAATTGTGGAGGATAAGTGCGTTAGTAAGGGAAAGGATCTCAAATTAAACATGAAATGACTAATATACATATTTGACTGAATCTATGAATATATTTATGACTGGGTTTGGACAGTACTTGCTTTTTGGGCACAACAATAAATGATGCAATCGGAAGCTTGTATTGCGTCATACATGATATGAATTGTATTGTTATTTCTAGTAAAGATGTGCATCGAGTGCCCAAGCTGTTATGGTTTTGAGGTGTTTGAGTGGATTCTTGGGTACTGCGGAGATGGCCATTCTCACTGGGAGGAGCCCCATGAGGAATCGCAGTACTAGGCTAGACTCTATACCACAGACCCAGAGAATTCGTGTTTATTATACAGCTTGGTGGTACTGCCCAGGGATGGCAGCAGTGAGATAACCCAGTAGAATAGTCCAGGGGGTCCTCGGCAGAGGAGACCCATCCCACACTCCAATGATGGTAGGCTGCGCTGGGTAGAAGAGAGAGTCCCGGATATTGACTCGCAGCGCTGAAGCTGGAGGTGAGACAAGCTGACAAAGGTTAGTTTACTCACTGAATAGATAGCTCTAGTTGTTGAAGATCCTGGCAGGCAGAAGTAGTTGGTTTGCAGGCACCAAGGCAGGGAGAGCAGGCCCTTGAGGATCGAGTACCCAGTATCCCAGATAGTCACCTGAAAGAAAGCATAGGGCCCCCGAGGAGCGGGTACCCAGGTTAGAGGAGATTGGCCCTGGAGGGCAGAGAGAACTTCCAGCAGCAGCAAGGAAGCGGCAGAGTACCTTAGACCGGAGGCAAATCCAATCCTTGCTAACTCAGTTTGTTAGCAAACAAAGGGCAGGCTAAATACCTGGATGGCGTGATGACACTCGGAGGAGCCGCCCCGGCCATGACGTGGATAAAGACGTGGGTGGCATGCGAGCGTGCACCCTAGGAGGCCCTCAGGAGAAACATGGTGAACACCGTCGCTGTAGCAGTTCCGGGGACGCCGGAGAGAGCGGCATGATGACGCGGCAGCAGCCATCTTCCCAAGGCTAGTGGAGAGAGAAGGAAGAAAGGTGAGGTACAGAGGTCGACGGACGCAACATGATCATTTCTGCTTTTGGTTTCGTGTAGCCGTGGGAAAAGTTCGTATTCCCATGGATCGGCATTTGATTTGCCTAAAGTCTGGGTATTTGCCATGTACTTATGACTTGGATTGGCCACTGTTAGAAACAGGATACTGGGCTTGATGGACCCTTGGTCTGACTCAATATGGCTTATCTTATGTTCTTAGGAGATTGGCACATTGATTCTGGAGCAGTAAGTTACATGACAAGTAATAAGGATTTTTTTTTTCATGAAATAGATTACAGTCTGAAAGATAAAGTATATCTAGCAGATTGGAGATGTATCCCTGTGATGGGGAAAGGAAAATGATTTCCGAATTATCCCAAACAACTGAAAAGCAGGTTGTTAAAACAAACAAAAAACACACTTTGAAATGTCTGTATGCCAGTGCCAGAAGTCTAAGATGAGCATAAGGCTTAATGGTTAAGGGTAGTAACCGCCACATCAAGCAGATTACCCTGATGCTTGTTTACCCAGACTGCACAGATCAATGCCTTGTTGGATGTTGTCTGAATGTAAATCCTCTTTTCCACATTTATCCCTGCTGTTGAAGCAGAGAGCAACACTGTATACACATTCAAAGTGATGTATCAGGCTTAAGTGGTTTAGGGTAGTAACCGCGTTAATAAGCAAGCTACTCCCACACTTATTTGTTTACCCAGACTGTGAAGTTCATTCTTTGTTGGTTGTTGTCTGAATGCAAATCCTCTTTTCCACATTTCCTCCTGCCGTTGAAGCAGAAAGCAATGCTGTATATGTATTCAAAGTGATGTATCAGGCTTAATTGGTTTAAGGTAGTAACCTCCGTAATAAGCAAGCTACCCCCTACCCCCACGCTTGTTTACCCAGACTGTGAAGTTCAGTCCTTGTTGGTTGTTGTCTGAATGCAAATCCTCTTTTCCACATTTCTCTTGCCATTGGAGCAATGTTGGAGTTGCATTAACCGTGTGAAGGCTTATTGAGTAAGGGTAGTAATCACCAGGTAGTAGCCTCTATTCCAGCAAGCCACCCCCATGGCTCTTCTCTTCATTCCCATTATCTAGCCTTTATGGATTCACAGTGTTTAACCCATGCCCCTTTGAAATCCTTCACAGTTTTAGTCTTCACCACTTCCTCCGGAAGGGCATTCCAGGCATCCACCACCCTCTCCGTGAAGAAATACTTCTTGACATTCCTCCCTGGAGTTTCGAATCGTGACCCCTAGTTCTACTGATTTTCTTCCAACGGAAAAGGTTTGTTGTTGATCATGGATCATTAAAACCTTTCAAGTATCTGAAAGTCTATCATATTACCCCTGCTCCTCCTCTCCTCCAGGGTATGCATATTTAGGTTCTTCAATCTCTCCTCATAAGTCATTTTCTGAAGACCATCTACCTTTTTGGTCTCCCTTCTCTGGTTCGCCTCCATTCTGTCTGTCCCTTTGGAGATACAGTCTCCAGAACTGAACACAGTTCTCCAGGTGAGGCCTCACCAAGGCCCTGTACAAGGGGATCATCACTTTCTTTCTCTTACTAGATATTCCTCTCTCTATGCAGCCCAGCATTTTTCTGCCTTTAGCTATCGCCTTGTCACATTGTTTCGCCGACTAGATAGTTAGACACTATCACCCCAAGGTCTCTCTCTTGCTCCATGCACATCAGCCCTTCACCCCCATCAAACACAGGTCTTTCGGATTTCCACACCCCATATGCATGACTCTGCTCTTCTTGGCATTGAATCTCAGCTGCCATATCTTCGACCCAGCTTCTTTAAATCCCATTTCATTCTCTCCACTCCTTCCAGCATGTCCTCTCTGTTGCAGATCTTAGTATCATCCGCAAAAAGACAAACCTTACCTTCTATCCTGTCTGCAATGTCGCTCACAAAGATATTGAACAGGACTGGTCCCAAACCCCAATCCTTGCGGCATTCCGCTTAACACCGCTCTCTCTTCAGAGTAAGTTCCAATTACCATCACACATTGTCTTCTGTTCATCAGCCAGTTTGCAATCCAGGCACCACCTCGGCACTCACTCCTAAGCTTCTCATTTTATTCACAAGCCTCCTGTGCGGAACAGTATCAAAAGCTTTGCTGAAATCCAAGTAGATGACATCAAGCACTCTTCCTCGATCTAATTCCCTAGTCACCCAGTCAAAAAAGTCAATCAGATTTGTCTGATATGACCTTCCCCTGGTGAATCCATGCTGCCTCTGGTCCAGCAATTCTTCCGACTGTAGATAGTTCACTATTCTTTCTTTCAGCAGTGATTCCACAACTTTTCACACCACCGAGGTGAGGCTAACTGGCCTGTAGTTTTCAGCCTCCTCTCTGCTCCCACTCTTGTGAAGCGGGACCACCACCGCTCTTCTCCAATCACTTGGCACCACTCCTGTTTCTAGGAATCTATTGAACAGGTCACACAGCGGACTCACCAGCACATCTCTGAGCTCCCTCAGTATCCTGGGATGAACCTCATCAGGCCCCATGGCTTTGTCCACTTTCAGTTTCCACAGCTCTTCCCATACATTCTCTACTGTAAATGGAGTTACATCTACTCCACTCCCCTCCAGTTTCTTGTTAACTAGCGACAGTCCTTCTCCAGGGTCCTCTTTAGTGAACAGTGAACTGAAGTATTCATTTAATATTTCTGCCATTTCTTCGTCTCTTTCCACACATTGATCCTTTTCACCTTTCAATTTCACTATACCACTTTGAACTTTTCTCCTTTTTCTGATATATCTGAAAAATGTTTTGTTACCTTGCTTTACCTCTTTGGCAATCCTTTCTTTCGCTTGACTTTTTGCCATCTTGATTACTTTCTTCATCTCCCTCATTTCCACCAGATATTCCTCTCCCTTTGGGAACCTTTATATTTCTTCCACCATTAGGGCTTGCAGATCTGGGATTTTGTTGCCAAAACTATGAGCATTTGTACTCATAGCTTTCCAGCTTTTCTCATTCAGGTTATTGCTTTTCTTGGACTCCTTTTGTGACTTATTTAGTTGAGTTTTGTTATCCACTTCACCCTTTTCTATTGCATTTGTATTTGGGGGGGGGGGGGGGGGTGACATTCTAATCCCTCGGAATCTAGTTTAAATGCCTTATGACATAGGATTTGAATTTATCTCTTAGGAGCCTTTTTCCTGCCACAGACAGATGTAAGCCATCTTTGACAAAGAGCTTTTTACTGTTCCATACATGGCCCCAGCCCCCAATAAATCCAAAACTTTGTTCCTTATACCAGGATTTGAGCCATACATTGAAGTTATTAATATGGCTTAGCCTCTCCTTCCCCTTTCCATGAACAGGTAACACTTCTGAAAAGGCAATGGTTGTCGCCATGTGACTAATCTGCTTCGCTAAAGACTGGAAATCTCTCTGCACTGCTTGGATGTTGTTTCTAGCAAGGTTGTTGGTTCCCAGATGGATGGTAATATCAACTTTAGAGTCTTTGCTTTCTTCTTTGATCACTTTGACTATCTGAATAGCATTTCTGCTGGTCGATGATCCTGGGAGACTTTTAACAGTAGTGTTTCCCTCGCTAAGAGTTCCCAGATTAGTGCCTCTGATGACAGAGTCACCCAGAACAGTGAGCTTTTGCCTTTGTTTACTGATTGTATTATGGAATTTCTGTATGCATTGGGTTTTTTTCTTTCTTTTCAGATAACACTTCAATCTCTTTCACAAGAGCTTCTTCATTACCTAATACAGAGAAGGCGTTTTGTACTTGTGTCACTTGATACAGTGTGTGTGCTCCGCATCACAGGTCTAATTCTACCAGAGCCCACTGTAATCCATGAAAGTCAGTGATAAGCACCTAACATTTTTCTCTTGGTCTAAGTCCAACCCCCTGGGTTTGAGTACCTAAATTTAAGAACTCAAACCCCAGAAAAATTAAAAGGGGCTGACTTAGACGCCTAGCTCTCAAGGTTAAGCATCTAAACTCTTTGAAAACAGAACCCTAAGAGACCATTTATTTTGATTTGATCTTCAGACTACTCATGGGCCATCTGTGATTCATAGGGGGAACTTCATATGCCAAAGTATCAGTGTTACTAACAACTCATTCCAACAACGTAGCTTTTATTGTCATATGAATCTCCACTTGATTCAGTTACAGCGTGATCCCTAAGTTACAATTTCTGAACATATTTTTCCCTTTGATCTAGGTCATCTTGATTATTTATTTAATTATTACTAGGCTGCTTTGATCGCAATTGCTTTTGTACATAAATGCATGACAGCATCCACTAAAATAAACAAAACTGCATAGACTATAAAAGAAAAACAGCTTGTCCCAGGGCTTGAGTCATCTGGTGTGCCTGCCTGTTTTACATTACAGTCCAGTGTATTCCACCAAAAATGTTTACCAGCTGGGTACATTCAGGGAGAATCATGTGGGTCGTATGATCTGCCCAGCATGGTAGCACCCCATGCTCTGGTCCTTGTAGAGTATCACATTTACGTAAATGCATTTGCTGCCAACTCTAGTATTGCTATTGGGAAGGTGCACTTGGGAACACTTATACCTTTTTTTTTGTTTTGTTAATTAGTGCTTCTATATAGTATTTAGCAAAAAACAAAAAAGGTAATAATATAATTTATAAGGCCAGCTTCAAAGCTGAATCTCTTCCACACAGTGGCCAAATGCATTGCCAGTATTTATTTTATTTATTTATTTATTAAAGGCTTTTATATACCGACTTTCTTGATACAAATCAAATCAACTCGGTTTACATCGAACAAGCAGTAACTATAACCAACCAATAACAAGAGACAATTTGAAGTATGGAAGAGATATTGAACAAATAGCTGAATATTTTGTGAATATAATATTTTTTTTTCATGGTGACATACAGTGCTAAATAGAGACTAATAATAAGGGTTAAAAAGAGAGCAAAACACTTAGAAAATTTGGCCATGAATGAACAAAAAACCAGTTATTCCGTATGCAAAGAGATTTACGTAGGTAAACATGGGTTTATGTATGTAGATCCTAAGGTTAGAAAATTTCTCCCAGCACAGAAGTCTAAATATAGTTGTGTTGCTTCACAACATGGATACATTTAACTGCTTTAAAAACAGACATTCCTGGGGCAGTATGGTGTGGTCAGGAACTTATGCATGTATATTTGATATTTAAATATTTTCTTAAAGCGTGTGTTTCTCATTTTTTATATTCTAAATTCTTCCTTTTTTATTTTTAAACAACAAAGAACTAGAGTTAAGTAGTACTATATTTTATTTATTTATTTATTTATTTATTTATATTATTTTATATACCGAAGTATAGCTGAGTGCCTTCACCCCGGTTTACAGTGAAACAACTTCATACAGAGAATGAGTTATAAGTTGAAAGTAATTACAGATAATATAAATATAACATCTCGGCAAAAAGCAGAGTAGAACAAGTTATCAGTAGGCAATATATAACTTAATTAGAAAAGGCTTGTTACAGAAATCAAGAAGTAGGATAAACCAAGATTTATCATATCAGTCTGTGAATGATTGTCTAAACAACCATGTTTTTAGTTCTTTTTTGAAGGTTTTGGGATCTCTGATAGAGCTTAGGTATCCTGGGATAGAGTTCCATATTATCGGTCCTGCTATCAAGAAGGCTCTATCTCTAGTGGCAGATAGTTTCGCAGATGACAGGGGTGGAATGATTAGAAGTAGTTTGTCAGAAGATCTTGAAGCACGGGGTGATTTGTGTATTGAGATCATGTTGTTCAGAGAGGAATTGTTGTCTTTGTAAATTTCGTTATGAAGAATGGTTAAGGACTTGTATTTAATTCTTTGTGAAATAGGTAGCCAATGAAGGTTTTTTAGGGTTGGAGAGATGTGATCAAACTTCCTTTTGCCAGTGAGCACTCGTGCAGCGGCATTTTGCAGTAATTGTAGTGGTTTTAGAGTAGATTTGGGTAGCCCTAAGAAAATTGCGTTACAATAATCCAGGCTTGAGAAAATGAGGGTTTGAAGAATTGTTCTGAAGTCGTTTGGATACAAAAGAGGTTTGAGGTGTTTGAGAATCTGGAGTTTATGAAAGCCTTCTCTTGTTTTTATAGCTATACAATTCTTGAAGCTCAGGTCATTATCTATCCAGATGCCAAGATCCTTTATTGGATTCTTCATTTGAATATTGGAATTATCAATTTGAATGTAGGGTATTTGTGAGGGTTGGGCTAAGAAGTTTCTTTTTATTAGGATCCATTCGGTTTTATTCATATTTAAACATAGTTTTAGTTGGTTTAGAAAAATTTGGATTGATTTGAGGTATTTTACTGTTAGGCATATGGCTTCTTCAATAGTAGATGTTATAGGGATTAGTAGCTGGATGTCGTCGGCATAGAGGAAGAATGTGATGCCTAGATTAGAAATGAAGTGGCAGAGTGGTAGAAGATAAATATTAAATAGGATGGCAGACAGGGCAGATCCTTGCGGCACACCTGTTTCAAGTGGGTAGGGATCAGATGAGCAGTTATTAAAGGTGACTTTGAAAAATCTGTCTTTTAGAAATGATGTGAACCAACTAAGGGTGTTTCCAGTTAGGCCTATGTTGGCAAGGCTAGTTATTAGTAGATTATGGTCTACTGTATCAAAGGCAGCAGATAGATCAAGCATAATTAATAAGTGATTCAGTTTGTTATCAAATCCTCTTGTCAATTTATTAGTTAAATTTATCAGAAGGGTTTCAGTGCTGCGGTTCTTTCTGAAACCATGTTGAGCGGGGTGAAGTATGTTGTTGTTTTCAAGGTGCTCATTTAGTTGAAATAGAACAGTTTTCTCAATCAGTTTGGCTAGTAAAGGAAGGTTGGAAATTGGACGATAGTTATTTAGATCATTGGGATCAAGGTTCTTTTTCTTAGGGATCGGATATCTTATAGCGAAGTAAGAAAAAAAACTGGACATGACTTATAACACCCACCAAATAATATTTATTGTGAAATTATGTTACAGTATACTGATGGCACCTGTTTAGAATTAGAATTCCAGACACTTTATACAACATATAATTTTTGTGCCCTATTGTGAACCGTTGTGATGGCACCCGCTTAACAACGGTATAGAAAAGATTTAAACTAAATAAATAAATAAATAAATAGTGTACATGCATCATCCTTCAAGGTGAGGACATCAATGCCTCGACTTCTGGTGCCTGCCAATCACCTCCCCACTATCCTGGCAGCCCAACCATGAGAAGCCCTTCACCTGCCCGATATTCGGTGCTCCCACCCCATGCCCCAATCTGCAAAATTCCCTCTCCCCTGACTTCAGATTGGCCTTTCGCACAACTCTCAGTTTCGATCATGACTCCTTCATTCCTCAATAAGGTCAAACCCCTCCCACCCACTGGCGGAAATCCCTGGTGTTCAGTGGGAGGCCCCCCCCCCCCCCCGATAGAAATCCATTCTGTCTAATAAACACCTCACACTACCACCACCACCACCACCACTCTTCCCCTTCAAGATCCATCTCTTACCTTTCACAGATCTCCAACAAAAGACTGGTAGCAGCAGGAAGCCTGTCCTGGATTCATTAAATTCAAAATGGTGCTGACTGATCTCAACACTTCACTATGCCCTGCATGTGCAGGGCATAGTTGATCATCAGGTTGGCTGTTGTCATGGGTACTTTACAGTGCCAGCAGAGCTGTGGTACTGCATAGTATGAGACTGCAGGGATCATAGACTGCTGCTCATTATCCGAGTCCCCATTATGGCAAGGGGAGGGAGCGGAGCCAATCACTTCACAGATGCCAGTACCCAGCTGTCAACCTTCCTGCAGCTGGACTACTCCAATCAGTACTGTGACCACAAGGACTTCCCACGACAAGCCCTCATGTAAATATCCATGTGTTTTCCTCTTCTGTTTCCTGTGTGAAGTTTAGGGTTCTCATGCCTTATTGATGGGTCGAAAGGGTGAGAGTGAGCAGTACGAGAATTCTGTGGTTTGGTATGACTTAAATGATGTTTTGTTTGTTTATTTAGGTTTTCCTGGACTCAGTCAACCTCAGCTTGCTAGTCTGGGGTTCGTAGTGAGGCCACCTTCCTTTATGGTTCATAGGAGGGCAATTTATGGACTCTTAGGTGCCCTGATGACTTCTGAAGGAATCAGAAGGGCAAAAGGGACTGTGATGCCATCCTGCATGACTACCCAGCATGTCTCTTGTTGTCCAGTAAGATGACTTCTGTGTGAGATGGGTGGGTGAGGGGGATAAAATGTTTTTTTCGCTGACTGGAGTGCTGGTTTGGCAATTGTGTTGAAATTATGTATTGTTGTGTGATATGGTTAAGGCTCTTACACACTGCATGACATATCTGTCCTTTGTGCCTGTTTGTGTATTGGGTTAACATTTTGATTCTTTGTTGTGGATCTGGTTCACTATTACATACAAAGAAGAAAAGCATGTGCTGCTGTGTACAGAATGAATACTCTTTCTGGTATGGCTACAATCTGCTATGTCTCTAATTATATTATCTTTCTTTTCTCTTTTGTGGATTCTTGCTTTTCATTTTAAGCCAGTGGTTATGCGCACTTCCAGCTTGAATAGTCTTTTCCCCCTCTCATTCTGAAATTTTTTTTAAAAGTAAAGATGGACAAATAACTGCCCCTCTAAAGTTACCGACTCCTCCAGTTCAGGTTCTCCAGCAGTAAATGGACACATACATGCACTGGGGATGGGGATGCCCCCTGGACTGAAGAAAGGGTGGGCTTTTCGGATGTGTAGCCCTCTACTTTGGGTTGTAGCCTGAAATATCGGGGAACTCACTCGCGGCTAAGTCCTTACACGGTCTCACAACAGCCCCAGAATGTGGGCACTCTGAGTGGGGAGGCGGGGCCTCCAGGGATCCTCTGTTCCTTCAAGTGCATTCACAATTGCTGAATCATCTGCACGTTTATGCCACAATACCAGTAACTCACTGGATGCTTGACTGGTTTGTGTGTGAGGGGGGATTTAAAAAAAACAAACAAACCCTTTACCGAAACAAATCTTCAAAGTGAATCAGATGGCAAGCACTCATTTGATCTTCAAAAATAATCCAAGTGGTAAACACAGTCTCAGTCCCGCTCCTTTGAATGAGTACCCCTCAAGGTGACAGGGCATTAGGGAAATCCTTTCCTTCAGGCGGTGGAAGCCGGGCTCCTAATAGGGTACCAGAGTCTCCCTGATCTCTTTTAGTGCTGCTCAACGGGATCTCTCGGATGGAAAATCCAAACTGCAGCAGCAGCAGATGAAATCCCAAACTCTTCCCCTCAAGCAGGCATGACAGGCAAAAATATCTCCCAACAAAAAAAGGAACAAAAACATTCTCCAATATCCAGAAATATTTTCTCTGTGGCAAGCAACTGCTGTCCCTCCACATGTGTAGAATGGGAACCACAGCTCTTTTTCCCCGATCTTCTCCAGACAGGGGGAAGAAAAATCCTCCCATGACTCTGCCTCTTTCAGATGGAATGGGTACTGATTATGGATGTGAAGAGGCAAAATTTTCATTTTGGTTTGTTTATTCATTGTAGAGGTCATCTCCATTTGCATCTTAAGCTTCAAACAAAAAAACCCCCCATTTTTTAAAATTCATTTTTTTTTTTTCATTTCCCATTAAAATCAATTGGGGAAGCAATTCAGCCTATTTTGAGCTTCAAGACTAGGGTTTTCTCATCAGTTCTAATAAAACTGCCGGGAAGACAACATCAGAAAAGTGAAGGCATGAATAACCTTATGAATAACCTAAAGCACTGTAAATGGGCAAAGAGGTACTAGCAGTGGCAGGAGTTCTCCAAGACACCATAAGAAAAGTAAATCAGCATCAAGAGGGTCAAGAACACCTCAAGGCTTCCAAAGAGGGCAACAATAATAGAGGCATGAACCCCCTCAAGGCTGCATGAGCAGGGAAAGCAGCAGCACCAAGAGTATCATGAACATCCCTAAGGCACCATAAAGGGGGGAACAAAGCAGCAAACATAGCAGTAAAAAAAAAGATTAAAAAAAAAAAAGGTACTGATAGAGAAACAAAGCAGTACAAAGACTCTAAGACATCATGAGAGGTGCAAAGCAGCTACCCACAGTGGCAAAAAACAAAAACAAAACCTTCCAAGGTGCAGAGTTCTGGGTTATGGCAACCAGACTGAGTGGCAGCGAAACCCCCAAGCTGGTACATTAGAAGCATGGCAAATAGGCAGAGTAGCAACAAGACACCCCCCCTCCAAGGTGTAGAGTACAGGGTATCACAAACAGCACAAAGGCATCAAAACTACTAAGGTATACAGTGGAGGGAATCACAAACAGCACAAAGGCATCAAAACCCCCATGGCAAAGGGAGGGGCAAAGGGAACCAACAATAGTTTTTATGAACAGGCCCAAGTCAATTAAGGCAGCACCAACAATAGCAAAATGGTACCAACGTTGCAGCTTTTCTCTCCAGCACCATGAGAAAGCCAGGAACAGGTGGTGGTGGTGGTGGGGGTAATAATTGCAGGGTTAGACAGCATGGTATAAAACCAGAAAAGAGGTGGGGTGGGAGAAGAAACTTGTTTTTTGTTTTACTTTTTTCACATTTTTATTTTGGGCAAAAGCATTCCAGTAGAACAAAAAAACAAGCAGAGTGAATAACTAGGCTGGGATTGAAGAGGATTATAACAAAACAGTAAGATGTAGACTGAACCAGAAAGAGGTGGGGGTGGGTAGAGAAACTTGTATTTTTTTTTATTTTGGGGATAAAATACTCCAGAATAACCAAGACAGAAGCAGGGTAGGATAAGTAGGGCAGGATTGTAAAGGAATACAACATAACAGTAAGGTAGAGAAAAAGAAAGGTGGCAGAGTAGGAGAAGAAAGTTGTATTTTTTTTCTTTATTCATATTTTTATTCTGGGGAGGAGAATTTGTCCCAGGTTGTTACATCTTTGGTGTAGCAGGTAGGCAGATTGGCAGAAAGATCCACAAGGTGGATTTGCTATTGTCATTTATTATTGTTTTCATATATGATATGGTTTTATGTTTTTGGTTGTTTTTTTTTAAAGATTGAAAACCGATGTGAAGGTTAGGTCCATAACACCGGTATAGAAAAAAATTGTTAAATAAATACATCTGGGGATATGGCAGCTGGCAGACTGGCGGCAAGACCTCTGAGGTGCTTTCAGTCATCTTGCCACTCACATGGAAATTTTGGAAAGCCAATTAAAGCCAAGATAGATTTTTAGAAAGATCTGTTTTTCCATCAACTGAGACCCCCTTGGCCAGGTCTGGCCAGATCATGGGTTTATATGCTCAGTTATGCCAGCACATCCATGTCCATGTCCTCAATGGGCTTTCTTAGCATGTTCATAGGTTAGATGCTGGGACTCCCTTTCATCTGTGAATTACAAAATGTGGCAAGCGTGTGTGAGTATTGTTTTCTGTCAGAGGTTTTAATTGCCTTGCACCTGCTGCTGCATGGCCTCCACAGGCTGCAGCACTTCCACTTCCATTCCTTCTTGCTCCTGGAAATCCTCTGTTTTCCTCCAGAACAGTGGTTCTCAACCCTGTCCTGGGGACCCCCCCAGCCAGTCGGGTTTTCATGATATCCACAATGAATATGCATGAGAGAAAATTTGCATACACTGCCTCCATAACATGCAAATTTTCTCTTATGCATATTCATTGTGGATATCATGAAAACCCGACTGGCTGGGGGGGGTCCCCAGGACAGGGTTGAAAACCACTGCTCCAGAACATTTACTATGAAGGTGATCCTGCTCAGGGTGGCCCTTTTGGAACTCAAATCCTCCATGGCATCTATGGAAGACTTCAGGATTTGTATCAGCTGTTTCATCATTACCCAATCATTACACCCCAGGGGGGTGATCCACGCCTTAATGTGTTTCCAGAGACAGACCATGAAGGGGTGTCTGTTGCACTAACAAGTATGGGGGGCGATCTTACATATCACCTTAATTACAGAGAACAGGTCTTGATTTTTAATGTAAGCACTATACATCCTTATGGCCTCAATGACATTGATTGGTATTCTCTGCTATGAATTGGGATTTCATTTCAAGTGCGTTGAAGTTTTTTTTAACACGTTACTTCATTTGATTGACAGGCCACGATCCAATAAAAATGTTAGGCACCAGTGAGCTGTAATTCATTTGGACTTCTGGTAGGAATGCCACTCTGCAATTATTTCAGTGAGTCCATGACCAGGTATCATTTATAAGTTTGATCTTTTTTATATTTTACTTAAAAAAGAATTTTTAGATCAATTTTGAGATTGCACCCTAATGAAGAATGGAGGTTAGAAACACGGACCTGTGTAGGGTTAATTTGGAGAATATGAAAGATAAGTCTGTTGGACATTTTTTTTCGATAATTGTTTTATTTGCAAGAAAAAAAATAATTTTTTTATTTTCTATTATAACTCTTTAAGGCAGAAAACATCAGTAATGTTTTGAACACATTCACTCTGATGACGCTTAGTGTGATAGTCTGATTCATCCAATGCTTTATTGCTGACGAGATAGGTTACTAATCTATTGATTAATCCATGATGCAGCCACACTTTGAATTCTGAGTGCAAATCTGGTCACTGCACTGCAAAAAAAGACAGCAGAAGTAGAAAAGTACAGAGAAGGGCAATAAAAATGATTACAGGGAGAGACAGATTCCATTATGAAGAGACACTAAACAGATTAGGACTCTACAGCTTAGAGGAAATGGTAGATGTTTATAAAATTATATGTGGTACGGAATAGATTAATATGGAACAGTTATTTATAATATCAAATAATACTAGAACTAGGAAACAGTATCTGCAACTAAGAGCAGCAGACTTAAAACAAATTTAAGAAACTATTTTTTCAGTCAACACACAATTAAGATATGCAATAGGGATGTGAATCGTGTGCCCTATCGTCTTAACGATCAAAATCGTCTGGCAGGAGAAGAAAATCGTGTTTGGCCTAACCCTGACACCAGGGGTGTTGTGATCTTCCTGCACACAGTGCCCTATCCCTATTAATACCAGGAGTGTTGTGATCTTCCTGCACACAGTGCCCTAACCCTGATACCAGGGGTGTTGTGATCTTCTTGCACACAGTGCCCTGACCCTGATAACGGGAGTGTTGTGATCTTCCTGCACGCAGTGCCCTATCCCTGATACCGGGGGTGTTGTGATCTTCCTGCACTGAGTAGGGATACGGCACTGCGTGCAGGAAGGTCACAACACTCCCGGTATCAGGGTTAGGGCACTGTGTGCAGGAAGATCACAACACTCCTGGTATTAATAGGGATAGGGCACTGTGTGCAGGAAGATCACAACACCCCTGGTGTCAGGGTTAGGGCACTGTGTGCAGGAAGATCACAACACTCCTGGTATTAATAGGGATAGGGCACTGTGTACATGAAGATCACAACACCAGGCTGGAGTCAGTGTGTGCAGAAAAGATGACCTGTCTTTTCCCCAAGCTGGAATCAATGTGTGCAGTAAAGGATACCTGCCTTTTCCCCAAGCTGGAATCAATGTGTGCAGTAAAGGATACCTGCCTTTTCCCCAAGCTGGAGTCAATGTGTGCAGTAAAGGAGACCTGCCTTTTCCCCAAGCTGGAGTCAATGTGTGCAGTAAAGGAGATTTGCCTTTTCCACAGCTGGAGTCAGTGTGTGCAGTAAAGGAGACCTGCCTTTTCCACAAGCTGGAGTCAATGTGTGCAGTAAAGGAGACCTGCCTTTTCCACAAGCTGGAGTCAATGTGTGCAGGAAAGGAGACCTGCCTTTTCCCCAGCTGGAGTCAGTGTGTGCAGTAAAGGAGATCTGCCTTGTCTACAAGCTGGAGTCAATGTGTGCAGTAAAGGAGACCTGCCTTATCCCCAAGCTGGAATCAATGGGTGCAGTAAAGGAGACCTGCCTTGTCCCCAAGCTGGAGTCAGTGTGCTGTAAAGGAGACCTGCCTTTTCCACAAGCTGGAGTCAATGTGTGCAGTAAAGGAGACCTGCCTTTTCCCCAAGCTGGAGTCAATGTGCTGTAAAGGAGACCTGCCTTTCCCCAAGCTGGAGTCAATGTGTGCAGGAAAGGAGACCTGCCTTGTACCCAAGCTGGAGTCAATGGGTGCAGTAAAGGAGACCTGCCTTGTCCCCAAGCTGGAGTCAATGTGTGCAGGAAAGGAGACCTGCCTTTTCCACAAGCTGGAGTCAATGTGTGCAGTAAAGGAGACCTGCCTTGTCCCCAAGCTGGAGTCAATGTGTGCACATAATGCAATGCACAGGAAGCAATGATGTGACTGCTGGAGTGGTGCACTGCCTGCCTACCTAGGCTTGAATATATTAATGTTGCAGTACTAATAAAAATAAATTATAATTCTGCTAAAATACCACTAGCCTCACCAATGACACTAGGCTAGTAGCCTAGTCAGACATTCACCACCACCTAATAATAATTAATTATTAATTCAGTGATATAATAAATCATTTAAAAAAAATTGAGTAGGTTAATATAATAGATGACTGTAGTAGATTGAATAAAGATCTGATGTTTCTGCTCTCCTCACACCAAACAAAAGCAACACACAAGCAGAGAAGCCCTTCTTATAAAGATGAGCTAGTGAGTTAAGTAGGAGGAAAAGTAAACATACTGGTGGCCAGTGTGCTACTTAAAAAATACACTTACCAACAATCAATTACCACATATATTTGAAATGTGTACTTCCAGCCAGGACCACCTTTCTAAAATGCACAGTGATTGGCAAATTCAACATGCACTAGCATTTCACATGCCTGCTAACAAAAATAATAAACAAACAAGTTCTAGTCACATGAGTGATGATCATCATATTACTTTTTTTGTCAAGCTTCCAACTGTTTCCATTTCACATCCCCCCAACCATTACCTCAGTGGGAACCTTGGTAACATCAATAGATAAGAGCACAGCCAGCCAATAGGAATACATATTCATTCCTAAGTGACCTTTACTGACCTGGAAGTGTCAACAATTTGTATCATTTTCTGTTGGTGTTCGTGAGTTTCCAGTTCCATTTCCCATCCCCCCAACCATCACCTCAGTGGGAACCTTGGTAACATCAATAGATAAGAGGGCAGCCAGCCAATAGGAATACATATTCATTCCTAACTGACCTTCACTGACCTGGAAAGTGTCAATTTGTATCATTTTCTGTTAGTGCGCACTAATGGGAGTTAGTGCGCACTAACACGATTTAATGATTTTTAACGATAAATCGTTAGAATTTCTATTGTATTGTGTTCTATAATGATTTAAGACGATATTAAAATTATCGGACAATAATTTTAATCGTTGAAAAACGATTCACATCCCTAAAATGCAACTTGTTACCAAAGAATGTGATTCAGGCTAGTAGTATAACTGAGTTTCAAAAAGGTTTGGACACGTTTCTGGAGGACAGACCATAAGTAACTATTATCCAGTTAGACCTTGGCTTCTTCATCTCTAAATTCTTAGGAAGAGCAACATGGAACAGACTTTCATATTGGGATTTGATGGGTAGTTCCAGGCAATCTGGAATGGCCTCTGTCAGAGACAGGATGCTGGGTTCAATGAACCATTGGTCTGACCTAGCATGGCACATCTTATGTTCTTAGATTCTTTTGTGGAAGTTCATGGGGGAAGTAAAAGGCATCTATGATGGCCTTTCTTCTTGCATACTCTCAATGATTAATGAACCATGTTGAACATTGCTTCTCACATGTCTCCGAAATATACCCTTTTAAAGTAGTTGACATTGGGCAACATCCAAATTTCCTTAAATGGTTACCCTCTGAAGCCCCAAAATATCAGGGGTAAATCAATCCCATGATGATCAACTTAAATCATTGGATTAAAACTTCTCCCTGACACCTAACTACAGTATCATATCCATCAATCTAATTTTCTTCCAAAATTTTGTCCAGTATTCTTTTGAAACAATTTGATGCTGTAGCCATTATTGTCATTAGCAAAATGTCCCCTGCATTCACCATTCCTTGAAAAAAATTCCTTTCTGGGGGCTTTATTTTAGTGCCAGTGTGATATAGTGGGAATGGCCCTCAGCTTGGGGAGTATCTGGACACAGAAAGTCCAGATACTCCAGCTATTTCAAAGTAAAGTGTTCAAACATAAACAGTTCAGACATATTGTCTGCTTTCACCTGCTTTCCTGAGTCTCCCTGTTCCCTCCTAGGCCTGTTCTTTTATCCCTTTCCTAGGGAAATGCCCTGTGGCCAGAATTGCCCTTTGGACTGAATCTTAAGGTGGACTGGGCTAGATACCAAAAGCTGGTCCCTTAAGATATTCTGGGGCTCTATTCACACACCCTTCCCCCTCAGCTCAGCCTTCCCTAGTTGAGAACCTGACTGTACCAGGGATATTCCTCTGAATAGAAAATCAATACTGGCATGCTCCTTCCTGGCTTTGTGTCACACCTTGTGGTTGAATGGCTGAAGGGCCAAAATCTAGCTCATCATCCTGCCATTGGACTCATTTCATGCAATCCACATGAGAGGTTGATGGACTGTCACAAGTGTGAATTGGCGGCTCAACAAATAATATCGGAAGACCTCTAAGGCCAATTTAACTGCTTTCTTCTCAATTGTTGAATATCTTTTCTCCTTGGGCATTAGTTTTATGCTAATGATGGCCACCCGGTGTAACTTGCCTTCTTTCTCTTGTGCCAGAACTGTTCCTAAGCTCATATATGAGGCATCTGCCTGGACCTTGAAGGGCCTAGTGAAGTCCAGGCTCATCAGAACTGGGTCTGAGCACAGGGTTTTCTTTAGACTCTGGAAGACCTCTTCAGCCTCCTACAACCAGTTGATCTTCTTTAGGGCTTTCTTTTTTAATAGATATGTAAGGGGTTCAGCCTTTTCCGTGAAATTCAGTATGAACCTCCTATAGTATCTGATGAAGCCTAGGAAGGCCCTCGTCTTACTGTTCATCTGTGGAACAAGTACATGGATGATTGCCTCTTTTTTCCATTCCTGTAGATGGGCCTGTCCTTTTCCAAGAAAGTATCACAAGTATTGCACTTCTTAGCCCTCTAGCATGCATTTCTTGGGATTGGCCTTCAGTTTCTGCAGGCTTGTAGATTGTTTTCCAATTGCCACTGTAGATAACAATTGCCAATTGCCACTGTAGTGACAGTGTCATCAAGATAGGCCTTAGCATAGGTGGTGGTCAATCAATTGCTGGAACATAGCTGGAGCTCCATGAAGTACAAAGGGCAGTTGCCGCATTTGTTGACAGTAGGCCCAGGGCATCAAAATTTGCTCAAAGATTCCCTTTGGCCATTCGAAATACTGAGTCCCTCCTCAGTATGAAGAAGTGGGTGTTGGTATATGGGTCTCAGCACAGGGACTGGCTTCCTGTATACCAACTTTATATGTTTCCAGGCAAATATAAGTGACCCATCTTTCTTTGGACATTCCTATAGTTACGAGGGTTACCTTCCCCATTCCATTCTGGGGGAAAGACTAAGGGATCTTGAAGTGCTTAAGAATCCTCTTCCACCCAAGGGACTCTATCTATGGTAGTTTGTAGATGCCAGGAATAGTTCAGTTTCTCCTGGTGGTGTTGTTGTCAGAGTTTTGGAGTGTTTGGTTGCCTTATGAGAAGACCTCAGAAACAAGGTCTCTTTGTTGGCTGAGCTGGCTGGAGCAGATGTAAATCAGCTCCAGAGGGTCTCAAAATCTAAACAATCATGTCTCAGGATGATGGGGTATGGGAGTCATGGAAGTACTCCTACTTCTATGTTTTCTTGTCCAGCTGGAGTCTTCAGTAAAACCTGGCTGGTCAGATATTGCCACTAATCTCCAAGAATACAGGAGAGGGTCATTGTCCTTTCAAAATGAAGCTGTACTCTCTTGACCAGCAACCTTCATGAGTCTTTACGCTTCCCAAGTCTACCAGGGGAGCCATCTAGTTCCACCAGAACCACAAAAATGGAGAACCCTGAGTGGGTAATGTACACAAAGTTGCAGAAATCTGGGGTCATCAGATTCACATCTATAGGTTCATTCCCTGTCCAGTGACAGTCGCAGGTGAAGTAGCCTCTTTCTCCACAATTGAAGCAGGATGGAAGAATTGGGTCCTGAGACCAGTACAAGGAATTGGGCCAGTCCTGCTCTGAGGTCTGCAGTGGATGTCTTGCTTTCTGACTGCAGCATCCTGGTCCGAGTAGGGGCAATATCTCTGGTAGTGTGGAGTGCTCTAGCATCTACTGGGCTTGGTGAAAGGTATCAGCTACTTCCATGGTAATCTCCAGGGTGCCAGCATATGCATTGTCACATACGATGGTCTAAACCATCCAAAAACTGCTCCAAGAGGACAGGCTACTTCCATACCTGTCTTCCCTTCAGGCTTCAGCCATTTCCAGCCTATATCTTTTAGCTGGTAAAAGAGGTTCTGTGTACTCTCCCCAGGCTGGTGTACTCCCTGCTGGAAACTATTACCAGTACACTTCTGGGGTGCACTCAGTTCTTTCAAGGATGGTGGCTTTGCCCTCTGCTCTTCTGTCTGGGTTTGCAGCTTGGAAGGTTGCCTGGTTGCTACCTGTCAGCAGATTGCCTAGATCCACATGGACTCTGACCATCCTGCCAGCTGGGCAGTTTTTTCAAAGTTCACCAAAAAACAGTTTGGGTCATCTCCTGGAACCATCTTAAGTATTTCTGGAGATAGTGATGCAGGCTGGGCTACAGCTTGTGCTATTTGTGTCATCCGAAGTGATGGGCTCTACCTTAACCAGGGTGGAACCAGACTGCTGGCGCTAACCTTTAAAAAGGAGATAGAGCAGCTTTTAAACTAGAACAAAGGGGAAAGCCGACAGTCGCTCAGCAGCGCATGGTTCAGAGGGAGGTATCTTCAAAGGATACTAATGATGCATTAGAATTAGGGCATCCCAACAGTGAGGTTCCAATAATAAGAAAAGTAGTCCAAGTGCCTGTAACTAAAAACTCACCTGAGCTAAAAAATTCTAACTTATCCCTATCAATTAAAAAGCAGAATGAAAATACAAACAAAAAACAAACTTTGAAATGTTTGTATGCTAATTCCAGAAGTCTAAGAAGTAAGATGGGAGAATTAGAATGTATAGCAGTGAATGATGACATAATTGGTATCTCAGAGACATGGTGGAAGGAGGATAACCAATGGACAGTGCTATACCGGGGTACAAATTATATCGCAATGACAGAGAGGAGCACCCGGGAGGCGGTGTGGCGCTTTATGTCCTGGATGCCCTCCCCATATCCCTGCGTTGAGCTGTGGGGCTAAAGCTCAAGGCCAGGGCTTGACCTCACTGGGGACGAGGCGGGTTAAGCAAGAAAAGAATGGCGGATTATTGCTTTACCACTGGGGTGAGGTGGTAGAGGTCTCAAGGCCGGAGGTATAAGGGGGAGGAGGAAAGAAAGGGGTGAGGGTTTGCTATAAGTGATAATGATACAAGGTTATACCATTGTATGGGCTTCGGTTAGGTTAATAAGCTGCAGTCTGTTGTAATGCCAAATTATCTCATGTCTCATTGGGGGATAAGATGAGTGAGCCAAGCGCAGGTCTTGACTCCTGTGTTATTAGTTGAAGGTAAAAATGTTAAGACAGATTATTTTTTTTTTTCGAGGCTTTTTTTTACCGAAGTATAGCGGGATGCCTTCACTCCGGTTTACAGGATAAACAACTTATACATAGTGGTGACCAATCTGTAACTTATACAAATACGAATATAACATCTTATATAACTTAAATAACTTGGTAAACAGATTGGTGACTAAAACAGTCACTGGGGCACTCTAGCAGGGAGCTGAGATAGGGTGGGGGGGGCCAGGGGGAATCAGCTGAGGCGGGCTGGATAGAGGGCTGTGTAGCAAAAATTGAAGAACAAGAGACAAGGAGGAGAGGGCGGGAGGGGGGGGGGGGGGTGAAGGAGGATGGGATGCCATAGGGGTGGTAGGGAGAGGGGAGGGGTGGGAGGTCAGGGAGGGGTTGGGGGAGGGTAGGACGGGGGAAGTAGGTGGAGGTGTTCGGGTATTAGTTAGGGAGGGGGTGGTAGAAGGAAGGGAGGGGGGAAGAGGTGGGAAGAGGGATGTGGATGGCTTAGCCGACTCCGTCGCGGAAGGTTAGGTTGAAATACCAGGTTTTGAGTTCTTTTTTGAAAGATTTACTGTCATTGAGTGATCTTAAGTAATGGGGAAGGGTGTTCCATAATTTGGGTCCTGCGACGGAGAATGCTCTGTTCCTCGTGGCTGTTAGTTTGGCTATGCTGGGGGAAGGTATGTCTAGGGTCATTTTGCCTTCTGTTCTGGTGGCCCGTTGTGCTTTGTGAAGGTGAATCATGTCAATTAGGGCGGGGTTGGCTGCATTGTAGATTGAGTTGTGGACAGTTGTTAGCGTTTTAAATTCAATCCTTTGTGCTATGGGAAGCCAGTGTAGGCTTTTCAGGGCGGGAGTGATATGATCTGATTTTTTCTTGCCAGTTAGAATTCTTGCGGCGGCGTTTTGCAGCATTTGGAGTGGCTTTATGGTGGATTTTGGGAGGCCGATCATCAGGGAGTTGCAATAGTCAAGGCTGTTGAAGATTAGAGATTGCAGAACTGTGCGGAAATCTTGCTGGTGGATAAGTGGTTTCAAGTGTTTCAGGAGGTGGAGTTTCAGAAAGCCTTCTTTCGTTTTCATGGCGATGTTCTTTTTTAGGTTGAGGTCGCTGTCAATCCAGATTCCAAGGTCTTTTGTTGCGTTTTTGAGTTGGATGCTGTGGTTGTCAATTTGAAGGAAGTGTGGTGCGGTAGTTGATCCAGGGTTGTGTTTACCTATGAGGATACATTCGGTTTTATTCATATTGAGACAGATCCTACAGTCTTAAGATCAGTGGCATATGCATTACTCTTGTCTCATATTGACTATTGCAACACTCTGTACTTGGGGTTGTTAGGGAAATGAACGAAAATACTACAAGTGACCCAAAACATGGTGGCCTATATCATCACTGGGAACACTAGACAAACTGCCGATGGCCCGAGAGCAGGAGATCACTCCCGGGACCTCCGCTGGACCACCACGGACTTTAGGCAAGTTTTGGGGGGGGGGGTCTGGAGGGTGGGGGGTTTGTAATTAACGAAATTTGAAGGGTTGGGGTGGGGTTTGGTTTTTTTTGGTGAAAATTGCTGAGAAAAAAAAATGACCCGATGGAAAACAAAGTTTTTCACGAGTTGGCCCACCCATAGCCCAACCCGGCATAAAAAAATGAAGCACATCTCTATTAAGAAGAGTCACGCTAGCTCTGGAGCTGATGGGAGTCCAGGTAAGGGGACAAAGTGGGCCATTTTTTGAGAACCGGTCAATTATAACCCAGATTACCGTATTTCCTTTTGAAGGAGGCAGATCCACGATGAAATCTATGGAGAGGCTATACCAGGGCTCGGTGGGCTCAGGAAGTGGTTGAAGAAGCCCCCATGGATGGCCAGTCGGAGGTTTCTGCTGTGCGCAAACTGGACAGGAGTCCACATGTTCTCGGGAGTCCTTTGTCATACCAGGCCACCAATAGTGCCTTCGGAGCATTTCGAGGGTTTGGGCTCAGCCAGGGTGACCGGCCAGCTTGGAGTCATGAGCCCAACGAAGAACACGTTCACGGAGACGGCAGGAAACCACCGTCTTCCCAGCTGGTACCGTGGTGGTGACTGCAATAGCTATGCAAGCTGGATCAATAATTTGCCTGGGAGTCTCGGGTATGTCTTCTGGCTCAAGGGAGCGAGAGAGTGTGTCTGCACGGAGAGTTTTTGTTGCTGGGTGATAGCGGAGCTCGAAGTTGAAGTGTGCAAAGAATAAGGCTCAGCGGGCTTGTCTTGGGTTAAGTAACTGGGCCTCCTTGAGGTGTTCCAAGTTTTTATGGTCGGTAAATATTGTGAATCTATGTTGCGCCCCTTCAAGCCAGGGATGCCATTCCTGGAGGGCAAGCTTCACCGCTAGCAATTTGTGGTCCCCTATGGTATAATTATGTTCTGTGGAAAAAATATATGTAAATAAAAGGAACATGGAACTAGGGTTCCCTTGGTGGAGAATTGGCTCAAGACTGCTCCTGCTCCAATGGCTGACACATTGACTTTGACTATGAAGGGGCAGTTAGGATCTGGGTGATGTAAACACGGGCCAGTACAGAAGGCCTCTTTCAAGGCATGGAAGGCTGATTGGGCCTTGGGACTCCACACTCAGGGATCACATCCCTTCTTTGTCATAGAGGTGAGTGGAGCGGTCAGTGCAGAGTAATTGGCAATGACGTTTTGGTAGTAATTTGTAAATCTAAGGAATCTTTGTAGGGCTCGGAGGCCCACTGGTTGAGGCCAATCTCGAATACCCTGGAGTTTGTCGGGGTCCATGGTAAACCCATGGTTGGAGATGATGTAGCCCAGGAATGGGAGACTGGGTTGTTCAAAAATGCACTTCTCCAATTTATCATAGAGATGGTGGTCTCTGAGATGCTGGAGGACTGTTTGAACGTGGGAACAATGAGACTTCAGATCTTTGGAGAAGATTAATATATCGTCCAGATACACTTTGACGAATGAGTACAAAATCTCTCGGAAAATCTCGTTTATGAGCCGCTGGAAGACTGCAGGGGTGTTGCAAAGCACAAATGGCATTACTACGTACTCATAGTGTCCGTCTCTTGTGTTGAAGGTGGTTTTCCAGATGTCTTCCGGCTGAATCCGTACTAGGTTATATGCACCACGTGGGTCTAGTTTAGTAAAGATTTGTGTGCCCTGCAGGCGGTTGAACAGTTCACTGATAAGTGACAGTGGGTACTGGTCTTTAAGGGTTACTGCGTTCAAACCTCTTTATTCTATGCATGGTCTTAGACTGCCATCCTTTTTCTTTACAAAGAAGAACCCAGCGCCTGCCGGGGAAGTAGAGGGTTTTATGAACCCTTTGGCCAAATTTTCTGTGATGTATGCTGACATCGCTTGGGTTTCTGGGCGTGAAAGAGGATAGGTTCTGCTCTTGGGAGACATGGTTCCAGGTAGGAGTTCTATGGGGCAGTTGAACTTCCGGAGTGGAGGCAGGATATCAACGTTTTGTTTGGAGACCACGTCTTTGAATTCCAATTATGGAGCAGGTAACCTGGGAATGGGGATGCCGGGAGCTGGCAGCAGCGGCAAGACTGGAGCTCTTAGAGAGCAGTGCATGGTGAGCAGGCCTGGTCGCGACACCCACGCGGCTGGGACGCACAAAACCCTTGCCACTTTTACATGCTGCTTTAGAGGTGCTCACCTTTTGAGAAGCACTTCTTCTGCTAAAGTAAGTGTCGCACCCCTATAAACTGTTTCTCTTCACCTGTCTTCAAACAATTTTTCCTTCCTGTTGCAAAATATAAGTCCCTATCTTTGGGTATTCAATTAATAGTAAGGTTGCCCTTCAGGATTCCTCTTATTGAGGAGTTTTGTAGGAACGAACGGTGATTCCCACAGGCCTGGAGACAAACTAAACTGACTCCAGCCTTCTTAAAACAGTACACTTTATTATAACTTCACACTTGCACAACCATAGACTTCTCCTCAGTGTACACTCATTACTTACTGTGTGTTGATTCGTCTCAGTTCAAGGTTTGGACAGTATTGCTTACAGGAGTTGCCTTCCTCCTAGAGACCTGGCCCTGGTCTGGTTATCCCCACCTGGATCCCAGCTCTTATTCCTCAGTCTCTGGTTATGCCCTCTGAGCCCCACCTGCCCCGCCCATAGAGCATACTCTTCTTAAGGCATTTAAGGTGGACCGAGCATCCAGCCTGGTCCTGCACAGGTAAATAGGGGAACACTGCCTCAGAAGGTTGTACAGAACTGATTCTGTAAATAATTAAAGGCTCTTCAACTTGAAATTGAATCTGCGCATTTTAAGAAAATTAGAAACTTAATAGGGACAAATTTTAAACTTCCTGCTTAGGCGCATACTTTTTCTTTGAAAATTAATCTATGGCTCAGCGTGTAGCATAACTACAACATTATCACACCCAGAAGTAACTATGGTTAATAGACAATGTGGCTCAGTAAATCATAAAGCTATGCTACTGACTGAGAGACTGCTTGCATGATTATTTTCTCTGGGAATGTGACCTAAAAAAGTTGCTTTCTCTGGAGAAATTAGGTCACTAGGTGACCTTTATTTTCTCCGGCTGCTCCAGGACTTTTTTTTTACTTGACTTTCTTGATGGTTATTCTGAATACTGCAAAAATGACTGTTTCTGACCCACCGCTGTTTATGTATTATAGTACAACAATTCAGAGTAGCAGCACAGGGAAAATCCAGTGGTCCATCAAAACAAGTGAGTGCAGCAGCTAGAAAGCCAAAGAAACTATTGCAACCTTATTTTTGGAAGTTGGACAGAAATAATACAAGATAATTTTGTACTATTATTGTTATTTCTATCTAATTTCAAATTAAATGCATTTGAATTATTTTCGAGAAAATACAAAGCTATCTCTCAATACAAATAAGAATACAATAAAAATTAGAAATGAAAACTCACATAGTTTGTCTCAAGGTCCCCACCTTAGGGCAAATATAATAATATAAACTTCATGTTCAAATTAAGGCCAAGACCTGGGCACCTCTTGTTAAAAAAAATGATAGGTGCACACCTTGGTGTGGCTCTCCTCTACTGAAGAACAAATAATTAAGTAATAATAACCATCAACAGAAAGGCCAGTTCTTGGCATATCGTGCAGGCAATTTTCAAAGGCGTTTCAGAAAAGGTCCCTTTAAAAATGATCCTGGGCCCCCAGCAGGGAAAAGAGGCAGTGCTGGGGGCGAGGCTAGGGCTGGACCAGAACGACAAGCATGTGAATTTATTTTCAAATTCCCCCAAATCTGCTTTTCATACTGATTTAACCTGCATACCTTGCAGCACTGCTGGATTTTCCCCTTTGAAAATTGACTTGCAGCCCCATTGCTTACAAAGTGCCCATGGGCCTGGTTACTGAAAATTGTCCTCTTGACGTCCTATTGAGTTATATAAGAAGACCAAGGCAAATTTACCAGATCATTGACATAAAATGCCGAATGCTGGGGACCATTTTTACCATTACATACTACCCATCGCTTAAAATAGGGCAAATTTAAAAATTGCTTTATAACTATCATGATGAAAGATCTATTTAATGCACGGATTATTATCTGCCAAATAATAGGCTATCGAAGTAAACAAAACGAGTGCCAATCAATTCTGAGTCGCAGTTCCTTTGTTCTAGGGCCACTTACACTAGGTTTATAATAGGTAACTTGTAATAGATGGCATCCATGCTGGATTTGCCCACTAAGCAGAAGACATTGATCTTAAGGAAGATGAGAGAGCCAAAATGGTTAGTGCATTAACCTATGAAACATGGAAATAGCAGTTCCTATTTACAGTCTACCATTCTGATATGTGTAATTTTGAGCAAATCAGATACATTTTCTTTACTCAGACAGACTGTGTGGGGCATTGTCAGCATGTACACAGAAATGCATACAGGGAGATCATTTTGAAGGGGACTTCTGTGGGTAATGCACAAATGGTCCTTTAGACACTTGTGTGACACTGATAACATGTAAAATTATGAGCGTACATACTGTATGCATGTACTTCTACAGGCATAAGGGAGAGGCAAGGAGTCAGTACATAACTTTTTATTTTAAAAAAATTGCACATAAATAATCTTGGAAAAACTGAGCACACATAGGATTGCCAACTGGCTCCAGATTTTCAGGACAGGCTGATCCGCTCCTGGTTTTTACCCTATTGCCTGCATGGACTTGCAGTTGTGGTCTCAATATTGATTTCCTTGGAAGAGCACGCCACATGTCCGTGCAGGCAGCGGGGATAAAGCCAGGAGTGGATCAGCCTGTCCTGAAAATCTGGAGCCAGTTGGCAATCCTATGCATACTATTTAGCAGGTGTAATTAGATTTGCCTGGTTTAGCCAGGATAATTTTCAAAACGTAATTATGCATGCAAGTCCCCTTTGATAACTGGTGTTTAACTTCTGCACATATATATGAGCTAACTTATCTGCAGTGTTAGAAAATTACCCTGGATGGGCCTGTATAAATAAAAATTAATCTTTATTATTACATAGCTGTGAATAAATGGAAAATATAGCCAGCAGTAGTGAAGAGTTAAAAGGAAAGGGCCCCCATAGAGCTCTTATCTTTAGCTATGCTAAGGAAAAAAAAATCTCAACACAGAAGAGAACTGACTCCCCCCCCCCCTCGGGAGGACAGAGTAGATGTGGGGAGGGGGGTTAAATGTCTGTTTTTGCAGCAGTTTTTATGACACTGCTTTACTCTTTTGTGGGCCAGGCACTCACACTCAGCAACAGGAAATTAATAATAGGTTTTCAGGCGATTGAAAGTAAATCCATTACTTCCCTGCAAATACTTGAGACTATAGTGTAAGGCCTGTAAAACATTTTTATCTTGTAGAAAATGATACATACACATAGAAATTACATTTGTAAACATATATTTGGGTATACAAATTATAAATTAGAAAAGGGTTGATCCCATTATTTGCAACAATCCAAGCCTAAGATCTGTTTCCCACATACTCTCAAGCCGCCCCTTGTAGCAAAAGTCTAAGAAAATCACAATTAGTGCCACATCTGATTCTGAACCTTCAGGCGATTTCATTAGCTGGTAGGGATGTGCAGAGGAGCCGCATACGTTTCATACGGCATTCGTATTCGTCGGGGCCAGATACGTTGTATCCGTTCAAAGGGGCCCCCCGATCCGTTGATACGTGCCATTCTTATTCGTTTCCCTTTTAATTTAATTAACTACAACCCCCCCCCCAGACTTGCCTAAATTCCCTGGTGGTCCAGCAGGGGTCCCGGAGCATCTCCTGCCCTCCCTCCGTTGGCTGCCGGCGCCATCTTGTGCTCCTACCATATGACAGGGGCCGACCAATGGCAGCGGTAGCCCCTGTGACATAGTAAGGGCAAAGGCTATCGGTTGCCAGTATTCAAAATGGCGCCGACCGTCGGCCCCTGTGACATAGTGAGGGCAAAGGCTATCGGTTGCCAGTATTCAAAATGGCGCCGACCGTCAGCCCCTGTGACATAGTAAGGGCAAAGGCTATTGGTGCCATTTTGAATACTGGCAGCCGACAGCCCGAGTGCAGGAGGTCACTCCTGGAACCCTGCTGGACTTTTGGCAAGTCTTGTGGGGGTCAGGAGGGTCCCCCAAGACTTGCCAAAAGTCCCTGGTGGTCCAGCGGGGGTCTGGCAGCGATCTCCTGCACTCGGGCCGTCGGCTGCCAGTAATCAAAATGGCACCAATAGCCTTTGCCCTTACTATGTCACAGGGGCTATCACTACTATTGGTCGGCCCCGTCACATGGGAGGAGCACAAGATGGCACCGGCAGCCAACGGAGGGAGGGCAGGAGACACTCCGGAACCCCCGCTGGACCACCAGGGAATTTAGGCAAGTCTTGGGAGGGGAGGGTCAGGAGGGTGGGGGGGGAGTTGTTTAAAATTGCCATTTTGACGGCCGAATGATTCGGCTGCAATTCGTTGTATTCATGGGAAATCACGATACATTTCGCGACGCAACGAATCCGGCCATATACGTTGCGGATTCGCGATACGTTGCAAATGACTGTACACCCCTATTAGCTGGTAATTACACGTTTGTGGAATGGGTTTCCATGAAAGTGACTTGCAAATAAGCATTTGTGAAGCAGAGTAGGCATTGGACTTTCCTTTAAAAGATTTGGCTGAGGCGGGGTGTGGAAGCTCTTGGGGCTGACCATTTTCACTTAGGAAAGGAGAGACTAGAGCAGGGGTGGCCATCTCCAGTCCTCGAGAGCCACAAACAGGACAGGTTTTCAGGATATCTATAATAAATATGCATGAGATAGATTTGCATACAATGGAGGCAGGAGTTGGCTACTCCTGGACTAGATAAAGGATAAACCATTTATCTGGAAAAGCATCAAATTAACCAACATCCTCCAAGGAGAAAACCAAACATCTGCATGTAGTTTACCGCAGAAGGAATGCACATTTACAGATCACTTCCAACAAACAAACTTTTATGAAACATTGTAGATCACTACTTTTTTTTTTTTTTATTTCAGACATTTAGCAGAAATGCAGTGTAGTATGCACAAATAAGAGACTGAAACGTTAAATCGGTTTTAGATTATAGAGTGTCCTCTGTATGCCTCATTAAACCAAATCTGTATCATAAGATTATATTATAGACTGGAGCAACTCACATTTTAAAATGCCATAACTTAGGGTGAGCTATAGTTAGGAAAGTTTCATGTTTCAGATTATTTCTTGGTTCTTTATATGCAACGTTTATAATCAAAAGTACAGTTCAATAAAGCATATCGCAAAAAAAGGTTTCTTCTCACTGTGTGGTCCAGAGCTGCTGAACATGGAGAGGAATCCATCTTGATGGTTGCCTGAAACTCATAGGGATAAAGAAGAACCCCCTTATTTTGTTGGTCAGATATATCACTACAGATAAGGAAAACTCATGCATGGGGGTGTCCTAGCATTCCCAGATTTGATGAAGAGGCCCATTTTGGAGACCTTGAGGCACCGAGGATAAAGAAGAACCCAATGCCACTCTGGCCTTGAATTGCCGAAGATTTAAGCGCAGTACTTTTCTTCTCCAGCTACTAAAAATAAGAATGCGTTCAAAATTCCCTCTGCTGGTAGTGCCAGCGTTGCCGAAGATCATCGCTGCTATAGATCTCCAAATCCTGCAGGTTTGGTACTTATTCCATGAATGTAGGAAGCAGAGGGACAGACATAAGGCATCTGTGCAGCACCATACCCCACTTAGGACCTTGGTCATTAAAGACTTTTTTTTTCCCATAGGCACAGAACAGGAAGAATGCCTTTGTGAATAAGGGCCTTTAAGTCTGTAAAGTCATTAATCTTTTCCCTGTTGTATGCCGATGAGAAAAACTTTTTTTTTTTTTTTTTTTAGAAACAGATGACAGGTTATTATTTAACTTTAAAAGAACTGGAACTTGTTCTTAAAGTGCTGCCAGTTTTAGAATGTTTATTAATTTAGCTCTGCTGAATCTGATCCAGTCAAAATTAGCCCTTGGCCTAATGAGATCATAATAGAGTGCTGTGAGAGACTCAAGAAGGAGAATATGAAGAAATATCTGGTTTCTAGATTTACAGAAGAGAAGCTGCTTTTGTCTCTTGCTCAGACTAATAGTAATGTCATGTTTTGTTTAGAAAACTGCAGTCTAGGTAGCTCTCATAAGATTTTAAAGGATCAACAAAAAAAAAAAAAGATAGTAGGTGACAGCAGAAAAAGACCAATTGGTCCGTCCAGACTGCCCAGTTATCTCTGTCTACACTGTCAAGGATACATCCCAGCTGCTAGCTACACAATACATTCAAGACAGCATTTGCATTCTACATGCCTGTGCCCGCTTTGCAGAACGGCTCTAGCTAAGATATTGGGCCCAAGCAGACTTTATAAATTTCAAATTCATGCTGACCTCCTTCCAGTCTGCTATTGCATTTGCCAAGCAAGATTACTATGTCCATCTGATAAACTCTTTTGCATTCAGCCCTTGCCGTCTCTTTGCCACATTCAATTTCCTCCTCAAACGTCCTTTTCCTCACTCCCCCTTCAATATCTGCCCAGTCTATGGCCTCTTCTATGACAAGATTCACATTAGACTTGAGTTCTCAACCAGGTCACCTCTACCCCCCTCTCCCTCACTTCTTTCCTCTACTTTTCCCTTGACCTTCACCACTCTCGCTTCCTTTTCTGAAATCACAAAGGAGGAAACTGCCCATCTTCTCTCCTACTCCAAACGCACTACTTAAACCTCTGGCCCCATTCCCATCCAGTTCCTCAGCTATATCTCTGCTGCAGTCATCCCTTCCATTTGTTCCATTCTCAATCTATCATTCTCCTCTGCTACTGTTCTTGCTGCTTTCAAACATGCTGGGCTCACACCACTCCTCAAAAAACCCTCACTGGACCTTACCTGTCCTGCCAAATATTATCCCAACTGCCTTCTCCCTTTTGCTTCCAAACTACTTAAATGTGCTGTTCACCATCGCTATCTTGATTTTCTTTCATGTCAAACCATTTTTTATTCACTCCAGTCTGGTTCTTGCCCTCTATTCTCCACAGAAAAAGGCCTTGTCATAGTCTTTCAGAACCTATTTATGGCTAAAACCAAAGGTCTTTACTCAGTCCTTATCCTCCTTGAACTATCTGCTGCTTTTGACACTGTTGATCACCACCTATTCCTTGATACTCTGTCCTCACTTGGATTTCAGGACCCTGTCCTATCTTGGTTCTCTTCTTACCTCTCCCATCACATTTTTAGTGCTTTCTCTGGTGGATCCTCCTCTACTTCCATTTCACTATCAATTGGTATGCCTCAGGGTTCTGTCCTTCTCTCTGGATTAAGTACTTTGAATAATTTTGTATCATCTGCAAATTTGATAACCGCACTCATCGTATTCCTTTCCGGATCATTTATAAATAAATTGAAAAGCACCGGTCCAAGTACATATCCATGAGGCACTCCACTGTTTACCCTTTTCCACTGAGAAAACTGACCATTTAATCCCACTCTCTGTTTTCTGTCTTTTAACCAGTTTGTAATCCATGAAAGGACATCACCTCCTATCCAATGACTTTTTAGTTTTCTTAGAAGCCTCTCATGAGGGACTTTGTCAAACGCCTTCTGAAAATCCAAATATACTACATCTATGAAGCAAATTTGTGAGGCAAGACTTCCCTTGAGTAAATCCATGTTGACTGTGTTCCATTAAACCATGTCTTTCTATATGCTCTGTAATTTTGATCTTTAGAATAGTTTCCACTATTTTTCCCGGTACTGAAGTCAGGCTCACTGGTCTATAGTTTCCCGGATCATCCCAAACATCTTTTTTAAATATTGGGATTATATTGGCCACCCTCCAGTCTTCAGGAACAATGGATAATTTTAATGATAGGTTTCAAATTGTAATCTTCAGAACCTTCAGAATTGTAACCTTCAGAACCCTGGGATGCATACCATCTGGTCCAGGTGATTTGCTACTCTTTGTCATTCTGACACTCTACATCTTCCAGGTTCACAGTAATTTGGTTCAGTTCATCTGACTCATCACCCTTGAAAGCCATTTCCGGAACTGTTATCTCCCTCAACATCCTCATTAGTAAACATAGAAGCAAAGAATTCATTTAGTCTTTCTGCATTGGCTTTATCTTCCCTAAGAGCCCCTTTAACCCCTTGGTCATCTAACGGTCCAACCAACTCCCTCACAGGTTTCTTAATGGAACACAGTCAACATGGATTTACCTAACAAATCTGCTTCATTTTTTTGAAGGGGTTAATAAACATGTGGATAAAGGTGAACCGGTAGTTGTAGTGTATTTGGATTTTCAGAAGGCGTTTGACAAAGTCACTCATGAGAGGCTTCTAAGAAAACTAAAAAGTCATGGGATAAGAGGCGATGTCCTTTCATGGATTACAAACTGGTTAAAAGACAGGAAACAGAGAGTAGGATTAAATGGTCAATTTTCTCAGTGGAAAAGGGTAAACAGTGGAGTGCCTCAGGGATCTGTACTTGGACTGGTGCTTTTCAATATATATATATGTTATTGTTTGTAAGGTTTTGGGTGGATCCTTGGACACTGTGGCAGCTGACCATGCCCATGGGGGGAAGTCCCGTGAGGGGCCACAGGTCAGGCTCAGCTTTGGGACACACAACACAGAGTTATATCTTTTATTAGACAGAGTTGAGAAGTCACCAGAGGTGGCAGTAGTGAGTAGAGATGAAGCCCGGCTGGGCTAGGGTTCCTCAGGATACTGGAACAGCGATTCCCTCTAAGGCTGTGCTGTAGTGGAGAAAACTAAGATAGTGCATACAGTGGAGCATACACAGTGAGTACAGTGGAGCATACACAGTGGTATAGAGCCTCATTGGTAAAGTTACTCACACAGCGGTTTCTCCCGGAAGGTGACACCGAAGCTGGAATAGAGGCAGGCCCTCGAGGAGTGAGTACCTGGTTCCAGGGAACAGCTCTGAGGAAGTAAAGTTGGTAACTCACTGATGATGTAGGCAGCGATTTCTTCCAAGCAGAAGCGATAGGTTCAGGCAGCAAGTCAGAGAACATGGGCCCTCGAGGAGCGAATGCCGGTTTCTCATAGCGACCTGAAAGAAATGAGAGAGGACCCCGAGGAGCGGGTACCCCATTAGGATAAAGTCCAAAAGTTGGAGAGGCAGAGTAGCTAGGTAAGGAAAGCGAATCCCATCCGTAAGGAGTTCCTGACATTGCTAACTCGATTAGCTAGCAAAAGGTGTAGGCTTTTGTATCCGGGATGCGTGATGTCATCGAGGGGTTAAAGGGCCACTTAGAGAAGATAAGGCCATCGCAGAAAGATTAAATGATTTCTTTGCTTCAGTGTTTACTGAAGAGGATGTTGGGGAGGTACCCGTAATGGAGAAGGTTTTCATGGGTAATGATTCAGATGGACTGAATCAAATCACGGTGAACCTAGAAGATGTGGTAGGCTTGATTGACAAACTGAAGAGTAGTAAATCACCTGGACCAGATGGTATACACCCCAGAGTTCTGAAGGAACTAAAAAATGAAATTTCAGACCTATTAGTAAAAATGTGTAACCTATCATTAAAATCATCCATTGTACCTGAAGACTGGAGGACAGCAAATGTAACCCCAATATTTAAAAAGGGCTCCAGGGGCGATCCTGGAAACTACAGACCGGTTAGCCTGACTTCAGTGCCAGGAAAAATAGTGGAAAGTGTTCTAAACATCAAAATCACAGAACATATAGAAAGACATGGTTTAATAGAACAACGTCAACATGGCTTTACCCAAGGCAAGACTTGCCTCACAAATCTGCTTCACTTTTTTGAAGGAGTTAATAAACATGTGGATAAAGGTAAACCGGTAGATGTAGTATACTTGGATTTTCAGAAGGCATTTGACAAAGTTCGTCATGAGAGGCTTCTAGGAAAAGTAAAAAGTCATGGAATAGGTGGCGATGTCCTTTCATGGATTGCAAACTGGCTAAAAGACAGGAAACAGAGAGTAGGATTAAATGGACAATTTTCTCAGTGGAAGGGAGTGGACAGTGGAGTGCCTCAGGGATCTGTATTGGGACCCTTACTTTTCAATATATTTATAAATGATCTGGAAAGAAATACGACGAGTGAGATAATCAAATTTGCAGATGACACAAAATTGTTCAGAGTAGTTAAATCACAAGCAGATTGTGATAAATTGCAGGAAGACCTTGTGAGACTGGAAAATTGGGCATCCAAATGGCAGATGAAATGTAATGTGGATAAGTGCAAGGTGATGCATATAGGGAAAAATAACCCATGCTATAATTACACAATGTTGGGTTCCATATTAGGTGCTACAACCCAAGAAAGAGATCTAGGCGTCATAGTGAATAACACATTGAAATCGTCGGTTCAGTGTGCTGCGGCAGTCAAAAAAGCAAACAGAATTTTGGGAATTATTAGAAAGGAAATGGTGAATAAAACGGAAAATGTCATAATGCCTCTGTATCACTCCATGGTGAGACTGCACCTTGAATACTGTGTACAATTCTGGTCACCGCATCTCAAAAAAGATATAATTGCGATGGAGAAGGTACAGAGAAGGGCTACCAAAATGACAAGGGGAATGGAACAGTTCCCCTATGAGGAAAGACTAAAGAGGTTAGGACTTTTCAGCTTGGAGAAGAGACAGCTGAGGGGGGATATGATAGAGGTGTTTAAAATCATGAGAGGTCTAGAACAGGTAGATGTGAATCAGTTATTTACTCTTTCGGATAGTAGAAAGACTAGGGGGCACTCCATGAAGTTAGCATGGGACACATTTAAAAGTAATCGGAGAAAGTTATTTTTTACTCAACGCACAATTAAACTCTAGAATTTGTTGCCAGAGGATGTGGTTAGTGCAGTTAGTATAGCTGTGTTTAAAAAAGGATTGGATAAGTTCTTGGAGAAGTCCATTACCTGCTATTAAGTTCACTTAAAGAATAGCCACTGCCATTAGAAATGGTAACATGGAATAGACTTAGTTTTTGGGTACTTGCCAGGTTCTTATGGCCTGGATTGGCCACTGTTGGAAACAGGATGCTGGGCTTGATGGACCCTTGGTCTGACCCAGTATGGCATTTTTTTATGTTCTTATGTTCTTAGGGGGATGCCCCTGAGGTTCGCGCCAAAGAGAGAATAAGAAGCAGGGCCGCGCGGCGCGCGCGCCCTATGGTACCTGGACAACATGGGGGGATGCGGTGCCCAAGCCAAACCAGGGATGCCGGAGAGGATGGCAGGCAGACGCTGCGGCAGCCAGACATCCATCAACCGTGGGAAGAGTCGCAAAAAAGGTAAGGTGGGCAGAGTGGAGACGTCATTACAATATATAAATGATCTGGAAAGGAATATGACGAGTGAGGTTATCAAATTTACAGATGATACAAAATTATTCAGAGCAGTTAAATCACAAGCAGTCTGTGATACATTACAGGAGGACCTTGCAAGACTGGAAGATTGGGCATTCAAATGGCAGATGAAATTTAATGTGGACAAATGCAATATGTTGCATATAGGGAAAAATAACCCTTGCTGTAGTTACACGATGTTAGGTTCCATATTAGGAGCTACCACTCAGGAAAAAGATCTAGGCATCATAGTGGATAATACTTTAATATCGTTGGCTCAGTGTGCTGCAGCAGTCAAAAAAGCAAACAGAATGTTAGGAATTATTAGGAAGGGAATGGTTAATAAAATGGAAAATGTCATAATGCCTCTATTTCGCTCCATGGTGAGACCGCACCTTGAATACTGTGTACAATTCTGGTTGCCGCATCTCAAAAAAGATATAGTTGCGATGGAGAAGGTATAGATAAAGGGGATGGAACAGCTCCCCTATGAGGAAAGGCTGAAGAGGTTAGGGCTGTTTAGTTTGGAGAAGAGACGGCTGAGGAGGGATATGATAGAGATCTTTAAAATCATGAGAGGTCTTGAACGAGGAGATGCGAATCGGTTATTTACACTTTTGAATAATAGAAGGACTAGGGGGCATTCCATGAAGTTAGCAAGTAGCACATTTAAGACTAATCAGAGAAAATTCTTTTTCACTCAACGCACAATAAAGCTCTGGAATTTGTTGCCAGAGGATGTGGTTAGTGCAGTTAGTGTAGCTGTATTCAAAAAATGTTTGGATAAGTTCTTGGAGAAGTCCATTAACTGCTATTAATGAAGTTTACTTAGGGAATAGCCACTGCTATTAATTGCATCAGTAGCATGGGATCTTTTTAGTGTTTGGGTACTTGTCAGGTTCTTGTGGCCTGGTTTGGCCTCTGTTGGAAACAGGATGCTTTGTCTGACCCAGCATAGCATGTTCTTATGTTCTTAAATCAACAGGCAATAAAATAATAAAATAAGACTAAAAAAGCACATAAAACATGTGACTAAAAACATAGCTCCAAAATATTGCATAAAATCATCAAATATAATCAGGCAAATCCATTAATTAAGTACTGTTACAATAAATGTACTTATGCAAGTGGAAAAATGCGCACATTCGGGTAGATTTTAAAAGGGCTGCACATGTGCCCATAAATGCATGTATCTTGCTCTGTGGAAAGATATGTGCTATTTTATAAAATACTCTTATGCACATTTGTGTGTGTTTGGGAGAGAGAGACACTCAATATATGGGTCATTGTAAGGGGACACTTTGATTTGGGGTGAGTTTTTGGGAGGTGGGTTGGGGTTGGGGGAGGGTTACATTCAGAGGTATTCATTGTAAAATTGTCATCATTAAAGAATTTTAGACCTTATAAGTGATGAAAATTCTAACAAGAGGAATTGATTTGTACACTGCAGTCTACATTGTACAAATCAACTCCTTTTCATCACTTATAAGGTCTAAAATTCTTTAATGATGTCAATTTTATAATGAATACCACTGAATGTGTCTGTAACAACACCCCCCCCCCCCTTAATAGTCCCCCCCCTTAATAGTCCCCTCAATATTCGCCGGACTCTTATGCCTACTGAAGAGCTGTAGTAAAGCAACATGTGCAGCATAGGCGTGCTGGCGGAGGAAAATTAGGGGTTACGCGCATCAGTGCTGACCCCACCTCTGGAACGCCCATGCCCTGCGCAGGTAATGGCAAAGATAAAGGAGACCCTGGCTGTGCGTGGTGCTGGGGGGGGGGGGGGTTTCTGTGCGGGTCCTTTGTTGTTTTGGTGGCAGGGTGAGGCGGCTGCTAGAGGAGTTTTTTCGGGGGGGGGGGGGGGGAAGGGGCAATTTTTGCACCTCACCTTGTCTCATTATAGAACCGCCCCTGAGCAGCAGCAGTTTAAACCTTTTGAAAAAAATTAGGCCAAGGGAAAAAAAATAGGGTTGGATTAAAACTTCAGTAAATGCTGTGGTTACTTTTCGGGTTGGAGTGATTGAAGCCAGTTAAATTGACTGACATCTCTTTGCTGCATAATTCATCCTATTTAACTTGCTTAGCTGTGGTAACAGATGCAGATCTTATCAAAATAACCAGAAAAAAAAAGAATAAGGAAGAATAGTTAATTGTGCAATCCTACAGCTGTGCGACGCTACCTTGTTCATTTGTGCATATTTACATTCTCTTTTATTGTGCCATAATATCCTTAACAATAATCTTAGACATTAAAGCTATAATATTACATTAAAGATTTCAATGTTTACATATCTATAAAATTTCCTCCAAAATTGCTGTAGTTGAATTCTTGGATATTTTATCTTTTTTTTTTTTTTACTACACCCAATGATAAGTCAGCAAAAAATAAGTTAAATATATCTGGTGGGGGGAAAGGCTAGAGGAGACGGTGTAATATTTAAAATAAACAATCAAAAAATGGAGGATTACCATCAACCCGCACTGAAGCAAGCTCTGTATATTCTTTCCCAGTACCCATGAAAGAGGTGCGCTAAGAACTTTGGGGTAGATTTTAAAAGAAGCGCGCGTGGCCTTCATGGGCGGGCGCTACCCGGCACGTGCACATGTACACCCGGTTTTATGATGTGCGCGCGCAGGTGTGCGCATGTTATAAAAATCGGAGGTCGGCGGGCGCAAGGGGGTGCACAGTTATGCACCTTGCGCGCACCGAGCCGCGCTGCCTTCCCCCTAACCTGACCTTCCCACCCCCTTCCCCTCCCCCTAGCCCTACTCTAACCCCCTCAAAAAATATAAATTTACTTTTTGCGCCTGCCTCTGGGCAGGCGCAAGTCGTGCGTGCCAGCCGACTGCCGGCGCGCGATCTCAAGCACAGCAGCAAATGGCCGCTGTGCCTGGAGCCTCTGACCCTGCCCCCGCCCCACCCCCTTCCCGCCCCTTAGTAAAGCCCCGGGACTTACACGCGTCCTGGGGTTTTTTCGCGCATCACCGGGCCTTTTGAAAATAGGCCCGGCGCGCGTAACTTTTTAAAAATCCGGCCCTTTATGTATTGTAGGTGCCTTTTGCACAAGAACACCCATATCAAGGCTTCTCAGATCTGTCATGGGAACCCCCACAGCCAGTCGGGTTGTCAAGATATCGCAATGAATATGCATGAAATACATTAGTATATACTGGGTATCTAATGTATGAAATTTATTTCATGCATATTCATTGCAGACGTCCTGAAAAACCCGACTGAAGGGGTCTGCAGGAGAGGTTTGGGAAGCCCTGACCTATATATCTATATCTCTATCTATCTATCTATCTATCTCAGAATCTAGTGATGAATGAGCACATGTATGAACAGACTGAAAGTAAAGCAAGGTATCATGCAAAATACATGTGGCATATTTAGATACAGTTCAATGCAAGATTTTTTTTTTTTCCTAACAATTAATTGGAAAAACTCTTACAGGGGAAAAAGCTCATCTTTCATGAGGACACTTTGTTTCATTGGAGGGATTTTGTTTGTTTTTTGTTTGAAGTCGTATAGTGCATGACTTTAATTTTCCCCGAGTAAGGACTTTGTTCTTCAGAAAGCTGGCTTTGTTCTCCTTGTTTTGTCCGAGTTGAGGCCTGACATCAAAGTTTGAGAAAAAGTGGAAATGGTTCCCAAATAGGATAGTAATTTTCTTGAGCAATACAGCAGAGCCTTGCCTTTGGTTATGGAACCATTATGGCGGCAGTGAGGGCAGAGTTTTAAGTACCGCAGGCATAAAAATACTTTGATAGAAACCGAAGAACAAATCATTAAACAATCTATTGAAGTTTTCTGAACTTCTATGACCTGTGTCAATGATTTTCATTTCCAAGCTTGTGTGCATTCCTGGATACACAATTTAACAAAAAACTATATACAGTTCCTCCTGTTCTAACAACGTGCATCTAGGTAATTATTTTGCTGAGCTTACAAGTGAATTGAAATGCTTGTGGGGTGTGTAAAATAACTACTGGCCTCCTAGTTCTCTGTTTAAAGTGCTGAAAAATCTCTAGACTGAGAATATAAATCACAAACTGTTTAAAAATGCAATTAGTAAAAAAAAAAAAAAAGGGGTACATGTACAGAATAATACAAAATTATAAAATTCAAACACATTAAAAAAAATATCATTAAAAATAAAATTTATGACACAGTCTTATTTGCACAAATTAAAGAATTCAAAAAATATACATACAGGCACATACACATACATACATACATATATACCCCCAAAAAGCAAATATCAAAAACTAATAATTATAAAACAGGATATTAAGATGCACAAAAGAGATGTAACACAATGGTGCACTTTTGATGAAGTCTCAAATCTGGAAGTAGAATCTATGCTAAAAAAACTAAATCCTGCCCCTCATATAATCAATACCATACCTACCATGGACATAAAAAAACTAGCGAACACAGTTTCCCATACTTTAACTAAAATCATAAACCTATCCCTTAACAAAGGATCAATGCCAGATGTACTTAAAGGGGCTATAATCAAACCGATATTAAAGAAAAAAAAACAGCGACCCAAATATATTGAGTTACTACAGACCAGTCTCTAACCTACCCCTACTTGCTAAATTAATAGAAAAATACGGTACAAAAACAACTAGCTGAACACCTAGATAACAATAACATACTTTATCCTTCACAACACAGCTTTAGAAAACACTAAAGCACTGAAACATTATTAATCTCTCTAACAGACAATGTACTGCGAGGATTTGATAGTGGTAAACACTACATTATGGTACTATTAGACTTGTCAGCAGCATTTGACACAGTAAATCATATCATACTACTAAAAAGACTTGAAGAAATAGGACTACAAAACAAAACAATTGACTGGTTCAGATCCTACCTAAACAATAGATATTTTCAAGTACAGATAAAAACACGCAATATCAGACAAAATAGAACTAAAAACAGGAGTACCCCAGGGATCAGCACTCTCGGCGACACTATTTAACATTTACCTGCTACCCCTATGTCACCTCCTGGCTGGACTAGGTATCATACATTACATATACGCTGACGACATCCAACTAATACTACCCGTAGATGAAACAATTGAAAAACATTAAACTTAGCAATGATGTACCTAGATATAATTAAACAACTGCTAAACCAAATGGAGCTAGTAATCAACATAAGAAAAACGGAATTTATACACCTAGAGCGAAAAAAAACATTGAGTTGATTCAAACCCCCATCAGACTTAAAAATGATCAGAAAGTAGAACTAGCCGAGAAAGCTCAAAACCTAGGTGTAATAATCGACACAGAACTTAGCCTTAAACAACACATATCACTGAAGGTCAAAGAAGATTACGCCAGACTTATGGTCCTCAGGAGGCTGAAGCCCTTATTAACCCAAACACACTTTCGAACAGTCCTACAGGCACTCATTTTCGTCAGCACAGATTACTGCAACACACTGTTTCTGGGATTACCATATTCAACTATAAGACCACTCCAAATCTTACAAAACTCTACCGCCAGAATACTTACTGGTAAAAATAAAAGAGAACACATCTCTCAAACACTTGCCGAACTACACTGGCTGCCAATAGAACAAAGGGTTCAATATAAAACACTCTGCACAATTCACAAACTAATTAATGAAGAAAAAGCAGATTGGTTAAACATAGCACTGCGCTTACATGTCCCCCAGAGAAATCTTAGATCAACCAATAAAGCCCTTCTAAACATCCCTTCAGTCAGGACAGCCAGACTGACTCAAGTCAGAGCGAGCCCTATCCTTAGCTGGACCAATTTTGAGGAACACAATGCCCCTAGAAACTAGATTACAGAGAGATTTAAAACTCTTCAAAAAAAAAAAGTCGAAAAACCTGGCTTTTCAAAAAAGCTTTTTACAGTGAAAATGGAGAATAAGAAATATGAACTAACAGGCAATGGAACATCAACACACAGCACAAAGTCAACTAGATGCGTATTTGCATATTTTATTATTTTCTCTCATACTTTACTTTTAAAGCTAAATAGAGACAGTATAAAGTACTATACTTATATGGTTACCCTATTAGTCATATATATGGACAAGACCCATGTCACCTTTCATATAGATTGTATTATTGAAACATGTAACCGAAACTATATTGGCACTTTGTAAGATAGTATGACCCAAGCTGAACATTAAATATATATGCCTCTCTGTAAACTGTTGTGATGGTGCATACCAAATGACAGTATAGAAAAGATTTTAAATAAATAAATAAATAAATTAAATAAATAAATAAATAAATAAAATAATTGTTTGCCAACCCTCACAATATTCCCAAAAAAACATTCAAACAAAATTACAAAACATCCCAAAAATAAAATAAAATAAACAGAAAAAAACATAACTTACACATAAATAAATGTACACAAAAATCAATGCTTATAGAATACAGTAAATACTAGGGATGTGCAATCATATTTCCTGAATTAGGCAATTTCAACTTCTATTAGTGCACACTAACCCAAAAATCAGGGCCCCCGAAAAAACACCCCTGAACCGCGGGAAAAACGAAATTCCCATGGGGGGGTGGCCGAAATGAAGCCAGACACGATATTGAAACCCAAAGCACATCTCTAGTAAATACAAATATACCCCTCTCACTCAAAAAACTATTATAAGACCCACCCAGCCAAAAACCACTCAAAAAAAAGGATTCCACAATTTAAAGAAACCAAACCCCCTACCCCAAATTTTATCACAATAACATCAAGCAGTGCTTCTTTCACAGCATACTCCTTTAACTTCATAACAAAAGCATTCCAACAGAAAACATATGTCACTGCAGTGGCATCATCTCATGATAGCTCACTCCCCATAAAGGCATTCCATGTCCAACATCTTAACGAGCCACTGCAGCACATCATTTATAGCATTCTGATGCTCAACAGCATACTACTTATGACACTGTATCTACCCATAGCACCCAATATAGGCCTATGTTTTGACTCACAGATGAGGCTGCTTCAGGGAAAATAAAAAAAACAATGAAATCAAATTAACTAAAAAAATAATGAAAACTGAAAGAAATTCTACAACACTGAAAAACCCGCTTATTAAAGCACATACAAATATAATTTAAGAATGCATAAAAAACCATGAAACCAAAAAACATCAAATAAAAAATACCAAAATTTACATATATTTAAAAACAAAATTCATACAACTTATGATCTGCACAATACTCCTTAGCAAATGCAATGCTACAGGGGCTTACTCAGTCTAAATAATAAATCCATTTCTGCTCCAATTGCACTAATTGAAGGAAAAAAATCACCCCACAAGGATAAAAGGAAAATTGGTTCTTACCTGCTAATTTTCATTCCTGTAGTACCACAGATCAGTCCAGATTCCTGGGTTTTTCCTCCCTTCCAGCAGATGGAGCCAGAGAAAACTTTCGCTGACACTGCCATATTACCTGGTGTGCCACCTGCAGTCTCTCAGCATTGATCTGTACCCAAGCCAAGATACCACTGACCATAAACAAACACATCCCCATATCACACGTCTCCCTGAACGAACAGTAGGATGTGGAACCCCATAATGAGAACAATCCTTTCCAACCTTAACAACAGAAGAAACTAAACAAAACCTGTGCCAGTCTTCAGTCTATTTACAATTCAGATCGAACAGACTCTCCAATTCTCCCCACATCAACTGGATGGGACTATGGACTGATCTGTGGTACTACAGGAATGAAAATTAGCCGGTAGGAACCAATTTTCCTTTCCCTGTACTTACCCAGTTCAGTACAGACTCCTGGGATGTACCCAAGCTTCCCTAAACAGGGTGGGATTGCAAGAGTCCTGTTTAAAGTAAACTTTTGCCAAAGCCCATGACATCTGGAGCCTGGACATCGAAATAATTATGTCTGGCGAAAGTGTGCAATGACTTCCAAGTAGCCACCTTACAAATCTCATGTGGCAAAACCTGTTGACATTCAGCCCAGGATGCCATTTGTGATCCAGTAGAGTGAGCCCTTAACCCCTTAGTAACAGGGTGACCCTGTCAGATGTACTCCAAACCTATCACTTCCTTCAACCAACGAGCAGGGACTGAAGTCTTATGTCCCTTTTTTGCTCCACTCCATAACACAAAAAGATGATCCGATAGCTAAAAACTATTAGTGACTTTAAGATACCGTAACAGGACTCATTTTACATCCAAAAAACGCAGCTCTCTCACATGAGGCGCTGCTGCATCCAGATTTATTTATTTATTTATTTATTTATTTATTTATTTAACATCTTTTCTATACCGTCGTTAAGCGGGTGCCATCACAACGGTTCACAATAGGGCACAAAAACTATATGTTGTATAAAGTGTCTGGGATTCTAACTCTTAAACAGGTGCCACCAAAATACTGTAACATAGTTTCACAATAAATATTATTTGGTGGGTGTTATAAGTCATGTCCAATTTCCTCTTACTCAGCTATACAATATAGTACTACTTAACTCTAGTTCTTTGTTGTTTAAAAATAAAAAGGAAGAATTTAGAATATACAAATGAGAAACACACACTTTAAGAAAAAAGGTGTGTGTGTGAGAGTTTGACTGACTGCAACCAACATTTCCCTGGGTTCTACTCTCAATTCTCTTTGTGAGAGAATTGAGAGTATGTTTTTAAACTTTTTCTGAAGGTTTTGATGTTTCTTTGCAGTCTGATTTCTAAAGGCATATTGTTCCATATTGGGGGGCCTGCTAGGGATAGGGCCCTATCCCTTACTTGGGTTAGTCTGGCCGTCTTGACTGAGGGAATAAAGTTAGCAGTGCTTTGTTTGCTGATCTCCGATTTCTGTGGGGGGTATGTAAGCGGAGGGCTGTGTTCAGCCACTCTGCTTTTTCGTCGTGTATTAATTTATGTATGGTGCATAAAGTCTTGTATTGTATTCTTTGTTCAATGGGTAACCAGTATAATTCTATTAAGGTTTCGGTGATATGGTCTCTTTTACTTTTTCCAGTTAAAATTCTTGCCTCTGTGTTTTGTAGTATCTGTAGTGGTCTTATTGTGGTGTATGGTAGGCCCAGTAGGAGGGCATTACAGTAGTCGGTACTGGAAAAATATAAGGCTTGTAAGACTGAGCGGAAGTTGGTGGGCGTCAGTAGTGGTTTTAGTCTTCTAAGAGTCATAATTTTGGCGTATCCTTCTCTTACGTTTTGAGATATATGTTGTTTCATACTTAGTTCTGAATCGATTATCACTCCCAGGTTTCGTACTTTCTCAGCTAGTTGTATTTTTTGGTTGTTGTTGAGTGTAATTGGGTTCTGAATGATCGCTATATTTTTTCATTCTAGGTGTAAGAATTCAATTTTCTCTATATTGATCACTAGTTCCATTTGGTTTAGAAGTCGTTTTATTATATCTAGCCTTCTGACCCAAGCTTGCCAGTATTAGTAACCTCTGTCTTGTTCTAGTGTTCCACCCCTGACCTTGGTTCTTGCCTGAGCCCCAGGCCCTCCAGCCTGCATCCCAAGTCTGCTCTGGCTTCTGTCTCCAGCCTCCAGCCCTGCAGTCTGCCTCTCCAGTCCTGCCTGACTTCTGTCTTCAGCCCTGCTGCCTGCATCCCCAGGCCTGCTCAGCTTCACTTGAGCTTGTTCCTCTCCCCTCCAGATTCCAGTCCAGCTTTAGCCTTAGGTCTCCTCCCTTGTTTAAGTCCTGCCAGCCACCAGAACCCAAGGGCTCAACCTGCGGGGAAGGTTGGCAGGTATAGGCCGAAGATCCCCTAGTCTAGTCTGCCCCTGGAATCCTGGACTGTTCCCATGGGGGTTCCCCAGCTGAGCTGGGTCCTCAACCCTAACACCTGTCTGTTGAGGTGGGCCTGTGATGATTCCTCATAATTTCTTCCTTGTTTCACAAATCAGCTATCATTTAAATTGAAAAAAAAAAAAAAGCCTGCAATTCAAGTCAGCAAGTGCTTCTTTGTTTCCATAGTTTGTTCTATACAGTAACCTTTGATGTGAGTTTTTCCTTTCTTAATTCCAAAATATCTTTTAGCATGGCTCTCTGCTTCAATGGCAGGGAGGAATGAAGAAAGGTGATTCTATATTCAGGCAACAACCAACAAGGACTGAATTACATAGTCTGGATAAACAGTTAAGCATGGGTGTAGTTTGCTTATTGCGGTGGTTAATACCCCTAACTAATTAAGGGGGTCATTTATCAAAATGCGGTAAGTACCGCTTGCGATAGCAAAAGGGGTGTGTTTTATGCTAATATAGGATTTATTGCAATTTGCACTAATTACCTGTGTGAAGAGCTAAGTTAGTGCAAATTGTGATACTATTTCAGATTCTGTGATAAGTGCCAGACCTGTTGTATTTCTGTCATTCAACCACCAGGGGACCATTGTTAATGGTCCTAGACACATGAGAGAGAGAGAGAGAGAGAGAAAGAGAGACTGGCCATAATAGCATGGCCCATAGGCAGGTATTTGTATCCCTAGGGTAGGCCCACCTAGTAACTCGAGGTGGGGATTAGGTAAGTGTGTAGGGGGTTAGGGGCCACTTTGACATGCTACGTGACACCTACGAACAGAACAGTGGTCTCTTGTGAAGATTTGCTGGCCTTCGGAGTGAGGAAACTCACTCCAAGATGAGATTTGGGCAAGGTTCTCTCAACCTAGCTTGATGGACTCTCTACCTGACTCTCTACCTGGGTAACATCAAGCTAGGTTGAGAGAACCTTGCCCAAATCTCATCTTGGAGTGAGTTTCCTCACTCCGAAGGCCAGCAAATCTTCACAAGAGACCACTGTTCTGTTCGTAGGTGTCACGTAGCATGTCAAAGTGGCCCCTAACCCCCTACACACCTAATCCCCACCTCGAGTTACTAGGTGGGCCTACCCTAGGGATACAAATACCTGCTTATGGGCCATGCTATTATGGCCAGGCTCTCGCTCTCTCGCTCTCTCGCTCTCTCCCCAAGCCTTCAAATTGTCTGAAATAAGCCTTACAGGACACATCACAAATGGCAATGAAACCTCACCGCATGGTCACAGCGGCTATTGCACAGCCTAACGCAATCTAAAGAGGTGTTGTTAAAATCAGCATTATGGCTGTGCGTTAGCTCTTCACAGGCAGGCTAACCCAGCCCACTCTCTGACCCTAACTCCACCTATTTTTGGAATTTGCATCGCACCATACGATATGGTGAGATCGCATGCGGTAAACACGTTTTTGCATGCGTTAAGGGCTTATCGCATGCGTTAAAGGCCTATCACATGCGAAAACGGGGCTTTTTGCATGCGATAAGCCCTTAACGCATGCGAAAATGCCTTACCGCATTTTGATAAATGAGCCCCTAAGTTATTTCACTTAGATGCAGTTCCTATACTGCTCTCTACATTAATGGCGGGGGTGGAAGGGAAATAGAATAAAAAAGGTTACTAAGAGCCAAGAGAAACAGATAAGTATATGAGAGAAAAAAAGTGTGAAAGCTTTCTGGGCAGACTGGATGGGCCGTTTGGTCTTCTTCTGCCGTCATTTCTATGTTTCTATGAAGGTGCACCTAAATGGAATCTCTCTCTGAAGTTTCATAGTGTCCTAACAGATGGCTGGAATCAGTGATTCTGACAAGCCAGAAAACTATTGGACCTATTCATGTCCAGCAGGCTGGCTGAATTGCATTGTGGGTAGGCTACAATACTGACGCATTGTTAAAATTCTCATGGCACTGGCCATCGCAGGGAGTCTTCCTTATAAAATTGGCTTGTGGACCCATGTGTATAAAATACTCATGGACCTGCAAGCTATGGGGGGGAGGGGGGAGGGGAAGGGGGAGCTTAAAATAGCCCTCCCCAAGAGTGAAAATGCTCAGCAAAAAAAATCATTAATTAAATCCAACCGAAAAGGTTAATGTACTTGAATCAAATTCTGGAAAATGTCAAGCGGTATCTCGTCTTCTTGCAAAGGATAATGAAGCTTATGCGATGTGAAATGCAAAGTTTGGAGAACAGATTGAAGTCTAAAGGCCTCCGGTTAATACATTTCCCCAAATGAGAGTTTACGAGTGGCTCTGATTTATTTAGAAGATACATGTTGGAGATCTTAAAGCTGCTCGAGGCGTCTCTGCCACCTGTGCCCAGAACATATTATATCCCTCAATGAAATGTTAATGCAAACCTAGTGGGTTTTTTCCTGCCCCAAGACAAGGGGTCCATGATGAAACAGATATCTGAGGTTAATCTTTCTAATATGTCAGGCAATATGTTTTTGTTTTGTTGAAACCCTCCTAAAGCTTTCTTATTAGCTGAATTTGTTTTTCAGTCAGATAGAGAATTGGTTTAGAAAACTTATTATCATACTTGTTTGTATGTTTTCCTCATCTGGCAAAACTCAACCAGGCCTAAATACATTTCTTTCTTTATATTAACAGGCCGCAGATATAAGGGCATCTTTTCCCTTAAATTATATATTAAGGGTCAGAGTAGTTGTGTTTGAAGAAGATTAGTTAAGGATCTTTTAGGAGCTACATAAAGTTAATTCTGCTCTTTGTTGAGGATTTCACTTCAGAAGTTTCCTCTCTCAGCCTGAGCTAAATTCAGTTAAATACATAATTGTTGATTGCGCTTTGTTTAAATTTCAAAGATTTATGTGAGTTGCTTGTTTATTGATTTCTCTAGGTACTTGAGATTGATTGTTTCTTTATTTACTTTTTAACTTACATATTGTAATTTTGTTTTATTGTTTGGAGAGCTTGACAGTAAGTTGAATTTGTATTTATTACTGTCTTTTTTGGGTTATTGGATGGTTTGTAATCTTGCTTTCAATACAGTTGTATTTTTTTTTTGTCTTATGTATAAAACAATGGTTTGATGAAAACATGCACAGCATTCAACCTGCCAGAATAGATACATATATATAAGCCTTAGTAGATTCTGATATACTTTGAAGGAGTAACAAAAAAAAAAGATGTTGTAGATAAGGAAATGCATTTTTTTAAACAACATGAAAAATTAAACAAACCAGGCTTTGTTTCACGTGATTTCAAATGAAATGAAAAAAATACCAACAAAATTCATCTTTATTTTTGTTTTCTGTTTTGCGCACACAGTTTGCAAATTGTGTACGTAAATTGGAAACAGTGTGTGCAAAATCTGTAAACTGTATGCCCAAAAATGGAAATCAGAGCAAAATAAAATGATACCCCTCCCCAGAATGAAACCACCTCTCCCCCAAATGAAACAAAATAAGCCTAAACAAAAACACTAGAGGTAAATATTCAGCCGCCGAGCGGCTAGTTAAGTTAGCCGGATACACATATTAGGCTAACTTAACCAGGATAGTAAGCCACACCACTGAATATACCCGGATAAGTTAGAATTAGCCAGATATGTGATATCTGGCTAACTTTAGACCTGTCCTATAGCGTGTCTAGATTTAGTTAAGTTAAGCAGCTAACTCCGCTCCTCCCCGGAACGCCTACTTCCAGCCCCAGGAATACCCCCTACTAACCCGGACAAGCCTTTTAAATATGCGGCTAAGCCAGTTAGACAGCTAACCTTCCTGTTATCCATCTAAATAGCTTTTGAAAATCTACCCCTAGGTGTGCATAGCCCTATTGTAGAACATGAGCTTTTGGGATCTCTTCCTCATTACATACTTAAATGACATCATCCAGTGAGGGCCCTAACTTTTATTGTCCGGAAAACTGATAAGCAAGTGGTAACCTGCACAGTGTAGCAGATACTTGCTGCAGGCTGGGTGGATTATTTGGTCCTTTTCTGCTGTCATTTCTATGTTTCTATGTAATGTCACAACTAAATGTGGCCCCTGCTTGTCAACTAGAGTGTGGTTTATGTCTTCAAGCAGTGGAGGGTTCGCTAATGGTTCAGAGGCATCCTGATTTACCTTTTAACATTGGGAATCTTTTGGCAAAGGAGGCTCAGAGGAAGTTCAAGGGGGTCTATATTTCTTAATTGAATTGACAAGGTAGTTCTTCCCCCCCCCCCAAGGGGATAGGACAATTAAGGAGTATAAAATATGTCTAATTTCCTAATTTTTGGTAGAGCTGGTATTGGTATGAAGATTTAATCTGGTAGAGATCAGTAAAGTGTGAAGAACTGGAAGGAAGGAAGGAAGGCCAACCAAGAGAAGTTGTCCCTACCTGACTTGCCAGCACTGGGATAGTCCTCGAAGGGAAAAGGACCCTCTTCTCTAGATTAGGTGGGAATCTGATCTTGGGAAGTCTGCCACTAGGAGAGAAAGGAGGAATTTTCACAGGTTCATCTGCTGAAGTGTGAGTACTGTACTGAAGACCAGGAGAGACTATGACTCGTTTCCAGGACCACAGAGGACCTGCAGGAGGAAAGAACGACGGGCTAACACTGGGAGTGACTTACAGTGTATGAGATTTGACTTCTGAAGATGTAATTTGGAGGAGGGAAGAATTTCTGTGAACCTTTCTACTGCTTTTGCTGTGGATACTGCTTTTGGTGACTGCTGGACTTTATACTATATTTGATGCGGATTGTACTTTATTCTGGCTGAAACCGGATTAATTTTTCTAAGTGAACTTTTCTTTCCATTTGGAGCATCAGCTGTCGTGCGGACTCTGTGTTATTTCTAGAAGTGACTGTTTCCCAGGTTGCCCTTGCAGGAGAGCCTACCCCCATTGCACGGGACCCAGGAACAGTTTTCCCCCCAAGCCCAGTTGAGCGAATGCAGTGCTCTCCAGGGCTTGGAAGGTGACCCCTGGTGAAGGGAGGATTACACGCTTCATTTGTCTTACTTTTGGCTAATCAACATAGTATTCTCCTTGCCTTTTTATAACAGTATTAAAAAAAAACAAAACCCCACATTATTCCTTTAATTATGACAGGTGACCAACCCATCTTACACCAGCATCACAATCAGCCAGATCTACTAAGCATTTTTTTCATAGACTCCAAAAAAAATCCCTTTTAGTACAGCTGGCCCAAAGTGTTGAGGTGTTTGCCTATCTCATGCAAGGCGCATTTTATATCCATAGCAAAATATGACCCTTTGTTGGAAAAATGAAATGGCCTGTGAGAACATGTCGTCCCTCCTCAATGCATCTCTTCTATCCTGGTGCATTTCACAGCACCTCCTATATCGGCATCATTGCTACATGAAAGTAGATAAGCATGCTTTACACGATGAATACCTACAGCTGACAGGCTAGTCAAAGGAAGCAAAAAAATTGTCTGTACATCAACTGCAACAGTTTATAGGGAAAGTGGCAGATGGAATGAAAGCTTAGCTAAATTTTCATATATTCACTGCATCCTGCAAGATAATAGGGCAATTTCTGATATACACTTTGCCTGCCTAAATGCTTTAAAGAATATGGAACTACTGTTACTGGTTGATTTGTGTAATGCAGTGCCTAAACATGATATTGTTCCAACCTTTATTTTCATGTAGCGTACTTATTTTGAAATAATGATCTTCTGAAAATGCATCTCCAATAGTCAAATCAGGCAATATCAAATAATAACGGAGTATCCCTGTATTAACAATAGCAGAAGAGTAGCGTGTTAAAATATGACTAAAACGCGCATGAAGTTATGCCTCAGTATTTAAAATACTGCTATGTTCATCGGATGCTCTACCTGCAGATTTTCTTTTTTTTAAAGCTAGAAATGTTATGGCAGTGATAAGGTTAAACATTCCAGTTATAACTATATATATACTGTATACTGAGATGAGTTGTCATGTTTTGGTATCAGGAAGAAGGGTTTTGTTCTGTTGGAACACTGGCTGGGTAAACAGACAGACTGGGACGTGGCATCATGCACCCTGGAATGGAAAATCCGAATACTTTTGTATCTTCTTTTATTCATAGGAAATGTGCACATAAAACTACTTCGCATGTTAGCCATAGTGGAAAGCATGGAATCTCTCTCTTTTTTTTTTAAATAAGATAGCTACATGAAATGTAGGTGGATGTTTAAATGCGGTTGTGACTAGAGAGAAATGTTAGTGAACAGAATGGACAAAAATCAGTGGCGTAACTTGATATTTTTGCTTGTTTGCTTCCTCCTTCCCTTGCACTACAGGTTTTATTTCTTTCCATCCACCTTTCCCTCCAACAGGCCCTCTTGCTTACCTCCCATGTTGCTGCTACGGTCCCTTCTAGGGCCAGTCCCGGGCTAGTGGTGGTGGTAGCACAGGGGCCCGAATCGGCACACGCGTGCTTTACTGATTTGTTACCACCACTGCCACCAGGCCTAGGGGGCAGTTTCCCCCAACAGCGTCCTCCTGCTTCGAGGTGAGAGGAGGCGGCAGCTGCCCAGGAGGGAGCTGGAAGCCTGCGCCCCCTTTTCCAGAATGCACCCACTTTCCCCCCCACCCCGGTTAAGTCTCTGGGTAAAACCCTTTCGAATTCAATAACTTTATTCAGCGGCCTGCGCCATTTGTTACGAATGCAGCGGCTTCGGTTCCGGAGTTCTGCCGGTTACTGTCCTCAAACCGATGGATTTATTCATAAATGTACTCGTGAATATAAATAAACAACCTGTTCCTTGCTTCAAATGTATTCATGCCGCTCCTTCCTATATTCCCCCAAAGTATTTTATTTCTTTCAGGACTGCATGTTTTTTTTAAATGAAATATGGACATGCAAGCAGCATTTTTCCACTGCCAGCTCAAATGTTGGGTCATATTGAAATACTCATTAAACAGACATGGGGACACCAGGGGTCCCCAATCCTGGCCGGCCAGAGGAGCAGGAGCCGGATTCCCAAATCAGATCAGAGGGTCTCTTACGGCAGCGTGCAGGACCATAAGGATGGCCCGAGGTTTTAATTGTTAATAGATTTTCATATCTGTTTATATGTAGGATACACGATCTCTAAGTATTTTTCAGAGAAAAACAGCATCAGCCACAGAAAAACAGCAGCAGCAAACATGAACGCAGTTAGTTCTTTGAGAAAATAATTTGCGTCCGCATTCTCTCCTTTTGATGGTCCACATATCCACTGTCAATTTTATTCCAAAGGGGGGTGATTTTTCGAAGAGCTTTTATGTGCCCACAACCCTGTTGGTGCCCAGTTTCGTTGGTAGTTTTACCAGGTCCCCCAGGTTAAGCATTCGGGGGCGGGGGGAGGAAGGCGAAAGGATTTCCAGGGAGACCTTTTGATTTACAAAACTATGAAAGTGAGCCCAGGGTGTAACTCTCTGCGTGCAAGTCCACACCAGGTATTGCCTGACCAGCAAATGTTCAAAACGCGCTTAGGCGGAAGATCTGAGCTAGGACCTCCCTATGTGTTACTTAAGGAGGCTGGGATGGCCGTCCCCCCCCCTAGTAAGGAAATAAAAGCAGCTTGCAGCAGCTCAAAGGAGAAGGGGCAGTGCTTTTGAGTTGTGGACTTAGTTGGAAGTGCAGGGAGTTTTTCCTTCCTTGGATTTGGGGCCTACTTGGAGGACTCAAGCAAACCCTGTCTGGGATACCTGAGAGAGAGAGAGAGGGGTCAAGGATCCGCTCTTCCAGTCCACTCACTGGCTGGCAGAGTCTGCATCCCGGGTTATTTTGAGGCTCTGCTGCATTTTTCTTTGCAAGAAGCCTGCGAGACTCCTGGGTGTTGCCTGGAGAGAGGTCACGGGGGAAGCCTTTCCCGGGGGGAGGACAGGATAGGTAAGAACTGCCCCTCTGCAACCTACTGAAGTCCATTACCTGCTATTAAGTTCACTTAGAGAATAGCCACTGCCATTAGCAATGGTTACATGGAATAGACTTAGTTTTTGGGTACTTGCCACGTTCTTATGGCCTGGATTGGCCACTGTTGGAAACAGGATGCTGGGCTTGATGGACCCTTGGTCTGACCCAGTATGGCATTTTCTTATGTTCTTATGTTCTTAGGTATGGTGGTGACCCGCTGCAGAGAACCACGGGTGTTTTTGGTTGCAGGACTAGGAGGAAGAGTTCTGCTGCCCCCCTTCCTGCGCTGGAGCAATGAACTTTGAGATCTGTCCGTTCCAGTTTGGCTCCCTTCCATCCTGGGCTTCATGAGAAAGTGAGAGACACCTGCGAGCACCTATTGAGGACGCCCCACTCTCTGTGCTTCACCAGCTCTGGATGGGGTTTTCCTGCCCACACAAGGGTGCCCTGCTCACCGGGGAACCTCATTTGTCCCTGCCCCAGAAGGTGAGGGTTTCCCCCTGCCCTGGTAGTAAGAGCTCTTGCACGGACAGAGGAAGCATTTGTAAACAGATAGAAGACCTGCCGCGGGGGGGATAAGAGCTGCCCTGAACTGTGCCATTACCTCGTCTGATTCACCTTCAGTAAAGTCAGACACGGTCTCCCGTGTTTTATTGGCACCGACAGCATTCACAGCAGCAGTAGTAGAGTTAATAACTCTCCCCTGTCACTCCAGGCCTTGGAGGAGGACTCCCTGCCCCTCCCCACCAACAAAGCATTCAGGCCCTGGAGAAAAGAAACTTGTGTGAGAGCCAGCGTGTGGATCCAGCCTCAAAAGAACAGGCACATTCTTTTCCGTTGCTACCCTAAGCAGGGGTTAAATGAATACTTATTTTTTTTATCATCATTAATAGTGAAAACTAATTGTGAGCTGGCAAAAATAACGACAGAGGGTAACATAGAAACCTGACGGCAGAAAAAGACCATTATGGCCCGTCTAGTCTGCCCATCCATACCCACTGCTCGCTTTGACAATCCCTACCACTCCCTCGGAGATCCCCTATGCTTATCCCAGGCTTTCTTGAATTCAGATATTGTCTTTGTCTCTACCATCTCCGCTGTGAGGCTGTTCCATGCATCCACTGCCCTCTCTGTAAAGAAATATTTCCTTAGCTTACTCCTGAGTCTGCCCTCTTTTACCCTCATGCCATGACCCCTTGATCCAGAGCCTCCTGTGCACTGACAATTTGGAGGTATTTAAATGTTCATATATCTTTCCTATCCTGCCTTTCCTCAAGGGGTGGGGTCAACTCTGGTCCTGGATTTCGATCAAGAGGTCTGGTTTTCCGGATATCCACAATGAATATGCATGAGGTATATATTTGCACGCACCGTATACAAATACACCTCATGCATACTCCTCGTGGATGTCTTGAAAACCAGACCTGTTTGAGGCACTCCAGGACCGAAGCTGCCTAGGGCCTACCCCTGCTCTAGGGCAGTAGTTATCAGCTCGGTCCTCGGGACACACCTAGCCAGTCAGGGTTTCAGGATACCCACAATGAATATGCATGAGGTGTAACTGCATGCACTGCCTCCACTGTATGCAAACGTCTCTCAGGAATATTCATGAAGGATATCCTGAAACCCCGACTGACTAGGTGCGTCCCAAGGACCGGTTAAGGGTATACATGTTTAGATCTTTAAATCTGTCTCCACAGGCTTTAGAACAAAGACTACCTGCATCTGGTTTATATCCTATTGAAACTGCGGTCTCCAGAATTGTAACACAGAATTCCTAAAGAGGCCTCACCGGGGACTTATAAAGGGGCGATATCACTTTCTTTATTCCTCGTAAGCATTGGTCTGGCTTTTGCTATCACCTTATTTGCTTGCTTGGCCACCTTAAGACCCCCGCCCCCAGATTCCGCTCCTGGTTCTTGCTTAGACTTTCACCTCCCCATTACTGTACCATGGCCTTGGGGGTCTGCAGCTCAAATGCACGACTCTAAAAGTTCTTAAAAACACAGTACCCCCATTGTCTTGGGTTGTTAGTAACACAATACCAAACGTTGTGTAGGCGCAGGGTCAAGATCCAAACTGAGTCTCTGTTAGGGGGAAGAAAAAAAAAGATCGGAAATTTATGCAAAGCTTTGAGTAGCAAAGAATCAAACAAGAATAAAAGCGGGGGGACTGCTGAGCTGTTTTTATTTTGTTAAAAAGTTACTGCAAAAGAGCCCTTTAAATTATAGGAGGCTGTGATTTTGAAAAGTCTCTGATTTAAATATGAGTCCTGCTTGTTTTTTTAAAGGGTGCTTACACTGCCAAAGCTGGAATAGAATCTGCTGATGTCCCTGGAGAAATGTAGCTCCATATAGGGTACGATGTCACTGCCGGCATCAACATTAAAAGACAAGTTCTCATAAAAAGGACTGGTTTTTTGTTTGTTTTTTTAAATACAGATGTTGTTTCTAAGATTGCAGCTTTCTAGGGTAAGGGATTGTTAAAAGGATCATTATCAGAAATATTCTTTTAAAACAAAAAAAAACAAACCACAGGGGGTCTTCTTTTAATGGATTTATGGGTCTGGGCAATACAATTTGCCCTAAACAATTGTAGGGTGTGGCATGTATGGTAAATGAAAAGCCACTTAATGACGATGCTAAAAGATTTAGCACATGTGTTAAACGTTGTCAGAAACAGCATGCTCATGATATTATTGTGTATGGAAACCCGAAAAAATGAATTGATTAAATAATGTGAGCATGTTAATTAGTGAGGGTATGCTAAATAGCTGTGCACACACTACACTGAGCATGCTCAGTTCTCTTTTTTCCTCTTGATTCTTCTTGCTGTCTTCCAAGGGGTATACAGCTAATTCTGGTACATAGGGGGTTGCTCGTTAGTGTAGAGGGAAGAGGTGGGAGAGCTAGCACATGCCTGGTGAGAAGATCAAAGGAGATCAGGAGAGCAGACATCTGACATTACTGGTTGCTTAAAACCATTAATAAGAATCTTCAAAGAGCAGTATGAGATGACACGGTTGGCAACCAGGGCCAGACTGAGACATGTTGGCACCCAAGGCAGGCTAGTAATTTGGTGCCCCCCTCCCCTCCTCCAAACAGGCTAGCATTACTTCTTTCTTTAAATTCAAAATGAGGGATTTATTATATGCACTGAATGTAACATTACATTTTATATTACATTCAGTAGGATATTTATTTATTTATTTATTTAATGATTTTTTTTTTATATACCGCGGCACGTTAAAAACATCACCTCGGTTTACAATAAACAATAATTCAGCAACAGGCTTTACAGACAAATTGAAATAAAGTGGACATGATATATATCAAAATAACAACAAAATAAGAACAAATACAATAATCTAATGGAGATCATATTCCCTAGTTAATGGCAAGTCTAATAATAAATGGTAGTTCAGAGACCAATAAAGTCAAAATTAGCAGTGAGAATGATAAAATCGGCATGTAGCAATGATTCAGGGAGAACAGGAAAAGACATCGGCATTTCAGAAGAGGAGAGGATCATTGAGTGTAAGCTTGTTCGAACAGCCATGTTTTGAGGTTTGAGGTTTTGCTTAAATTTCTTATGGCAGGGTTCGAGACGCAGGTCTGTTCTGTTTACAAATGCTTCCTCTGTCCGTGCAAGAGCTCTTACTACCAGGGGAGGGGGAAAGACTAAAGAGGTTAGGACTTTTCAGTTTGGAGAAGAGACGGCTGAGGGAGGATATGATAGAGGTGTTTAAAATCATGAGAGGTCTAGAACGGGTAGATGTGACTCGGTTATTTACTCTTTCGGATAATAGAAAGGATAATATAGTCGATCACCCTCACAAAGGATAGCCGCTATTTACATGGTCTTGTGGAACGCAAAACCAAAAGAATTGCGGATGGAGTTAAATTATCTGCTCTTCCAGAAAAGGGTAAAACCTTGGCTTTTCCTATTATAGATTAGAATGTAAAAGGGTTTTTTTTTATTTATTAACAATTTTATTGATGTTTGTTTGTTTCTGGTTTGTTTTTTTTTTGGTTCGTGAAAATCTCCACACTGATCAAGGTCTCTCTGTGTGAGCAGTCTATAAGAATGAATAAATAAAAATAAATAAATAAATACATGGTCTTGTTCAAAGTATATTACAAATTAGTAAACCTCCCATACCAAATCAGCATTTACTTACAGCACAAATAGTAATAACCCTACCTATGCAAAGACAACATTGGAAATATTGCATCAGGCCCTAAAATACCAATACACCTCCTATTAGGAAAACACAACAAGCGAGGCTGCTATAAGTCCGTACATGGAAACTGCATGCTACCTAAATCCCTCACCTCGATCACAGGTGAGGGATTCGGGTAGCATGATCACACAGACAGACCTTCACCATATGCAGAAGAGAACATAAAGTATAACTAGAAACATGCAGACAAAACCTGAACTGGAAAACCCCTCAAGCTACACTCTGTATGCTGCAGAAATGGTTTGCAGTTGGTAAGTGATTTGCCAAGCCAAAAATTCAAGAAAAAAATAAATATATTTGGAAATGTTCAGAACTCTGTTATCTATATTTTAACACCCTTAACAAAAGGAAGCCAAATCCTCACCAATGGTGTAAAGCAAAAATAAAAGTGAAGGACTGAATTGCACAGTCTGGGAAAACAAATAAGTATGGGAGTAGCTTGCTTGTTGCAGTGGTTACTACCCCAAACCAATTAAGCCTGATACTTCACTTGGAATGCATATCCAGCGCAGCTCACTGCTTCAATGGCAGGGGGAATGAAGAAAATAGGATTTATATTCATACAACCAACAAGGACTGAATTGCACAGTCTGGGTAAACAAATAAGCATGGGAGTAGCTTGCTTACTGCGGCAGTTACTACCCCTAATCAATTAAGCCTGATACTTCACTTTCAACGCATATCCAGATCATCTCACTGTTTCAGTGGGAGGGAGGAATGAAGAAATAGGATTTACATTCAGACAATAACCAGCATGGACTGAATTGCACAGTCTGGTTAAACAAATAAACGTGGGAGTAGCTTGCTTGTTGCAGCGGTTACTACCCCAAACCAATTAAGCCTGATACTTCACTTGGAATGCATATCCAGCGCAGCTCACTGCTTCAATGGCAGGGGGAATGAAGAAAATATGATTTATATTCAGACAACAACCAACAAGGACTGACTTGCACTGTCTGGGTAAACAAATAAGCGTGGGAGTAGCTTGCTTATTGCGGCGGTTACTACCCCTAACCAATTAAACCGGATACTTCACTTTGAATGCATATCCAGCGCAGCTCACTGTTTAAATGGTGGGGGGAATGAAGAAATAGGATTTACATTCATACAACAACCAACACGGACTGAATTGCATAGTCTTGTTAAACAAATAAACGTGGGAGTAGCTTGCTTGTTGAGGCAGTTACTACTAGGGATGTGAATCGTGTCCTCGATCGTCTTAACGATCGATTTCGGCTGGGAGGGGGAGGGAATCGTATTGTTGCCGTTTGGGGGGGTAAAATATCGTGAAAAATCGTTAAAAATCGTTAAAAATCGAAAAATCGAAAAATCGAAAAACCGGCACATTAAAACCCCCTAAAACCCACCCCCGACCCTTTAAATTAAATCCCCCACCCAAATAACTTAAATAACCTGCGGGTCCAGCGGCGGTCCGGAACGGCAGCGGTCCGGAACGGGCTCCTGCTCCTGAATCTTGTCGTCTTCAGCCGGCGCCATTTTCCAAAATGGCGCCGAAAAATGGCGGCGGCCATAGACGAAAAAGATTGGACGGCAGGAGGTCCTTCCGGACCCCCGCTGGACTTTTGGCAAGTCTCGTGGGGGTCAGGAGGCCCCCCACAAGCTGGCCAAAAGTTCCTGGAGGTCCAGCGGGGGTCAGGGAGCGATTTCCCGCCGCGAATCGTTTTCGTACGGAAAATGGCGCCGGCAGGAGATCGACTGCAGGAGGTCGTTCAGCGAGGCCTCCTGCAGTCGATCTCCTGCCGGCGCCATTTTCCGTACGAAAACGATTCGCGGCGGGAAATCGCTCCCTGACCCCCGCTGGACCTCCAGGAACTTTTGGCCAGCTTGTGGGGGGCCTCCTGACCCCCACGAGACTTGCCAAAAGTCCAGCGGGGGTCCGGAAGGACCTCCTGCCGTCCAATCTTTTTCGTCTATGGCCGCCGCCATTTTTCGGCGCCATTTTGGAAAATGGCGCCGGCTGAAGACGACAAGATTCAGGAGCAGGAGCCCGTTCCGGACCGCTGCCGTTCCGGACCGCCGCTGGACCCGCAGGTTATTTAAGTTATTGGGGGGGGGGGTTCGGGAGGGTGGGGGATTTAATTTAAAGGGTCGGGGGTGGGTTTTAGGGGGTTTTAGTGTGCCGGCTCACGATTCTAACGATTTATAATGATAAATCGTTAGAATCTGTATTGTATTGTGTTCCATAACGGTTTAAGACGATATTAAAATTATCGGACGATAATTTTAATCGTCCTAAAACGATTCACATCCCTAGTTACTACCCTAAACCAATCAAGCCTGATACTTCACCTTGAATGCATTTCCAGCGTGGCTCTCTGCTTCGGCAGCAGGAGGGGAATGAGGAAAAGAGGATTTACATCTAGACAACATCTAACAAGGCATTGATCTGAGGAGTATGAGTATACAAATATTGGGGTAACTTCTCATTACGAAGGTTGCTACCCTCAAACATTAAGCCTTATACTTCACTTTGATGCAGCTCCAACACTGGTCTCTGCATCAATGGTGGGGGTGGAAGGAAATTGGAATAAAAAAGTTACCAATAAGGGCCCTGAACTCAGCAGTCGGGGTAACAGAAAGGTATGGGAAAATAAGTGTGAGAGCTTGCTGGGCAGACTGGATGGGCCTGTTGGTCTGCTTCTGCCGTCATTTCTGTTTCTATGTTTCTATGTATATTTAGCAACAGCACCTAAATAGCCACTATTCTAATGAAAATTTTTCAATCTTTAAAATTTTTCTTTTAAAAAATATTTTTCCTATTCTTCTGTATGCATTTATATAGTTTTTTTTTCAGTTTTCTTCATTTCCTTTTTCTTCAGTGGGGAAAGGATCTTTTGGCCCAGAAATCTCATTGAGCCCAGAGAGACTTGTTGCTCTGCTTGCGCTATGAATCTAAACTTCTATGGCAGATTTCACTGCACCAGCTCCTACAGATGATGTTGGAGTTTCCATTCCAACTCAAGAAGTAGAGACTGAGACAGAGACCAGAACAGCAGGCCCACTGTAGGATCCTATGGAAAATCTTGGTGCTACAGTGAGGATCCAGAGATAGCTAATAGGCTCGCCTTTGGTGATTTTAGAGGCTGGAATGGCTCAGAGTATACTAGTGCTTCCCAATCCTCTCTTAGAGGTACACTTAACCATCTGAGTTTATATGACATCTGTGATGAATATACATGAGACAGATTTGTGTTCATTGGAGAACTATGTATGCAAATCTATCATATATATTCAATGTGGCAACCCTGAAAACCCAACTGGATAGTTGTGTCTCCAGGAGATGGTTGGGAAACACTGACAGAGACAAACATCTTCTGGAACAGAGCATGAAGGATTGCCACAAAGAAGCCTAGATCTGATTTCTAAAACGGAAGTTATTTCTTTGTCTCTTTGTCTTTTAACGCACAATCCCTAACTAAAAAAATACACATCCTCAATGATTACCTACAGGATAAAAACCCAGATATCTGCGCTATCACAGAAACCTGGCTAAAAAACACCGATATTGCCCTGATCAATCAACTTCCTACTCACTCATATGACATCTTCACCTTCAACAGACACAAAAAAAAGAGGAGGTGGCCTCCTTCTAGCTGCTAAGAAAGAACTCAACCTATCTGCACATACTATCAAGAATGAGTCCAAACTGGAATTGGGTCTTGTTAAATCAAAACAGCTACAAATTCTGCTAGTATACGCCCCCCCAGGAATTCTTGAAACAGAACCTTCATTACTCATAGAATCCATTGTGAAGCATATCAACTTAGACCTCCCAACTATGATTTTAGGGGACTTCAACCTTCACACGGACGCCATTCCTCGCTCATCAAACTGTGAAGCGCTCCTGTCCACCCTCAGTGCTATGGGACTCATGCAGATCATCAATAACCCTACACATAAAGCAGGACATACACTGGATCTAATTTTTATCAATTCCAAACTCTCTTGTACCTACGAACCTTCATGCTCCCAGATCCCTTGGTCAGACCATTTCTTGATAGAATCAGCCTTCTCCATAGACAAACAGACACGCTCGTCTCCTCACCTCTCCACTATTCAATTCAGGAAATCATGCTCTTCCGATATTCTTAGTGACCAGATCGCCAAGGAAATTACGAACCTTGACCTTTCCAATCCAGACTCAGCGCTATCTTCATGGCAGAAGATCACCGAATCAGTGGCAAACAAATGTTGCCCAATAATCTCCAAAACAATTAATCCTACAAAAAAAGGAAATCAACCTTGGTTCACTCCCAAACTCAAACAGATGAAACAGGAACTACGACACAAGGAGAACTTATGGCGTAAAACCCCCAACATAGCGTCCTTGGCAAAGTACAAAGGTTACCTACATCTTTACAGGACCTCTATACTATTAACAAAAAGGGAATTCTATGCCAATAAAATACATCATCTCCAGTATGATGCCCAAGCCCTCTTCTCATACGTATCTCAAATCACGAAATCTACGCCTCCATCTATTCCAGACGAACAAGCACTTTCCAAGGCCAATGAACTTGCCTCTTTTTTCCAACAGAAGGTTCTGAATACCCTCGCCCTTCTCCCTCCTAACACTGCTCCTCTCACATCAGAAGAGAATCCTCACTCCCTCATAAGTGCCAAACTCGATAGTTTCGAATCAATTTCCACCAAAGAGATTGAATCCTTACTAAAAAGACAGAAACCATCTAGTCATCCAGCAGATAATATTCCATCGAAACTTCTTCTCCTCATTCCAAACACGATTTCAGGTCCTTTGACAAGTATCATTAATTGCATTCTAACCCAAGGGAGTTACCCTGACAGCCTAAAAACCGCAGCACTCAAACCTCTTCTTAAGAAACACAACTTAGACCCTGATGAATTAGCCAACTTCCGACCCATCTCCAATCTTCCGTTCCTAGCCAAACTGACAGAGAAACTGGTAAACACCCAGCTTTCAGAGTACCTTGAAGATCACAATATATTATACCCCTCGCAATATGGCTTCCGCAAATCGCACAGTACGGAAACCCTCCTCATCTCACTTACAGATCACATCATGATGGGTCTCGACAGAGGCTACTCCTTTCTATTAATCCTGCTAGACATCTCGGCGGCTTTTGACACCGTCAACCACTCCATTCTCCTGGACCGCCTAGCAGACATTGGTATCTCAGGAGCAGCTCACAGATGGTTCAAGTCCTTCCTCCGTAACAGAACCTTCAAAGTCAAAATTAATAATAAAGAATCACCCTTAACTAAATCCAACCTTGGTGTGCCTCAGGGTTCCTCCCTATCCCCAACCCTCTTCAATATTTACCTCCTTCCCCTCTGCCAACTGCTAACTGATCTTAATCTAATTCACTATCTGTATGCAGACGACGTGCAGATTTTAATTCCTATCACAGATTCTATTTCAAAAGCGCTCGCCCACTGGAATAACTGCTTTGTATCCATCACCAATCTACTCAATAGATTAAATTTGGTCTTGAACGCTGCAAAGACAGAGATCCTCCTCATCTCTTCAAATGAAGAAAATTTTCCCTCATCATCTCCTTACAACTCGTACTTCTCCCACAAGCATGTGAGAGACCTTGGAGTATTTCTGGATAACAGATTAAACCTAAAGAAAACAGTTAACACCACAGCCAAAGACTGCTTTTACAGACTCCAGATCCTTAAACGACTCAAACCACTACTATTTTTCCAAGACTACAGGACAGTCCTCCAAGCGTTGCTATTTGCCAAGATAGACTACTGCAGTGCCCTTCTTCTAGGCCTCCCTAAATCCACTATCAAACCTCTGCAGATGATACAAAATGCGGCAGCGAGACTACTAACAAACACCAGCCGCGGAGAGCACATCTCTCCCATCCTCGGAAAACTTCATTGGTTACCAGTGAACTTTAGAATCCTCTACAAATCAATCACTCTTATACACAAATCCATTCATCATCAACTCCAACTCGACCTTGAAATTCCCTTAACTCTATACTCCTCCAACAGACCTATTAGAGATATTCATAAAGGCACTTTAAATTTCCCCCCCATGAAAGCCACACGCCTTTCCTCGACCAAAGACCGAGCATTTTCAACAGCTGGACCATCCATTTGGAATAACATCCCTTCAAACCTCAGACTGGAACCCTGCCTCTCAACTTTCAGAAAAAAAACTCAAGACGTGGCTCTTTCACCAGGCCTTCCCCGATCCCCCAGACTATCACTAATCGCCTACACTTTCTTGGCCAATTCGGTCCTCTATCCTTCAAAACGATGGACCTTGGCTCCCTCAAAACGATGAACCTTGGCACCTTCAAAACGGCAGACCTTGGCACCTTCAAAACGGCAGACCTTGGCACCTCCAGTTTTAATCATCTCTAGCTTTAACCCACATTGATACTGTACTGTATACAATAATCTGTATTGCACTATTGTACCATGTAGCAATCTCTTCCTACATGTCTTCTTTTTCTTATCTGTTCTTTCTTCCAGCGTTAAGCTTCCAAGTTTTTTACTCCTTGTTAATTGTAACTTTGCCTTATTCACCTCTAATGTTATTATCCTCAGTTATTTGTCTTAGTTATCCCCTTGTTCTTTGTAAACCGATCCGATATGGTTTTACTATGAAGGTCGGTATAAAAAAGTGTTAAATAAATAAATAAATAAATCCTAGCCAGTACTCTTTTGAAACTATCCGGGATGTTTTAGTTAACTTGGGGAAGTCCCTTTCTGGTAAACGCAGGGCATGTCTGACCAGTTGCCACAGATGATGGATAAAGTTCAACTTCAAGAGTCTGAATTTTTTCATATTAAAGTATGCTTGGATGCCTGTGAGGACAAGGTAGTAAAAGCAGAAAGATTGGAGTTGTCTCTTATCAAAGATAATTTGGTTGGTGGTGTAATCTGTGCCTCAGCAATTTTCCTAAGCTTCCCTTAATTTCTGCTATAGATATGTTTAAAAGATACTAAGCAGAAGCTCTTATAATACCATCTGATTCTCTCCTGCCTGGCTCGAGGGCAAACTACTTGTTCACCTTTTAAAATTAAAGAATCACCAGAACAGCAACTGGAGTCATCTGAATAAAGTTAAATCTGACTATCCTTTTTGAAAAACGAAACCATGGAGTGGCTATAGTGGGGTTCCTAGAATTACATTCTGATTAGAAATGGCCACTACATATTTTCTTTAAGTATTATGAGGTTGCCTTAATTGTAGTTAGAACCTGGCCAACAATATTCTTATAAGGAACCATAGGATTACAGGGGTACAGAGAGCTTAGGCCTAGATTCATCAAAACGCAATGTGTTCTCACAGGAGGGGGTCCCACTATCATAGGGGGATGTTGCCGCGATAGCGGGGCTCCTCTCCAGAAAACCCATTACGGCTCCATGGTGCATTCTTTTGTGTTGCAGCAAACACAGTGACACAAAAGACCATGGAGAGCGGCCCTTTAATGCAATGGCAGCCCCAACCTCACGGGATCACCATCATTTTAAAGGGCTGCTGGCCACTGGAAAAAAAAACAAACTGTGGCCAAATGGGAAGGTTGAGCAGGGGGGTCATTGCTGACTCCCATTTCAACCCAGGGCTACTGGCTGAGGTAGCTCTGACTCCATGAAAAAAAAAAAATAGTTGATAGTAAGCATGCAGTGGAAGACCCCCTCCCTAGGCCCCCCAATAGCCTCAGCCCACCCCCTCCCTCCTCCATCTGATCCCCTCCCACCAGGAAATTGAGGATAAAGTCATGGGGTCTCTGGAGGGGGGGGGGGGGGGGCAAGGGGGGGGAAGAGGGACTGAAGCTATCAGGGGTAAGGGGGACGGAGGAAGGGGGCTGGATCTATAAGGGGGCCAGGGTGAGGGGGCTGCCGCCTCTGTGCACTTACTGTCAACTTTATTTTTTATTTCATGGGAGTCAGGGCCACCTCAACCAGTGGCCCTAGGTTGAAACGGGGGTCAGCAATAACCCCCACTCAACCTACCCATTTGACCGCTTTTTTTTCTTTTATTTCCCTGCCGCATTAAATATGTGGTGGAAGCCTTGGGACCTGCATGCCCGGGAGATGTTGTTATTTTATCACAGCTGACCACCTTCTCGGTCGGCCGTGATGAAATATTTGCATAGAATTGAATAGTAATGACCTTCTTTGCATGCATTTGCATTATTCATGCATGCAAATAGCATGCAGAAAAGGTCATTGTAATAAGGGAGGGTATCTGGGTGGGGACATGCAAAATATCATGTATAATCAGGCCCCCAGCCGAGCTGCGAGCCCTCGCCCCGTACCGCCCACGAAAAAGTCGCGGCGGTGACGTCAGAGGCGCGACCGGCGGGCTATTTAAACCTCCGCTCTCCGCTCAATCCTCCTTTATCTTCCACGGGGCTCCAGCGGTGAACTAGGCCTGCGCGATCGGCGCTGAAGCCCGTCGGGGTAAGGCCTCTTGTTCCGCTCACCCCGATCGGGCTCCCTCACCGATCACCGGCCCGTCTCTCCAACATCCACTTACCTGAGAGGCAGCGAGTCTCTGCCTCCAGCCAGCCGCCATCGGAGCTAAGTTACGTCGATCCTGCACAGCCTCGACCCGAAGCACGAGCCCTCGCCTCTAGCAGGCCCCCAGCCGAGCCGCGAGCCCTCGCCCCGTACCGCCCACGAAAAAGTTGCGGCGGTGACGTCAGAGGCGCGACCGGCGGGCTATTTAAACCACCACTCTCCTGGCGCTGCGCGCCGGGCGTCGCGCGCACGAAGGAGCGCAACAAAGGGGCCTGCCCCTTTGTTTCGCCCCTTCGTTTCGAACTTCGCTTCCCCGAGCTGCATCACACCAATACTGCACTAGAACTCATCCAGCATCCACCCATCATTCAATTCAACCAGCAGCCTCAGCATTCAACCCTCTGTCTCAGCATTCAACCAGCAGCCTCAGCATTCAACCCTCTGTCTCAGCATTCAACCAGTAGCCTCAGCATTCAACCACCTCAGCATCCAACCAGCCACTTCAGCACTCAACCAACAGCCTCAGCATTCATCTAGCAAAAGATTACACAACCAAACATATCATTCAGACCTCCTTAAAGAACATTTCCACAATCTATTACCGCCACAACGTCATAGGACACCTGATTCTGACAACACCATCAAAGTCTTCTCCCTCATACAACCATGTTGCAAGGACACCCAATACATATATTACATCACAACTCCTTCTCCAAGATGAAGCCTACACTAAGATATCAACCTATAACCCGTAGAAATCTAACCCCGGTAATGATCTCACCAGTCACACAATTACTGGTTTGGCTCTATTCACCTTATCACTCTTCAATGCCCAATCAATCACAAAAAAAATCCACATCCTTAATGACCATCTGCTACATACTAAACCAGACATCTGTGCCATCACAGAGACCTGGTTAAAATCCTCAGACACAGTCCTAATAAATCAATTGCCTACACAGACATATGATGTCTTCTCCTTACCCAGAAAGAAAAAGAAAGGAGGAGGTCTCCTAATAGCTGCAAAAAAACTTTTTAACCTCAAGCAACAACCTATCTATACTATACCCAAACTTGAGGTAGGCCTATTCAAATCTAAGTCACTTCAAATCCTACTCACCTACGCGCCTCCGGACTTTTAGATCAAGATGCCTCTCCCATGATAGAGGTTATAGCCAAATACTTAAAACTAGACTCTCCTGCCATAATCATTGGAGATTTTAACCTCCACATTGATGCCAGTCCTCGATCGACCAACTGTGATGCTTTCCTATCAGCACTTTCGGACATGGGCTTCAAACAGCACATTAACCAACCAACACATAAAGCGGGTCACACTCTTGACCTTATCTTCACAAATTCTAATCTCACCCCACTCTCACCCCCCTTATGCCTACCAGTCCCATGGTCAGATCATTTTATGATCAACTCCTCCTTCAGGTCATTGACAGGATTGACCACACCTCATCAGCCTACAAGTCTATACTACAGGAAAACTTGTTCTTCAGAAGATCTTGGCAAATCCCTGATCAGAAATCTCCCAAACTTGGATCTTTCAAATCCCAATTCAGCTATCACCTCATGGCAAAACATCACTGAAATGATAGCTAACGAATTATGCCCACTGTCAAAAAAAATTATAAACCCCTCCCATAAAAATAAGCAACCGTGGTCCTCAAATGAACTCCGCACTCAGAAGCAAAATCTAAGACGGAAAGATAAAGAATGGAGGAAGAATTCTAATCCCCTCACTCTTTCCATATACAAAACTACTCTCCACCAGTACAGATCAGCAATACTTCGAACAAAAAGAGATTTCTATGCTCACCGCATCCACGATATGCTGTATGATGCGAGGGCCCTCTTCTCCTATGTTTTGGAACTTACCAAAACAGCTCTTCCTAATATCCCTGACGATACAGCTCAATCAAAGGCCAATGACCTGGCCTTATTCTTTCAAAATAAAATCACCAATACCCTGGCCAGATTACCTGTCAACACAAATCCTACTCTTCCGGACACAGTTCTCCTACCTAACTCAGACATAAGATTGGATTCCTTTGATTCGACCCACACCTTAGAGGTAGAATCGCTGATAAAAAGAATGAAACCTTCGACCCACCCGCTGGACCAAATACCCTCCAAGTTACTGATTCTCATCCCAGAATACATATCCAAATATCTAGCTGATATCATCAATTGTTCCCTTACACAAGGAATATTCCCGGACGCACTCAAATTGGCCACGCTCAAACCCATACTCAAAAAATCCAACCTGGACCCGGAAGAACTCAACAATTACCGTCCCATATCAAACCTCCCATTTGTATCTAAGATCATGGAGAAAATTGTAAATAAGCAACTTTCAAATTACCTAGAAGACCACAATATACTTCACACGTCACAATATGGTTTCCGAAAAGAACACAATACGGAAACCCTCCTCACCTCCCTCCTGGATCAACTATATATTGGTTTTGATAAAGGACAGTCATTTCTCTTAGCCCTCCTCGACATCTCTGCGGCTTTTGATACGGTAAATCACAACATCCTCCTAAACCGACTCTCAGACATAGGAATTACAGGCTCAGCCCTCAGATGGTTCGAATCTTTCCTCAGTAATAGAGGCTATAAGGTAAAAATTAAAAACATGGAATCACCGCATACTAATGCTCCTTTTGGCGTCCCCCAGGGCTCCTCCCTATCACCCACCCTGTTTAATATCTACATTCTCCCCCTCTGCCACCTACTTTCAAACCTCAAACTCAAATTTTATATTTACGCAGATGACCTTCAAATTTTAATCCCTATATCCAAATCATTGGACTCAACACTCAGGTTATGGAACGCTCATCTACAAACTATAAACCACTACTTATCCAGCCTCAACCTTGTGCTCAACACTTCTAAAACCGAACTCTTACTAATTACTCCAGAAGGTAGTCCCATACTTCTCCAATCACAAAATATTCCACATATATCACACGCCAGAGATCTTGGAGTCCTAATCGACAGTCACCTGAACCTAAAGCATTTTATAAAACACACTACTAAGGAGTGCTTTTACAAGTTACAAGTACTCAAAAAACTCAAACCGCTCCTATTCCACTATGATTTCAGATCCGTCCTCCAAGCCATTCTGTTCTCTAAGATCGACTATTGCAACTCCATTCTGCATGGTCTTCCAGCCTCTACCATTAAACCGCTCCAGCTGCTACAAAATGCAGCGGCAAGGATCCTGACAAATACCAATCGGAGAGAGCATATTTCTCCTATTCTAAAAGATCTCCACTGGCTCCCAGTAAACTTCCGGATCCTCCATAAATCTCTCATAATCATTCATAAAAATATCCACCATCAAACCCCGCTTGATCTGTCTCATCCTCTCAGACTGCACTCGACAGCCAGGCCTTTAAGGGATGCTTACAAGGGATCTTTACACGTTCCTACAATCAAATTAGTGCACCACGCAAACATCAGAGACCGGTCATTCTCTACTGCAGGCCCTTCCATGTGGAACGCCATGCCTCCGGACCTCAGACTGGAGACTTGTCTAACAACTTTTAAAAAGAAACTAAAGACATGGCTGTTCAGCCAAGCCTTCCCCACTACAAACTCCATTCCCTGATCTAGAATTGTACACCACACATCTCTGTAAACAAAACTTTCCAAATGTTCATGCATAATATCCATTAAAGAGAGGTTGGCTCCTTGCCCCCTCCTCTGTATATAGTATTTATTCTATTTTATTGCACTTTATATATTTATTGCTCCGCTCACCCCTTCTTTTTTTCCTACTCCAAGTTAAGGCTTCCTTGTTATAATGTAACTGTATGCTCTGTATCTCTTGTTGATTGGTTAATTGTATATTCTACTTAGTTCATTGTAAACCGAATTGATTTGATTTGTATCAAGAAAGTCGGTATATAAAAGCCTTAATAAATAAATAAATAAATAAAATATAATGCACATTAGTGTTATGCTCAGGCTTGTGGACCCTTGGCCGACAAGAGGATGGTATACCTTTTGGAGGATCCGTAGGGTCTCTTGTCGGGTGGCGAGGCAGAACAGGAGGCGGGACCGGCTGACCCTTGGCACTGGAGGCTGAGGCGAAAACAGAGGCGATGAAGAGACGAGATGAGGCGCTGAGTCTTCACCACTGGTGGTCTGCGGTCCCCCCGGGAGGAGCCCGTAGGGACCCGACCGCTGGGGCTTAGGTGGACCTAGGGAGGTCAGAGCAATGGTGCAAAGGCCAACTGGAGCTTCGCCCTGGAAGCCCGTGGTCCCCCCAGGAGGAGCCCGTAGGGACCCGGGCCGCTGGGACTTAGGTGGGCCCTTGGAGACGGAGTCTTGGAGGAGTCCTAGGTCGAGTGCCAGAGGGTCGTCGCTCACCAGTCCAAGGTTGTGCACCAGAGAATCGCCGCTTGCCAATCCGAGGTCAGGAACCAGAGAATCACCGTAAGCCAATCCGAAGTCAGGAACCAGGAACACCAACACGTAACAGGAGCAAGAAGCAGGAACTCACCGAGGCAAGCAGACTCAAACAACACTCGCAAGAGACGTTGCCAAGTCAAGGAATGAGCAGAGGAAGCCTCCCTATATACTTCCTCTGCTCTGGATCATTGGAAGCAGGTGAGTCTAGTTAAAGGGACCAGGTCCCTTTAAATGCAGATGAGTTGATGGCGGCCATCTTGGATTTCATGGCGGCGGCCATCTTTGATCTCCCCGGTGGAGAAGGAGAGACGCTGCTGAGGGAAGCAGGACGGCTTCCCCTGCAGCGGGCAGCACGGCCCGAGTCGGAGCCCTCCCCCGGGGCTTTCATGGCCTGAGACTCAGGTAGGGGAACGCGGTCGTGGGGCACCACGGCCGCGGAGCACAACAATTAGAGCCTATTTATTGTGCCATAAGACCTTAAAGCAATTTGATGAATGATCTTGAGTGTTAGAAGTATGGGTTTTGCTCCCCAATATGAGAAAAGCAGAAGGTGTTTTCAAAGCCTTTATAAACTCCTGTCACCATCTTAAAGCGTGGATTTTTAAGTTGGATTTCCTGAGTTAACCCTCCTAAGGGCAGCATGTCAGAGACAGGCAGTAGTCGAGGCAGGCAGTGTTCAGGCATGCTCGTGATTCAGTTAGTGGTCAGTGGCAGGTGAAGTTCAGGCATGGTCATGAGTAGGCAGTAGGGATGTGAATCGGGTGCCCGATTGTTCCCGCTTTCGGGATCGTCTGGCCGCGGGAAAAAATCGTTTTCCCGCGTTTCCCCGGTTTTTTTTTTAGTGAAAAATCATTTTTCGGGTTAGTGCGCGCTAACAGGAGTTAGCGCGCACTAACCCAAAAAACAATTTTTATGAAAAATCGGGGGCAAAATTGATCGTTTCTTTCTTTTAACCGATTTCTAATGAATTTAAAAATATTGTATGATATTTCAATTCGTTAGAAAAACGATTCACATCCCTAGTAGGCAGTGGTCCATAGCAGGCAGAATTTAATTGTAGAAGAGTGTCAAGCCAAAGTCAAAGCCAAAGATCCATCCAAGGGAAATTTGGACAGATAGGTAAGCAGGGAGGCAAGGAGCAGCACAGCCGAGCAGGAGAAGACATTAAAGAACTGAAGACTGAACACAGGATGAAAACTCGGACCAAGAACTTAGAAACAAAGACCAGGAATTCAGGAACGAAGACCAGGAACTCAGAAACGAAGACCAAGGACTCAGGAACTGTTACGATTCTAGCCACTGTGCAGCCTCCTTACCACCAGAGGTTTTCCACAAGCACTCTCCCCTAGCTGGCACAGCTTTCCTTGCCTGCCTGCCCTATGCCCAGACTTTCGAATAATAGAAGGACTAGGGGGCATGCCATGAAGTTAGCAAGTAGCACATTTAAGACTAATCGGAGAAAATTCTTTTTCACTCAACGCACAATAAAGCTCTGGAATTTGTTGCCAGAGGATGTGGTTAGTGCAGTTAGTGTAGCTGGGTTCAAAAAAGGTTTGGATAAGTTCTTGGAGGAGAAGTCCATTAATGGCTATTAATCAGTTTTACTTAGGGAATAGCCACTGCTATTAATTGCATCAGTAGCATGGGATCTTCTTGGTGTTTGGGTAATTGCCAGGTTCTTGTGGCCTGGTTTTGGCCTCTGTTGGAGACAGGATGCTGGGCTTGATGGACCCTTGGTCTGACCCAGCATGGCAATTTCTTATGTTCTTATGTTCCAGTATTTAACCCTGCCTAGCCCATGCCTTACTGTTACGGCATTGAATTCCTTTGGTCTCCCTGCTCTAGCCACCCAGTTCTTGCCTTGCTCTTGGCCTGAGGGCCTTTTAGTTCCCCTCTTGCCTTGCTCTGTGGCCTGTGGGCCTTCTGGTTTACTTCTTGCTTTGCTCTGTGGCCTACGAGCTTTCTGGTTTCCTGCTTGTCTTGCTCTGTGGCCTGCGGTCCTTCTGGTTCCACTCTTGCCTTGTTCTGTTACCTAGGGGCCTTCTGGTTTCTCTTTTGAATTGCTCTGTGGTCTATAGCCGTTCTGGTTCCCTCCTTGCCTAGCGGCCTATCCTAAGCCTTGTAGACCACTTGCCCCTCCTGAGATTTTCTGGTCTCCCCCTTGGGGCTAGGCTTCTTGCTTTGTTTTCTTGCCCTTGCCTTTCCCTTGGGACTTCTCTTGCCTTGCTGCCTTCGGTATTCTGCGTTTTATGTTCAGTATAGTCCTTGTCCTGGTTTGTCCTTCTTGTCATTGTCTTCCTAGTTCCGGTTCCTTTCTTCCAGTACCACGCTTACCTGCATCCAATACCACACTTACCGGCATTTTCCTCCTGTGTTCTGGTTACGTCCAAACCTACACCCAGTTTCAGTGCTCTAGCTCTATGCTTACCTATACATGCCCACACTCTTTTCTACTGTTTACCTATACATACCCACACTCTTTTCTACTCTTCCTGAAGTTCACCCTTGCCTTCATGCACCTCAGTTCACTCCAGATTCTCAGCCCAGCTTGTAACTCGCTCCAGAGACTCAGCCCAGCCTGCATCTTGCTCCAGCCAGTTCTCATTCCAGAGACTCTACCCAGCCTCACCTGACCACCCGCATTTGCTCCAGTCCTTCCGTTCCATGTCACTCCTAGAGGTGGTGTTCACCTCACCTTGCTTCTGCCCAAATTCCAAACAGGAACAAAGTCCAAGGACTCAGAAACAAAGACCAAGAATGCTGAGCAACTTGCTGTACTAAGCAGTAGTCAACCTATTGCCAAGGCAAGGAGGTGCTGCTGAGCTGACCTTTTATAGGCCTTTGCTGGTGATGTCATCATCAGGCACCACAGGCATTTTCCCACCACGGGCCCTTTAAGAAGGTCGGGCGTGTGTGTGCTTTAGGAGCCCAGAGGAAGTAGTGGTGTCGGAGGCTGGTTGAGCATGGTGGCCTGTTGCATGTCTCTTCGAGGGCCTGCTCCAGCATCGGAGGATGTCACTTCAGGTTCAGCGCTAGAGGTGGGCCTGCCCAGCGGACCACCAAATGCAACAAGAAGGAACCAAATTACTCAAGGAATTGGTTGAATTAATCGAAGAGTTAGTTTCTGGAAAGAGTATGACCACAAGTTTATTAAATTTCATTTTGTGAAGATCAATTGGACAATTTTCAAACTGAGTTGTAATTAACCATTGATTCGCTTTTACAATTAATCAGTAAATTTGAGTTGGAACCCATACAGTTTCCAGCGTGGTTATTGCTACTGTCTAAGTGAAGAGATTGTTAGTGCAGTTTATAATAGAAAGAGACTAAAAGAGGGGCTTGGGCATAAACAACGCAAAAGTGCCTTGAAGCTGAGCTTTCTCCCGCAGGGTGGTGTGCAAAGTTGTGAGAATTGTGCAAGAACGGTCCAAAACTTGAGATGTGAGCTTTTGGGTTCACTACCAGGGTTTTCCCACCCAGGGGCTACATTGAGAAGAAGAGAAGACATTTTCTTATTGAAGCCAGGGGTTTTGACATGAAGCTTGTTTTGTTCGTTTTCATTTTCTGTGTTCCTCCTCTGAGATACAAATATTTCATCTCTTTATAGTCTAAATCTACTACTTTGCTATTGTTCTGTCCCCAGCAGTGGGTACATGTTTGTATCTGTATATACTGTAGCTTATCTGTGTTTAGTGCAGCCCCTCCCTTCTGGAAACACTGAAACACTTTTTGTAACCCATGATAAAAACCCATGAGCCTTGCCTTTAAGGGAGCTTTGCCCTTAAGAGAAGTCCCCCCTTTTGCCTTCTTTCACTTGGGAAGAGCTTAAATGCCCTCTCAAACTAACTTGAGTCTTCCTTATTGGCTCAAGGGACTTCCCTTCATGCTCCCCCTGTGTCACATGGGTCTTAGGTCCACTGCTATTGGACCTTGCCCCCCCCCCTCCCCCCCATCCCCAGCTTGTGGAGGTGTTTCTGTAACAGCTCTCTAGGAAAGTTTCAGTCTTGCCCATGTGGGCTTCAAAGCCAGCAGCACTTTGTAAAGCTCTGTGAAATGATTGGCTTCTTTACATTTCTTCTTATCACTTTGTTCTAAAAAGATTAATTCAGCCTCAGAACCCTCTTGCCTTCTAACCCTGCAACCCAAGAAACTCCATTCTCCCCTCTCCTACCTATCTCCAGCTACAAAGATCTTTGCCTGGAGCTACACGTTTGGAATGCAACAATTGTAAGTAATAAAAAAAAACAACCTGCTTGTACAATAAATAATTTCAAACTTAAAAGATCTTTGTCTCAAGGACTGATTGAGAAGAAAGGTTAGCTGTCTGGATGAGAAAACACGTATGTTTTTATTGAGCCAGCACAGCTATTATGTGGAATTTTTTTCCTGATTCTCATGCTTTTTTTTTTTTATTTTGGTTACTTGCTCAATTTTTGAGGGGCAGTTCCATTCTTAGTCCAACCCTGAAAGGTATAGAACTTACGCAGATTCTGATGGACAATATAATAAGGTGGAGAATACAAGAAATAGTGTGTTTTTAAAATTATTCAGGAGCATGAACCTTCACAGCACTAGACGCTCTCCCTCTGTCACTATGCCATTAAGAATCGCATCACCGAAGACTCTGAAAGCTCCAATCTGTCAGCTTGCTTAACCTAACACTTACTTCCTCACTCTGCTTCATGTGTGGTTCACTAGGAGGACAGAGTTCAGAGGAATGTATCTGGGTACCCAAGAAAATCCAGTGGGCTAAAAATTGCTCTTATCTCAGTGGTGGAAGCCAGCTGCCAGATTTCACAAGGTGGCCAGCTAAAGCTGAGGAAAGAGGGGGAATTTCCAGGGGAATGGGGAGGTTGGGGGAGGGGAAGTGCATGTGGGGATTTGCTTCCCAGTTCCCCATGCTTACTTTCCCACATGGACCCTGCCCACAGATAGAGCAGATGCAAAGCCAATGGGTACTCTTACATCCGCAGGCCTCACAGAAGCTGATTTTCAGACTAAATCTGCCCACGTGGTTTCCCTTTGAAAATTAGATTGAAGGTCCTTGGGTACAAAAAAAGGTACCCAAAGCGCTCGCCCTGTAAAAAATTATGCCCCTAAGTTGTCTGTACCTCTTTGCTTTTGAAAGGTACTGTGAATAGGGGGACATATATAAGGTATGTAACCCCTTCCATACTGGATAGAGGGGCTCATTGGAAAGCCGCTAGAACATTATGCAACCCATAGCACTCCCAGGGGTCTTCTGGCATGGGGGGGAGGAGGGGAGGAAGACGTTTTCTTCAGCCTGTGGGCCTTGGAACTCTCTCTCGGGATCTAGCACACAAAAAAACAGACACCCCCGCAACAGCTTGGGTTGTTCCAAAATTAGAAGTTGTACTTTGGTACCTGTTAGATGGTAATCAGGTCACAGAAAACACATTTCCTGAGTGCTATATCTGGAAACAAAAAGCCATGCAGTCACATCATCAAGCAGGAGGTTCCCCTTCTCAGGCCACTCTCAGGGATTCCCACACTGAGAGACTCTCCTTGCTGAATCCCCCCCACTGAACTCCTCTGAAGTCACAGGATGCATTCCCTGCAGTAAAATGAGACCCTTCTCCCTCCAGTGGATCGCCACCGAGATTTCTTTTAACAGTTCACCCTGGTAGAAGTCTCTGCTGTCCTTTTTCTGGGTGCAGAACCTCTTCAGGTGCACATCCACGCTTACTCCCGAAGTTATATCCCACTTCTTCACACAATGGAAATGGATGACTTTCAAGAAAGTACGAAACCTGGGACAGGTTTTCCCCTCCCTGAGATTCTTAACCGAGATTCCTGCTTAGATCCCCCTTCTCTAGAAATCCAGGGACCCTCATCTTTAGCCTCATATCCTGACACTAGAGAAAGCTCAGAAACTTCTGTGCTCTGAGTTTTACTCAGTCTCCCAAACCTTCAGGCACCTCCCATTGGGGAGTATCTGAGAAACCCTACACCTGCTCAGGCCTCGTAACAGTGCGTCTCTGTGGAGATACATGCCTCACTGGCAAGAAACCTTCGTATGAACTTACAGCTATAAATAAATTCATCCTCTCAGGAAGGGGCTTTCAGACACATTTACTTTAATTATGCAGCTGAAGAGAAGGCTAGCATGAGGTACTTTGACACATCAATGATGGCGGCTCTACCTTTTTTTTTTGGTGGACATAAACCAATTAGTAAATGGCAATACAAAAAAAAAAAAAAAAAAAAGAGGCAATGATGTTCCATTAAGAACATAAGAACATGCCATACTGGGTCAGACCAAGGGTCCATCAAGCCCAGCATCCTGTTTCCAACAGAGGCCAATCCAGGCCATAAGAACCTGACAAGTACCCAAACACTAAGTCTATTCCATGTTACCATTGCTAATGACAGTGGCTATTTTCTAAATCAATTAATAGCAGGTAATAGACTTCTCCTCCAAAAACTTATCCAATCCTTTTTGAAACCCAGCTACACTAACTGCACTAACCACATCCTCTGGCAACAAATTCCAGAGTTTAATTGTGCGTTGAGTGAAAAAGAACTTTCTCCGATTAGTTTTAAATGTGCCCCATGCTAACTTCATGGAGTGCCCCTAGTCTTTCTATTATCTGAAAGAGTAAATAACCGATTCACATCTACCCATTCTAGACCTCTCATGATTTTAAACATCTCTATCATATCCCCCCTCAGTCGTCTCTTCTCCAAGCTGAAAAGTCCTAACCTCTTTAGTCTTTCCTCATAGGGGAGCTGTTCCATTCCCTTTATCATTTTGGTCGCCCTTCTCTGTACCTTCTCCCTGATTTTGCCATGTTGCACAATGACCCATGCAATGATCAAGTCAGGTGTCATGATCAAAAGAGTTGAGGGTAATCTTCAAAACTAGGAAGGACAAGGAATACCACTGAGGAAAGGAATGAAAGGTAGGGGTTTTAATGGCCACAAGGGCCATTGTTCTGCTTGAGAAATACATTTATTCTAATAGCCTTAATACCAGTTAGGCAGGTCAAACTGGAATATTTCTCTAATTTTAATTTTTTAAAATGCATGCTATCACTTGCACATTTTTCTTTCTCATTGGGACTACATTTTTATCTACTAATAGCTCTGGAGTTGGCGCACATAGACGTTAATTAACCGGTACTGCATTGTTTGCAGAGTCACTGGTATTTATAGGAAGATGCAAAAGGGAAGTAAAGCTACAAGTTTTCACGTGCAGTCTATGGAACAAAAATCCTTTTGCGGCTTTCGTTCAGAATGCAATAATAGTATGCTGGTCACCATTCCAAAGAACAAAAGTTGTGTCTTGCTGGTACTAAAATAACACAAAAGGCACAAACTGCTCTTGAAGAAGACAGCTTAAGAGTCGGCAGTCTCAGTCACAAAGGACCAAAGCTTCTCTCCAAGGAAAGCGAAGGAAGTTGCTGTTTCCTACTGCAGTAGATCAAACATTGCAAAGGAATTCTCGGCCATGCAAAAGCTGCTTCCATCTTTACAGTGTTTTGTTTTGTTTTTTTAAATTCAGCCAGATACGAAGAATAAAGGAATATCATTCCTTCTTGTCTGTTAAAAAAAAAAAAAGCCATTTGCCAGCAAAGCACGTGCAAGTGTACTAAGGAGATTCCTTTGCTAGGAAAGGTTTCTTTTGCACATTTTTCTTTCACATTTTCCTTAATGAACAACTTGCAGGAGTGTTCCTTTAAGTAGAAATGAAAGCCTCAATTCACCCAAACTTGGAAACATTTCTGACAGGAAAATATTTGCTGAGCTAAGCAACTAAAAATGTGGATACTATGTTTTAGAAAGACATAGCTCAAAGGGGATATGCAACACATTATCAATCTTGTTCTAGTATGCATGATCCTACCTGGGATGGAGTCAGTTGGGCCACTAGATGAACTTTATTTCTGCTTACAATTGGAGCAGAAATGGATCTATTGCTTACAAACCTTAGCACCTACAGGATTAAATTCAGAATTAGATCTCACAGTTTTCCTTTAAATATTATCTGGTTGGGCATTTCTTAAATCTTGTCTGTGTTGTTAAAGTTCATTTTGTTGTAGGCTCTGACATCACATGCAGGATGCAGCATCCCTGCACCACTGCCGCCATCTTTAAATACCGGTTTGGGATCTGATCGGGTTTATGCTGCTTTCTACAAAGACGAAGGAGATCGGGAGATCATAGTGAAGCGCGCTGAATGATTGAAATCTTCAGTACCAGATAGGTCCCCCTGATGCAGGGAAACCAAAATGCCAGCTGGTGTCGAGGTTTTGCTTTGTCTGCTATAGAGAGTCTCTTTATAACATCGCGGGGCATGTTTTTGTTAGACTGAAAAAGAGCTGTTGCTTGTTTTTTAGACTAGAGATCACTTGTTGCGGTTCCGGTCGTGCACCTCGCGACCGGACCCTTACCTTCTTTACCCCGCAGGACGCCACCCGAGCCGCTGGATCTGCTGGGCCCGTTCAGGCCTGCATCGTGGTGTCTTCATGAGGGAGACGTCGCCGAGCACTGCTGATCCCGCCCCTTAGGCGCGCGGAGGGCACCCTTTTAAAGGGCTTCTGGCGCGAAAGCCTTGCCGGCCCCCCGCGATGACGTCAGACGCTGAGGGGGATTTAACCCCGGCGTCTAAATCCAGAACCTTGCCTTGCAACGTGGTTGACTCCTGTGAGTAGTAAGTTGCCTGTTCCTGCTCGTCTGCCTGCCTGATCCTGCCCGTCTGTTCCTGCTCGTCTGCCTGCCTGATCCTGCCCGCCTGTTCCTGTCGCCCTGCCTGCCTGCTTCAGCCGCCTGTCTTGAACCTGGTCTGTCTACTCGTCTACGCCTTCTGCCGCCTGCCTTGAACCTGGTCTGTCTACTTGTCTATGCCTTCAGCCGCCTGCCCTGATCCTGGTCTGTCTTCTCGCCTATGCCTCCTGCCGCTCTCCTAAGTCCCAGCGGTCCGGGTCCCTACGGGCTCCTCCTGGGGGGACCGTGGGCTTCCAGGGCGAAGCCACCTAAGTCCCAGCGGTCCGGGCCTCCACAGGACTCTCCTGGAGGGGTCACGGACTTCCAGGGTGATGAGCTACTCTCCTGCAGCGGCGGTATCGCCTACCGACCTACGCCATCAAGCTGAGATCTACGCCAGTCCCTCTCCGCCGGTCGGACCAAGGATCCACCTCCTGATTCCCAACATCACTGTTGATTTTATATTCAATTCTAAAAAAGGCAAAAAAAAAAAAAAAGACGTTTTCTCTTTGAACAGCTTTGTGACTTTCTTTGGGTGGATGATTGAGAGATCTGGGCAACCACCTTAGAGGTGGTCTTACACTGGTTTCCCAGCTTGCTTTATCATATATCTCATAATTGTGTGCTGTTTATAGATTTAGTGATTTGGATCCTATTTTGGGTTATTTGGATATTGTTTGGCACATGATTATTTGGGATTTGAGGTTCTTAGTTGGGGTACATACCAATACCAGACCATTATTTGATGGTGAGGATTCTGAGCAACTAAAGCAAATCTTTGTGATAATAGAAAATGTAATAGAACTTATTACAAACTAAAGAATAAAAAATCACCAGGATTGGATGGTATCCACCCCAGAGTCCCGAAAGAGCTCAAACATGAAACTGCAAACCTGTAGCTAGTAATTGGTAATCTACCATTTAAAACAGCCACAATACCTGAATACTGGAGGGTGGCCAAGGTAATGCTGATTTTTAAAAAGGGTATCAGAGATGATTTGGAAATCTATAGACTGTTGAGTCTGACCTTGGTGCCAAGCAAAATAGTAGAAGCTATTCTTAAAAGCAAAATCACTGGCCATATAGATAGACATGGGTTAATGGGGAACAGTCAACATGGTGTTAGCAAAAAGAAGTCTTGCCTTACAAATCCATTAGATTTTTTTGAAGGTGAAAATACGCATATCGATAATGGTGAGCTGGTTGATAAAGTGTATTTGGATTTTCAGAATGAATTTGACAAAGTTCCCCATGAGAGCCTCCTCATGAAATGAAAAAGTCCTGGAACAGGAGACAGTGTCTTTTTTTGTGAATTGGTAAGTGGTTAAAAACAGGAAACAGAGGGTAGGACTTAACGGGCAGTTTTTCAAATGGAGAAGTGCCATTAGTGGTGTACCACATGGAAAGGCCAGATTTAAGATTTTGCTGCCCATAGGCAGAGGGCCACAGCAGTGCCCCTTTTGAAGCTGTGCCAGCACAGAGCTCTAAAGCAAGCAGAGGCAGGCTCTTCATTGGTCTGTATGTTTGGCGCCTTAGTCAGTTGTCTATGTTGCCTATGCCTAAATCTGAGCTTGCCACAGGGAACTGTAACAGGATCTGCAGCTGTTAAAAGAGAAACAGGAATTGCAGAAGGACCTAGCAAGCATTGGAGACTGGACATCTAAATGGCAGATGAAAACAAATGTAAAAAAGTGCAAAGTGATGCACTTTGGGGAAAAATAATCCCAACTACAGGTACACAATGCTGGGTTTTGTATGAGGAGTCAGCAGCCAGGAAAAGGACCTTGAAGTCCTTATAGACAATACATTGAAATCCTCAGCGCTGAGTGTGGCAGTGGCCAAAAAGTAAATAGAATGTTAGGAATGAACTAAAAAGGATTAGAGAATAAAATGGAACGTATCATATTGTTACGATCCTGCCGCGGGAGGTCTCTCACCTCTCTCTTCAGCCGACTGCTGTGCTCACACGCGGCAGGAGGCAGTCGACGCTCCTCAGTGCTCCTCAGTGTGGAGGCGAGGCCGCAGTCCCCGGCCTCGCCTCCGCGGCAGGAGCCGCCCTCTGTTCTCATCTTTGTGGCTCAGACGCCACCTCCAGCTTCGGGGCCTGCCCTGAGGCCCAGCTTCCTCCTGCTTCGTTCCTGCTACTCAGCGGCAGCATGGCCACTGTCCAAGGTTCTGCTTCCTTTTCCTGTTCCTAAGGAGTGAGGCCGCGTCTCTTCTACTGATTTAAAGGGCCCGCAGCCGGATATGCCCCGGGCCCCACCTGGTCGCCTCCCTGGGCATTTCCTGATCTTCAACCCTATTTAAGGGCCCTGCTTTCACTCTGTCCTTGCCTTCACAAGGGGTTAGTCCTCCCTAGGACTTGTCTTCACTCTGGCTTGGCATTCCTTGTTCTTCATGGGATCCTTCGTTGTTCGTTCCTGGTCTCTGATGACGTCCTGATGTTCTGTTTTCCAGTCCTGATGTCCCGTGATCCAGTCCTGATGTCCTTGATGTTCCATGATCCAGTCCTGATGTTCCTGATGTCTGTGATCCAGCTTTGATGTCCTGAATTCCTGGTTCCTCGTCCACCTTTCCTGGCGTGCCACTGTCGTGGTCTGTGACCAGCCCCGTGGGTGGGCTGTGTAGGGCGCTTCATGGTACAAGGTCTTCTTCTTGTCTGCAGAACAAGCCTCCGAAGGATCACCCTTGCCTGAAGCCAAGTTCCGTCTTGGTCCCTTGTCCTGAATCTCGTCCCGACCCTCGGATTCCTTTGTGTCTGCTTCCGTCCATGACCAAGACTGCCAGAACCTGCTCCACACCAGCGTGGTCCGTGACCAGCCATAGGCAGCTGTGTAGGGAGCGCACCGGTGCAGGCCTCTACTGAATCTTCGACATGTTCCAGTCTCAAGATCCATTTCTACTCCTGAAGTCTACTTCGCGCTCAGCATGGTCCGTGACTAGCCATGGGCGGCTGTGTAGGGCTCGCTGCGTTGCAGTTCTCACCATATTCCGGTGCACGCCTTACACAGCCGCCTATGGCTGGTCACGGACCACGCTGGAGTGGAGCAGGTTCTTGCAGTCTTGGTCATGGTTGGAAGCAGACACAAAGGAATCTGAGGGCTGGGACGAGATTCAGGACAAGGGACGAGGGATCCCATTAAGAACAAGGAATGCCTTTGTCTGAATTCTGAATCCTTGTTCCGAGTCCTTTCAAGTTCCAAGTCTCGTCTGAGTCCTTCCAAGTTCATCATCTGAGTCTTCATGTTCCAGAAGCCTTCGTCTGCCCTTGTCTCCTGCCCAGCCTGCCGCCTTTGTCGTTACCCAGCAGCAGGTCCGAAAGGGCTTGGAGTGGTCGGAGAACCACTCAGAGACCAACCTTGCGTGGTTGGTCTCACCAAGGCTGTGTAGGTCGGCAGGGGCCTGGTCTACAGTCTTCTCCCATGCTTGGACTCACCAGCCTCGGTACCACCTTGGAGCTCTCTGGGGTTGTGCCGTGGTCCAAGGGCACACAATCCCCTTGGAAATGGGACCTCTTTCCTAGCACTCCCTAACACATATTGCCTCTGTACTGATCCATGGTGCAATTGCTCCTTGAGTATTGTGTGTAGTTCTAGCCACTCTATCTCAAAAAAGACAGCAGAATTAGAAATGTTGCAGGGAAGGGCAACAAAAATGATAAAGAAGACAGAATGACTCCCCTGTGAAGAAAAGCTACACAGGTTAGGGCTCTTCAGCTTGGAAAATGTACAGCTGAGAGGGGGACATGATAGAAGTTTTTAAGTTATAGTTATGTTTACTATGCACCCCTGTTTTATGTGAACCAGCATGATGTGACTGCTGTCTCGAATGCCGGTATATAAAAATCTGAAATAAATAAATAAAATAAATAATGCTCCCTTGACCGCTTACCTCACGGGGCATTCCTGGGTTTGGGACCAACCTGGCGGGAGCCCCCCTATGGCAGACTCTGTCAGTCCTTATGTTCTTAGTGCCTGGTGCCTCCACCTGGGGAAGAAGGGGTTATGGGTGAGATTTCCCTCCCTTCTCCCCAGGAAGAAAATGGGACTGTGAACAAGGTTGGCAATATGTACAAATATATACAGGTTTATTAGACTATATAAGTATATTCACGTCTACATCTCTATGTACATGGCTAGTAGGATATCAAGCAGCACACTAATCTAGTGGTTAGTAGTCTCAGTCTACACAACTATATACATTTCTACAAGATAGCAAGAACATTTAATGTTTGGCAATTTGGGGTTGTTGGCCCCCACAGTATACCATCATATAGAATAGAAGGGATAAGAACATAAGAACATAAGAAAATGACATACTGGGTCAGACCAAGGGTCCATCAAGCCCAGCATCCTGTTTCCAACAGTGGCCAATCCAGGTCACAAGAACCTGGCAAGTACCCAAAAACTAAGTCTATTCCATGTTACCATTGCTAATGGCAGTGGCTATTCTCTAAGGGGTAGATTTTAAAAGAAGCGCGATCAGCCTACTTTTGCTTGCGCATCAGACTCAAGCAAAAGTACGCTGGATTTTAGTAGATACGCGCGGAGCCGCGCGTATCCACTAAAATCCTGGATCGGCGCGCGCAAGGCTATCGATTTTGTATAGCCTGCGCGCGCCGAGCCGCGCTGCCTCCCCCCGTTCCCTCCAAGGCCGCTCCGAAATCGGAGCGGCCTCGGAGGGAACTTTCCTTTGCCCTCCCCTCACCTTACCCTCCCTTCCCCTACCTAACCCACCCACCCGGCCCTGTCTACACCCCCCCCCTTACCTTTGTCGGGGGATTTACGCCTCCCGGAGGGAGACGTAAATCCCCGCGCGCCAGCGGGCCTGCTGCGCGCCGGGCCGCGACCTGGGGGCGGGTACGGAGGGCGCGGCCACGCCCCTGGGCCGTAGCCACACCCCCGTACCCGCCCCCAAAACGCTGCCGACACGCCCCCGGAACGCCGCGACGACCGGGCCCGCCCCCGACACGCCCCCGACACGCCCCCCCTCCGAGAACCCCGGGACTTACGCGAGTCCCGGGGCTCTGCGCGCGCCGGGAGGCCTATGTAAAATAGGCTTCCCGGCGCGCAGGGCCCTGCTCGCGTAAATCCGCCCGGTTTTGGGCGGATTTACGCGAGCAGGGCTCTGAAAATCCGCCCCTAAGTGAACTTAATAGCAGGTAATGGACTTCTCCTCCAAGAACTTATCCAATCCTTTTTTAAACACAGCTATACTAACTGCAACTAACCACAACCTCTGGCAACAAATTCCAGAGTTTAATTGTGCGTTGAGTAAAAAAGAACTTTCTCCGATTAGTTTTAAATGTGCCCCATGCTAACTTCATGGAGTGCCCTATTATTATTATCCTCCCCCTTTTTCCCAAGTCTCACCCATGTGAAAAGATGCAACTGGGCTGGTGGGCAGTGTTGGCCTGGGGGGGGGGGGGGGGTGGTTCCGTTGTATCTATACCATCTCCTTCCACTCAATTGAAAGGTCCATGCCTATGCTGGAATCCACACCCTCCTGAGGGACCCAACTCCTCTCCTGGACTGTTGCTGGGGTCCCATTGCTCAAGGGGGACCACTCCACCTCTGGATCTGCCACTGGGGTCCATGACCTCCTGGGGGACCACGATCTCTGGATCTGCTGCTGTCCTTCCGTTCTCCTCCCTTGGTAGGAGGGTTTTCCCTGGCGTAGGTTTTGCAGCTCCACTAGGCTTATGGCTGTGGAGTGTTCAGTGATTCAGGCCCTCCACAATCTCAGCTTTCAGTGATTTTAGCTCCGCTAAGCTCATGGCCAGTCATTCGCTGTCACCCAGCCTGGATAAGTCACCTTCTCTCAGCCAAAAGGCCAAGACCCAGGCAGAACCATGGAAAGAGAATGTGTGCACACCCTTCCATCCTGCCTGGCTATCCCCTTGTTTTCTGGGATCTCGGTACTCAAGTGCCTGAATACTCTTGTTAATCAGGGTGAGAATCTGTTTGCTTCCTAGGACTGTTTTCCAGTACATTTCTCTCATAAATCCATTTCCCAGTCATAGTTCTGTAATTTAGAAGTTTGAATCCTCTGATGTTTAGTGATATTTCATTGCAAAATTACCAGTAGTTGTCCAGGGGGCTGTGACATACAAATCCCCTACCTGAATCTCTGCCTCACCTATTCAATGGTCATTTACGTACCTTCAGAGTAAGGGATCTGCAATTTCCTGGGCTGGCGGCTCAAGTTACATAGCTGCATTGTCTTCTCTTTTTTTTCTGCTACAGTTCACCTAAACGGTAGCATGCTCAAACCCTCTGTCTCCTTTTAAGAAGGGGGGGTGTTCACTTTCCCCCACTTCTTGCATGCACCTCCCCTTTAGACCAAAGTTTCAATGCATTCCTTCATCAATTTTGGGTAATAGGCAGTCACCTGTTTGTGTGCTACTATCAGGGGGACGTTCACTGGGTTTCCATGGCTATCATATGTGAATCTTATTGTGGGCTTCACAGTCCTACCTGTCCTTCTGGGCTCTTGGGGTGGCAGTGGAACCAATTCCTCAGCCACTGTAGTTTCTGATTCTCTCTGGGGGTAAATCTCATCTATGGCACCTCTCTCTCTCTCTTGTTCCAAGTTGTCCATCCCTCTCTCATCATCTGTACCACCCTCAGTCCTATCATTACTCTGGAAGGCCTCTTGGATCTCCCTGTCCTGGTTTTCCATTCCCGGGAGCTGTCTTACCAAGTCCCCATTACATGCCTGTTGGTTAGGGGTACGGTCTCTACAATGTGGCTCCCAAGCGAACCTCATATGTCCCCTACCTAACTCTCCTTCTGAATCCTCATTATATCCACTATGTCTGTCTTCCAGTGAATACTCAGGGGTCCTTACCAGTTCCTGATGGGAATTCCTGTCAAACTCCCAATGAAGTTGGGTCTCAGGTCTTACTGTTCCCCTTCTTCTTGGCCGAGGTGTAGGGGGGTTCAGCTCTAGCTTCAGGTTCCTCTAGGGGAAATACTAATTGTCCAAAGGGCAGGAGGTGATTTCTGTGTACCCTTTTTGACTGGTCCTTCACCCCACTCTGGCCTTACCCGATAAACAGGCAGGTTGTTTAGTTTTTCCTCAACAACATAGGGGGTAGACCTCCACCTATTGCAATTTTGTGTCTCCCAGTCAGTCCTCAGTTCTCTAAGAGTACTATGTCCCCTGCCATCAAGTCATTCTGCCTCAACTTCTGGTCACATCAGTGCTTGTTTTGTTCACTGCACAGTAGTAAAATCATGTGCATATGCATTGCAATGCTGCACTATCTATGCCATAATATGTCCATGCTCCAAAGTATATATTGAACACACAAAGTGCAATATAAAGGTACGGTTAATTGAACACAAATCACGCCTTAATACCCCAAAGAATATATTGAATGCACAGGGGTAGATTTTATAATTTAGCGCAGACAAGAGTTTGCGGGTTTTCAATAGATACACGCGTAGCCACGCGTATCCGTTAAAATCCGGGATCGGCGTGCGCAAGGGGAGGAAGCAGAGCAGCACCTCCATAGACTTCATACTGTGACTCTGTGCACGTTTGCCAGCTCAAGTCCAGAGACGTGGCCATTTTATAATAGGGATGTGCATTTGTTTGCAACGAAATAGGAAATAGAGACGATATTTCCTATTTTGTCGCATTTCGGGAGGGTTCCAAAGCGATATGAAAACCCAAGAAATTTTGTATTTTCTTATTGTATTTCGGGGGGGTGGGGGGGGGGGGAGAAAGGACACATTAAACAAAAAAAAACCAAACCCTCCCCAACCCTTCAAATTCAATTAATTGCAACTCCCCCACCCTCCCGATCCCCCAAGACTTGCCCAACCCCCCCCCCCCCCTCCCCAAGACTTACTGAAAGTCCCTGGTGGTCCAGCGGGGTCCCGGGAGCCATCTCCCCCTCTCGGGCTGTCAGCTGCCACTAATCAAAATGGTGCAGATGGCCCTTTGTCCTTACTGTGTGACAGGGGCTATCGGTGCCACTGGTCGGCCCCTATCACATGGTAGGAGCAATGGATGGCCCGCACCATTTTTTTCCAATGGCCCTGATAGCCCCTGTCACACAGTAATGGCAAAAGGTCATCAGCGCCATTTTGATTACTAGCAACCGACGGCCCGAGAGTGGGAGATCGCTCCAGTGACCCCTGCTGGACCACCAGCGGCTTTCGGTAAGTCTTGGGGGGGTCGGGAGGGTGGGGGTTGCAATTAAATTTGAAGGATTGGGGTGGATTTGGGGTTTTTTTTTGTTTTTTTGTACAACCCCCTGTCTGCCCCCCCCCCCGGGTTTCAGGCTTCGTTTCGGGTGGCAAATGAAATAAAATCAGCCCAAACCACGGAAAACGAAATTTCCCGCGGCGGGCCGATAACGAAGGCCGAAACAAAAGGTTTGGCTGAATCACATCTCTATTGTATAACATACATGCATATATGTTTCTTCAAACATATATATGTTTCTTCAAACATATATGCATGCTTCTTCAAACTCCAAGTCTTAAAACATATATGCATGCTTCTTCAAACATATATGCATGCTTCTTCAAACTCCAAGTCTTAAAAAGAATAAGACCACTTTTCCACTTTCAGGACTACAGAACTATTTTGCAATCAATAATCTTTGCTAAGCTAGATTATTGCAACTCTATACTATTAGGTCTTCCTTCATCTCACACTAAACCCTTGCAGATGGTTCAAAACACGGCAGCGAGAATATTAACAAACACACGGAGAAGAGACCACATATCACCAATCCTTAAAGACCTTCACTGGCTGCCAATTCACTACAGAATCATATATAAGTCCATAACCACTATTTACAAAGCAATCCATCAACTCTCTCCGCTTAACCTTCAAATTCCATTCAAAAAATATACTTCCTACAGACCCATCAGAGAGTCTTACAGAGAATCCCTACAAGTACCTCACTCCAAAACCACTCGACACATATCCGCCAGAGATAGGGCTTTCTCCACTGCAGGACCAACACTATGGAACTCCATCCCACCAGATTTGCGACAGGAACCCTGCCTTCCCACATTTAGGAAAAGACTCAAAACGTGGCTATTTTTGAAAGCCTTTCCAGACCTAATCTGAACCTCAATTCATCATTAACTAATCACTTAGAATTTACCATAACACAGTAATTAACAACTTCACCTCACTAGGGTAATTCATTAATGCCATAAATGCCACTATTGGCACAGATGTTCTCTCTGTTAAAATCCTAGCTTCTTTTCTCTGTTCCAAGTTGTATAACTCCCTTGTTCTATTGTAACTGTAAACTTTCGCCTTCACTTGTTTAATGTTTACTATTATTAATTATTATAATCATTATTATTTATTATCTTTCTTGTTCCCTCTACACTTGTTAATTGTAAACCGACATGATGCAATATTCATTGCGAATGCCGGTATAGAAAAACATAAAATAAATAAATAAATATGTGCGTATGTTATAAAATAGCCTGGACACGCATACATGTGCGCACAATTTTAAATGGATGTGTGCATGTGCGCGCAAATGCCGCTTTTACTTCATAAATGGTGGAATTTTATAAGGGACGCGCACCGACAGTAAAGCTAGTTTTCCCAGTTCATTCCCAGTTTACCCAGTTAAAGGATAGGACTTCCAAAATCCCCTAATTTTGTAGCCTCCCTTTCCCCCTGTTAGCTCCAACCCTCAAAACTCTGCTGGCTAGCCTAGATATTGTTTGTTTTATTACTAACCTGTCATCCATAGCAATAGTAAAGTTACATAGTAGAGGACCCCAGCGCACACATCTCTTAGCCTTCCCCTGACATGCCTTGTCCAGACCACGCCCATTCCCTCCCTTTTTTGCAAGCTGTTTCCTTGTGCGCACAGCGGGAGGACACACGTCCTCAGGCGGCCTTTAAAATCCGCTCGGCTCACGTGCCGGGAGGTGGACCCTTGGCCTAGTGCAGGATTGGTAGGCTCCCTGGTCGGACCCAGAGAGCACCTGCCACCAGGAGGTGGTGCACAGGAGGAGACAGAGGCTAGCTGGAGCTTCACCACTGGCAACCTAGCGTTCCCTTGGGTTGAGCCCTTGGTTACCCGGGTTGCCTGATCTTAGGTGGACCTCGCAGGATCTCCTTGAGAGAAAGTTCAGAGGTGTGCCCACCATGATCAAGGGTGCATGGTCGATGTTCAGACTAGAAGTCCGGGATGCCAGAGAAGGCCAGAAGAGAGTCTCTGAATGTATGGCAAGGATCAAGGCCAGAGTCAAGGTAACGTGGTCAGCCAAAGCAGGGATCAAATACCAGTAGTCAGTCCGTGGATAGTCAGCCAAAGCAGGGGTCAATACCAGTGGTCAGTCCGTGGGTAGTCAGCCAAAGCAGGGGTCAGGTTCCAGGCAGTGTGCAGACATGGTCAGTATTCAGGCAGAGGTCAAATCCAGGTGGCGATCAACGTAGTCAGGAACAGGCAGAGGTCAGTACCGAGAAGACAGTCCGAAAGGTACTACCTGGGGAGACAAAGGAACAGGAGGACGCTGGAACAGAAGGACGCTGGAACAGGACTGGAACAAGGCTGGAACAGGACTGGAACAAGGCTGCAACGAGACTGGAACAAAGACTGGAAACACAGAGGCAAACTTGAAATCACAACTTGATCGACCCGATTGCCAAGGCAAGGAAGTGATGGCAGGAACTTCCTCTTATATAGCGTTCAATCAGGGCGCATCGCGGAGCTGGGACCCGCCCCTGGCCCTTTAAGGGACCGGGCGGTCCACACGTGCGCGTGCCGAGGGGCGGGGCCGACACCACGGAGGATACCGAGCCCAGCCGTGAGGCCTGGCTGGAGGTGGAAGGCCTGGTGACCGCCGCCGCAGGACGCCGAGGCCTGGCTGTGCTCACTGCTGCACCTGGGGAGGACGACCCGGGACCCGCGGAGGACTTAGTGAGGTGAGCAGGCCCGGGCGCGGGCCGAGCGCGGACGGGACGCGCAACAACGCTGGCTCGATTTGTGCATCTGTCGGTTTTGGCATGGCGCAGGGCTTTTTAGTTTAAACAATTTTTTTTATTTTGCGAAAGAAACATAACAAAATTTGCCTTTCTGTATTTTCTGGAATTTTCTTTCCTTCCAGAAGTTGGAAAAAATTAACCAAATTGATTTAAAAGCACACTGCATTTTTTCCTTGCCCTATTTTTGTTCATTCCTTCAATCTAGCCTACAATGTCCTATTTTAAGAAAGCCCATAGCTTGAGTTTTTGGTTGAGTCTTCTTTGTGAATGTTCATCTGAAATAAAAAGCATGTGGTATTTCATGCACAAAAAGAAATCAAATGACATAAAATATCTTGCTATGCCCTGAAAATCCACAATGTGTTTTGCTTTACTATTCTTGCATATCAAGTCACAGTCAGGTGTCCTGATTAAACTAGGTGGGCCAATTGTGTTTGATTGTTCAGGACGCTGTCCTGAACATTATAAAATATGTAAAAATATTTCAAAACAAAGGATAAAAAAAAAAAAAACAAAATGACAAGACTGAACTCCTATAATATATAATTGCAATCACTATTATAATAAGTTATTCTGAACTGTGAGCCTATTTGCATCACAAAGCTGCAGCCGTTTTAATGATTATTCCCAGTAGTTTAAGCATATTCATGCACAATAGCACTTATTTTTTTGTATTAAAATTCATTCTGCTAATTATTTCCATAAAATGTACTCTGTAATGAATGTTGAGTGCCCTAATTATTTCATTATTCTACAGAGATGGCTTGGGCAGGACGTTTAAATAATAATAAAAAAAAAAAAAAATCAGGGGAAAGGTTGGAAAATAATGACTTCCAAGCTGCTTTGTGGCGTCGTCAGACTGCATGTCAGTTGCGGTAAGATCCTTTCAAAAAAAAGAAAATAACTTTTCAGAGAAAAAGAAAGGGAATGTAGGAACATTTCATGGTGCCTCGTGCCCTTGTTTTACCACAGGTGCTGGTATCCAATGGCAGAAGAGCTTTTAAAATGCTCACTCACATCGCAGTGTACTCTGACCTCCTTGATGTTTCAATTGCACTGAACTGAACTGGCCTCATTTCCCTGTAGGAAAGAAAAAGGGTTGACTGTGGAATCAGCAGGCTGGAGCCCCCTCCAGGTAGAGCCATGCTCGCTGTAGGGAGCTGAGAAAGCAGCGCTGTTTCTATCCTTCAGATATCAAAGGGTGGGACCTAATAAATTCTCATTGGCCCAAAAGGGAGACCCAGCCTTGATAGCCCGCCTGTTTAAGACCCTAGCCAGCAAAGAGTCTCTGCAGGCCCAACACACATCCCTAATTCGCTGGCCTGGTCTGTAAGGACTGCTCCGGATCTGTTCAAGCTGTGTTGGATCTCACACCGCCTCCTCGCTTGCCTGGCAAGGAAGCACTCAAATGCTTTTGCTTCTCTTGCTCATTGTAAGACAGGAACCAGCGTTATGTTTTGATACTTGTTTCTTTAATTAAAGCTTTTTTGTGAACTGTGCGTGTTGTGCTAATGCTCTGATCAGACCCTGACAGATTGTGCTAGCCCTCCAACTCAAAGATCCCACAGCTCAAGAACCTCCCCTAGCTTGCTTGCTTCTGGCTGCCAAAACAGCTAAAAAGTATCACCGCACTTTTTTTTTTTTTTTTTAAATACAGGCCAAAGGACTTATTCCTTTCTGAACAGAGAGGGAATATTACAGTTAGAAAGTGCTCAGCTGAGCTAGATGTTTCTTTCTTTGATTTTATGCTGTTAACTGCAGTTTATATAAGTTCGATTACAGATGCAAATTTCTGCCTAAGTGTGGACCTCACCCTGCAATTCATTTGCCTGGTGATCGGGTGTATTCCAGTTCTAGTTTTTGCTGCATGAGAAAGACTTTAATACTGGTTGTTGCTTGAATTTAAAAGGAAATTGTTTGCCTTTTTGCATAGTTTTGGCAATGAAGAATCAGCAACAACAGATTCAGGTCCTGCTGCAGCAGGTTCAGGCACTACAAAACTCAATATGATGAGAAAACCCAGTTATTTCAACAGAAGTACCAGCAGCTAGAGGCTGCACACATGCTCTATGAACAGAAGTACCATCAGCTAGAGGCTGCACACATGCTCTATGAACAGAAGTGCCAGCAGCTAGAGGGTGCACACATACACTATGAACAGAAATACCAGCAGCTAGAGACGGTACACATGCTCTATGAACAGAAGTACCAGCAGCTAGAGGCTGCACACATGCTCTATGAACAGAAGTGCCAGCGGCTAGAGGCTGTGGTAAAAAGGAGTCATCCAGCTCTTAGTCCCTTTCCCCCCAGAGCAGTTTAGAAGGAGGGGCTGCTACCGAGAGTTTTTGCATCAGTGTGAGCTGCACTTCAAACTATATTCAGAATACTTTAATGAAGAAGTCAAGAGACTGTACTGGATTGTAAGTCTACTCATAGGGGATACTTTGAAATGGGCCACTATCTTGATGGAATGGGAGCCCAAATAAAACTTGGGATGCATTTCTCTGAGAATTTAAAATAATGTTCTCTGTCTCATATCAAAAACACACTGTGGAGCGAGGACTAATGTGACTTAGGGGAGGGGCAGGTTCTGTCCTCTCTTACATAGCTTTATTCTGCCAATTACAAGTGGATGTGGGATGGAGTGGGGAACCCTTGTAGCACCAATTCCACCTTGACTCAAGGGAAGAAATGAAAGATGAACTGGCTCAAATAAAACTGCCCACATCCCTAGAAGATTTAATAAATACAAGTATTTGTATAGACACATACCTAGGTGCACACCAAGGAAAGTGAAAATGGGTTCTGGAATAATCATGCCCCCCCCCCCTCGAATTTTTCACCTATTGTTCATGAAGAAAACACTCATGAGCCTATGCAAATAGTCCGAGGAGGCAGGTTCAGGGACTGAGACTCGACAACCCAAACTCTGGTCCCGATGTATATAATGCAGAAGGCTCGAACACTTCATGGCCAGATGCCCTCACTGTGAAGTTTCCCCTCAAAACAGCATACCACCCTTAATAGAAGGATAATGAGATGTTGGTGCTATGCAAACCTGAGCATCTCAACAGAATATGGAGTGGGAGAAAGTGTAGAGAGAATTGCTTATATAGTACAGTCCTAAAGGGCTAGGGCATGACAACTAGACCACATCAGAAGTTCAGATCCTTCAAGCCTGCATCTCTGAGATAGGAGAGGTGGTGAGGCCTTTTGTCGATAAACTGGACATAGTAGGAATGCCTGCAATAGCTCAGCTAGATGAGGTGATCAAGTACATTGAAAGGGATATCTGAAGTTTCTCAGGCCTTGCGGCCTGCAAGGGTTTAGGGTTGTAGCTGTCCTATGCTTGGGTGCCAGATAATCTGTAACCACGCAAACTTTGTCCTAGATTCTAATTTAAAGCTCCTAAGCCCCTGCTTTCCAGGGCTGGGTGGAGTACCTGGTGATATCACTGATAATCATTTGTTCCCACTGGGATTTACTGTAACATTCCCTTAGTTCCCAACGAGGCATTCCGGCTGTCAAGGCTAGCACTGTCTCTTAATATCACCTCCCCCCCCTAAAAAAAAAAAAGTCCATGAAGCAGAGACATTCCTTTAGTCACTTTTATTATTAAAGTTCCATGGTGCTATCTCCATTCAGGCAAATTGCAGCTTTATGGCCCCAGCAGAATTGTAATTCCTCCATAACAAATCTCGGGGCAAAATTCTTGGGTTCAAGCAAAACAATTGTCATTCAATCCCACTAGCCCCTAAGGCAGGGACTGATCAGGTTTCCAGTCACTTTTACCAGCCCAAGCAGTAATGGAAACTCTGTCTAGTAACAGCGCATTATTTGCTTTTCTGGGACACAAGAGTTTTACTGAGGCCAGTTGTACCATAAGCCAGAAGGAGTACCCATGCTGTGTAGCTAGACCTGGCTGGTGAAGCCAAATCCTTAATTATTGGGGACTGAGTTCATTTCAGTCCATTTCAACGTTTTGCTTTACTAAGCAGGGGCCTGCTTACCCCTCTGTAGGTCCCAGGCAAGGTTAGTGATTTAGGGAGAGGGTTTCCTACAGGCTAATAATTAGGAGGAGGCAGGCTGCTTACTAATTAAGCCTGGTCTTTTCCTTCTGGGCACCTCACAAGTACAACATTTTAATTCAAACCAAACACTATTGCTGTGCATTTCCCCTACTGCAGTTTCTAAGCTGAGGAGAGGTTTACTCCTGGGCACGTCACTGAGTCTCTGTTTACTCCTAAGGTCACTTTGTATGCTGCTTCCATTCTCTTTACTGCTAAATACATTAGAGTCCCCTGGCGTAGCAACTCAGTTTGGGCAGGACTTAAACAAAACAAGCAACCCCAGACTCCCACCAGACTACTGCTTTATTAGTTTCTGCCTTGTTCATTCTACAAAACCGTTCCTTTCATTTTCAGTTTATAGCAGTGTCCTCCTTAGGCAGAATGGCAAAAGAAAACTATCACTTAACTTAAATTCATGTTGTGTAGAAAATCCTCTCAGGGTCCTCTTCATCTGAGTCTCCTGCCATGGTGAGTCTGCTCAGTTATTCCCCTGGCTGTGTTCTTCCAGCAGTGATCTCTCAGCCATGAACCCCCCCCCCCCCCCCCTTGCTTTATTGCTCCAGGAGCTTCTCATACCCCTCCCCTGAGCCTTCTGTTTGGTGCTGACTCCACCCAGTCCTGAGTCATGTGGCCTGGCCTCTGGCCCAAGAGACTAGGCAGAGGTACTCTGGGAAATGTGGTTGCTTGCACAACTAGTTTCTCTTTTCTCTTACTTCTACCCAATCTTGCACCGACTGGTGTATCACCACAGGCTCCTTATGGATCTTGAGGGGATTGCAGCAGAACGTAACATGCTAACAGAAAATCCTCAGCGGCCCATGTTTGTAGGTGGTGGTGATTTTGTTAAAGAAAGAAGAAAAGTCACCGACAGCAGGCAGATATAAACAAGATATGTGATGAGGAGTGAGCTAATTTTTCAGGAAGAAAAAATATAGCCGTGAATTGATTCCAAAAGCATCAGATACAAAGAGAAAAGAAAACAGAGGAAGAAGGATCCTAAGTATGGAATCTTTTTGGATAGAAATCCCTTGTGTGTCGGGGAAGACTATAGTGATAGGAGTATACTACTGTCTACCTGGTCAAGATGGTGAGATGGACAGTGAAATGCTAAGAGAGATTAGGGAAGCTAACCAAATTGGTAGTGCAGTAATAATGGGAGACTTCAATTACATCAATATTGACTGGGTAAATGTATCATCGGGACATGCTAGAGAGATAACATTCCTGGATGGAATAAATGATAGCTTTATGGAGCAATTGGTTCAGGAACCAACGAGAGGGAGCAATTTTAGATCTAATTCTCAGTGGAGCACAGGATTTGGTGAGAGAGGTAACGGTGGTGGGGCCGCTTGGCAATAGTGATCATAATATGATCAAATTTGAATTAATGACTGGAAGAGGAACAGTATGCAAATCCACGGCTCTCGTGCTAAACTTTCAAAATGTAAACTTTGATAAAATGAGAAAAATAGTTAGAAAAAAACTGAAAGGAGCAGCTACAAAAGTAAAAAGTGTGCAAGAGGCGTGGTCATTGTTAAAAAATACCATTCTAGAAGCACAGTCCAGATGTATTCCACACATTAAGAAAGGTGGAAAGAAAGCAAAACGATTTCCGGCATGGTTAAAATGGGAGGTGAAAGAAGCTATTTTAGCCAAAAGATCTTCATTCAAAAATTGGAAGAAGGATCCAACAGAAGAAAATAGGATAATGCATAAACGTTGGCAAGTTAAATTGATAAGACAGGCTAAGAGAGAATTTGAAAAGAAGTTGGCCCTAGAGGCAAAAACTCACAGTAAAAACTTTTTTAAATATATCCGAAGCAGAAAGCCTGTGAGGGAGTCAGTTGGACCGTTAGATGATCGAGGGGTTAAAGGGGCACTTAGAGAAGATAAGGCCATCGCGGAAAGATTAAATGATTTCTTTGCTTCGGTGTTTACTGAAGAGGATGTTGGGGAGGTACCCGTATTGGAGAAGGTTTTCATGGGTAATGATTCAGATGGACTGAATCAAATCACGGTGAACCTAGAAGATGTGGTAGACCTGATTGACAAACTGAAGAGTAATAAATCACCTGGACCGGATGGTATATACCCAGGGCCGGTGCAAGGGTATTAGGCACCCTAGGCGAAACGTCAGCTATGCCGCCCCCCCCCCCCCCCCCCACACACACACACAATTAACTTACATTGTGCATTAATGAAAATAACGAAGTCTGTATTTATAACAGAACACTTATTTGACATTTTTATGCCATGTAAACCATTGAGATGATTTGTCTTATCGACGGTATAGAAACTCTTTTATAAATAAATAAATAAAAATAAATAAAATAAACATAAACCAAAGCTATACTTGTTGCTCAAACAAAAAAAGCAGACACATCACATAATATTAAATAATTAAAATGGCAGTCAATCAAGAAAAATAAACTTAAAAAGCCATCTTTACTTACCCCCTCCAGCAGCTCTCTTACTCCTCTTCCATGCAGGCTGTAGCACACACCAGAAGCAGCAGTAGTGGCTAAGCTCTATACTCATGGTCCTCTTCCTTAATGCCCATGTCTCTCACACACACACACCATATCAGTCATGCCCCCATGACCAGTTTCTGTCTCTCACACACCAATCATCTCCCAAACAGTCTTTGGCACACACACACCAGTCACCTTCCTGAACAGTTTCTCTCATGCCATACACACACAGGCTTCCCACTCCCATGTTCCACTTACATATATGGGCTTCTCACTCTCATAATCACTTTCTTTCTCACACACATACCCAGAGTTCTCACTTCCATGCTTTTTCTCTCTTTCACACACACACACACACACACACACACACACACACACACACACTCACCAGTCTCTCACTCCCATGCTTTCTTTCACATACACCCCCACACCAGGCTTCTTACTCCCATGCTTTCTCACATACCCAGAGTTCTCACTTCCATGCTTTTTCTCTCTTTCACACACACACACACACACACACACACACACACACACACACACACACACACACACACATCCCTGACTGTCTCACACATCAGTCATCTCCTTGAGCAGTCACTTTCATTGTCTCTCACATATACACATACATCAGCTCTCTGACCAGTTTCTCTCAATCACACACACATGCTCTCCATCAAATACATTCTCTCACTTACACACAGACTCTCAATCACATGCAGGCAGGCAGGCAGGCAGGCAGGCTGGCTGCTTCTCTCTCTTTCTCTCACTCACTTCCTCCCCCCCCCCCCAGCACAAACGGTAGCTGCTCCTCCTCCTCCAGCCCCTGCAGGCCAAGAAGGAAGAATCCCATCGGCCGCAGGAGGCTCGTGCTGCTCTCTCCTTTCCCGATTACCGGCTGCTTCAGTTGCTCGGGGGCCGATGCTGCTGTCGCCGCTATTTTTTCACGCAGCACTTCTCTTTCTTCCCGCGCATCACTTCCTGTTCCGGTTCAAAGGGGGGGGGGGGGGCGGGAAGAAGACCAGCCACGGATGCAACAGCTTTTTTTTTTTTTTTTTTGCACCGCTTCCGTTCCCGCTGGGCTTGAACGTGCTGATAGCCCGGCGGCAACGGCAGCAGGGAAGAAAGAGCAGCGGGAGGGACCGGGAGCCACGCGAACCGCTGGGGGAGGTCAGATGGGTCTTTTGGGGCGGGCTGCCGGCAGCGGCTGTTTTATTTTTATCGGGGGGGGGGGGGCGGCGGCTCTCTTAATTTTACCGGGGCAGTGCCGCCCCCGGGAAGCTGGCGCCCTAGGCGACCGCCTAGTTCGCCTAGTGCTTCCGCCGGCCCTGTATATACCCCAGAGTTCTGAAGGAACTAAAAATTGAAATTTCAGACCTATTAGTAAAAATGTCTAACCTATCATTAAAATCATCCATTGTACCTGAAGACTGGAGGATAGCAAATGTAGCCTCAATATTTAAAAAGGGATCCAGGGGCGATCCGGCAAACTACAGACCGGTTCAGTGCCAGGAAAAATAGTGGAAAGTGTTCTAAATATCAAAATCACAGAACATATAGAAAGACATGGTTTAATGGAACAAAGTCAGCATGGCTTTACCCAAGGCAAGTCTTGCCTCACAAATCTGCTTCACATTTTTGAAGGTGTTAATAAACATGTGGATAAAGGTGAACCAGTAGATGTAGTATACTTGGATTTTCAGAAGGCCTTTGACAAAGTTCGTCATGAGAGGCTTCTAGGAAAAGTAAAAAGTCATTGGATAGGTGGTGATGTCCTTTCGTGGATTGCAAACTGGCTAAAAAACAGGAAACAGAGAGTAGGATTAAATGGACAATTTTCTCAGTGGAAGGGAATGGACAGTGGAGTGCCTCAGGGATCTGTATTAGGACCCTTACTTTTATACTTTTCAATATATTTATAAATGATCTGGAAAGAAATTCGACGAGTGAGATAATCAAATTTGCAGATGATACAAAATTGTTCAGAGTAGTTAAATCACAAGCAGATTGTGATAAATTGCAGGAAGACCTTGTGAGACTGGAAAATTGTGCATCCAAATGGCAGATGAAATTTAATGTGGATAAGTGCAAAGTGATGCATATAGGGAAAAATAACCCATGCTATAGTTACACAATGTTAGGTTTCATATTAGGTGCTACAACCCAAGAAAGAGATCTAGGCGTTATAGTGGACAACACATTGAAATCGTCAGTTCAGTGTGCTGCGGCAGTCAAAAAAGCAAACAGAATGTTGGGAATTATTAGAAAGGGAATGTGAATAAAACGGAAAATGTCATAATGCCTCTGTATTTCCCCATGGTGAGACCACACCTTGAATACTGTGTACAATTCTGGTCGCTGCATCTCAAAAAAGATATAATTGTGACAGAGAAGGTACAGAGAAGGGCTACCAAAATGATAAAGGGAATGGAACAGCTCTCCTATGAGGAAAGACTAAAGAGGTTAGGACTGTTCAGCTTGGAGAAGAGACGGCTGAGGGGGGATATGATAGAGCTGTTTAAAATCATGAGAGGTCTAGAATGGGTAGATGTGAATCGGTTATTTACTCTTTTGGATAATAGAAAGACTAGGGGGCACTCCGTGAAGTTAGCATGTGCACATTTAAAACTAATCGGATAAAGTTCTTTTTCACTCAACGCACAATTAAACTCTGGAATTTGTTGCCAGAGGACGTGGTTAGTTCAGTTAGTATAGCTGTGTTTAAAAAAGGATTGGATAAGTTCTTGGAGGAGAAGTCCATTACCTGCTATTACTTAAGTTGACTTAGAAAATAGCCACTGCTATTACTAGCAATGGTAATATGGAATAGACTTAGTTTTTGGGTACTTGCCAGGTTCTTATGGCCTGGATTGGCCACTGTTGGAAACAGGATGCTGGGCTTGATGGACCCTTGTTCTGACCCAATACGGCATGTTCTTATGTTCTTATGAGTTAGGGATGCAGTGTTGTTTCTATCCTCCAGGTATTTCGGGATGGGTGGGACACACCTCGTGAAGTCTAATTGGCCCAAAAGGAGACCCACCCTTGACAGCACACCTGCAGAGAGTCTTTGCTGGCACAACAAATTCCTAATGCACTGGGCTGCGTCTATAATGGATGACCTGAATCTGAGATGTGTTGGACCTCAAGGCCCCGCTTGCCTAGACAGGAAGCACTCGTGAATGCTTTTGTTTCTCCTGCATACTGTAAGACAGGAACCCATGATATGCTTGAATCATGTTTCTTTAATTAAAGCTGCTTGTGAAGTGTACCTGTTGTGTCTATCCCACGATCAGACTCTGGCAGGAACGCACTTACAGGAGGGGAAAGACAGACACACAAGACACCATTTTAATTTTGGATTTAATGGCCTTTTCAGATTTGAGCTCGAGGCTAATTACAAATCAGGTGCTAAGCCACAGAGGGCTTACGATCTAAGGGCCTGATTTGCTAAGCATTTTTTTCCCAATAGATGCAGGGGAAAAGCCTTTCCCAATGAGGCCCTAACTTTGTACCCGAGGCAATGGAGGGTGAAGCAACTTGCCCCAGGTAACAAGGAGCATCTGTGGGAAAAGTGGGATTTATAGGTTAACAAGTGGAGAAAATAGCTTTTATTTTCATTCCCTCCACTGAGCAAGGCACTTATTGGAAAGGACTGTCAGGCAATTTATGTCTTGTTTTCCTACGGGAGCTAAAATAGAAAAATGTCTTGTGTTATTTCCCAAACTGACTTTTAATTGGGTTTTCTAAAAATGGATAGTGTCATTTTTCATCATCAGGAAGCCCTTACAGTTAAGCACTGTTACCTTCCTTGACTCTTATCTAAAAGCCAGAGGAAAGAAAATAAACTTCATTTAAATGGGTGTGGCCTCTTTAAGACCCAAGAAGACGGCTGAGTGCTTTTATTTTTAAGTCATGGCAGCAAGCGGTCGGGGGGATGCCTCTTTAGAACTGGATTTCGTCTGCACGGAGGTGGCGCGGTGCTAAATGAAACAAATTGAAAAACGAATGAAACTGAATTTGTTTTTCTTTCATTTTGTTTTAAAAAAAAGAGACTGAACAAAACAGGAAATGTCATCGACAGCTCCCTGTTTCATTTACGACAAAAGCACGTCCCTGGATTAAATGTAGTAGGATGCTATGCAAGTTAAAAATCTGAGATGTGACTGCTTGGCTGACAGAAGCTGGGACAATCTCATTGGTTAGGATCAATTGGTGTGGGAGTGATCTGGCCATTCAGAAGAAGAGATTCAGTGGTACAGCCAATGAAAAGCATCTGAGGGATTTAAGCAAATTGTGATTTTGCGCTGTGATTTTGTGGGGGTTTGTTGATAGTAAAGCTATAGTAAAGATTAGAAACTAGCAATTCAAAGATGATGTCATGAGCGTGAGAGCACAGGTTAAACTAAAGAATCCATGCTCACACCGTCATAGCGTAAAAGATGATGTTTAACTAGCAAGAGTGACTTCAGTGGTCTGGAGATACAAGTTAAAGTCAAATCCCATGATTATCTGAGCCCATCTTAATCATGTTTAAGGCCTTTTGCCTAGACATGGTTATCTCGCTTCATTCTTTCAGCCATTGTCTCTGTCCATTCATTCACAGGCATTTGATTCCCCCCAACCAAACTCACAAACAACTGCTCACAAGTTTTTTGGCCTTCTGCTAATTCAACTACTTCTCAGATTTCTTTTACCCACATGTCAAATCATGGCGCTTCGTCCCCTATACATCTTCCATGTTTTCCCTTCTTCTTCACAAAAACATGAGATTTCTTGTGAAAGAATGAGAGTGCCAGGTGTGCTGCGGATGCTGACTCGAAGATTAACATGAAGGGCGGGGTGAAGGAGGACATGCCTTGAAGAACAGTTCTGTATCTGCTGTCGTATATAATTTGTGAGTCAGAGATTGTAGGCATGGCCTGTGATAGGATTCTTAGTAGTCTTGGAAGCCTGCATCTTGCATCTCTAAACATTCCTCAGCTTTGTGAAGAAATCATCTCTACCCACCGTCTCTGCTTGGTTATCTTTTTGACTTTAGGCAGATCCTTTCATCCTGAACTCAGTCCCTGCATACCTTACAGTCATATGAGGGCAGATAAAGACCATGAGGCCCAGCCTGTCTGCTCAGTTTCATTCTTGGTACAATGCCATAGATCCCAGTTGATTTTTGGCTTTCCCTTCACTCTTTCACACCCATGTAATCCTCTGTGCTTATCCCAAGCTTTCTTGAATTCGCTCACTATTTTTTTTTGTCTCCACCACCTCCTCTGGGAATCCATGCCATGTATCTGTAACCCCTGTTAGGCATGCATAGAACCAAAACCGGTGCTGTATGGTTTCCTTTCCTTTGCACTGGCTTGTGAGTTTAAGAATAGTGATTGAACAGATGATGTCGTGGAGCAGGCTCAGCGGTGCCTTTGAGGATCCTCCCGTGGTTTTGAACAGAATTCCCCTCATAGCATAGGCATCTTCCACTTTTTACCAACCCCAAATCCTGGGAAAGGGATGCAGGCTACATGCAGAATTTGGTGCTTCTAATAATGCAAAATTTATTATACACAGATCAGGGGTAGCCAAGTAATTCCACAGGCTTCCACAGTAGAAAATTCAAACAGCAAAATAAAACACTTTAGCAGTACAACAAACTCCAGAAGGAATTCATCTCATGATACAATCCAGCAAAAGATAAGCCACTTACTCAATTCTGAGGTTGAGATAAATGGTGAGACTTCTAAGATAGGCTGTTTTTATGATTGTGTCCCCATAAGTCCTCCAAGTGGGCAGGAGTGGGCAAACTACAGTCCAGTGATGGACTTTTCCTGGCTCTCCTACCTAATCAATTTGCCCCATTATCTCTAGCTTCTTGGAGCCTTGCAACAATGTCATTAATAAGGGCCTGACATCATGGGCCTTTGTTAATGACATCGACCTGGGTGTCAACAGCCGCCAGTGACATCCCCCTCTCAGAGGCATTTAATAGCTTAGTAGGAAGAGCAGTGTGGCCCCTGCCAGAATTGGGCTGTTTGGTCAGAACACCTGAGGAGAGGTGGAGCGGTATGACATGGCTCTCTCTCATCAAGGTCACAGTTGGATCAGCCATGGGTGTGTGTGTGTGTGTGTGTGTGTGTGTGAAGATAGAGACTGCTACTGCTTCAAGAGGGGAGAAAAGTGAGTGAGAGAAGGTGTGTGTGTGTGTGTGTGTGTGTGTGTGTGTGTATGTGTGGATGAGCGAGAAAGTATGGGTGTGTGTGTGTGTGTTTTGGCAAGAAAGAACATGTGTGCATGGGTGGTGAGAAAGAGCATGTGTGTGTGTGGGATGTTTAGAAAGAGCATGTGTGTGAGAGGGGTGAGAAAGAGGATGTGTGTATAGATGTGTGAGAGAGCATGTATGTGTGGGGATTGGTGAGATACAGCATGTGTGTATGGGTGAAAGAGCATTTATGTATGGGTGATTGAGTTAGAGCATGTGTGTATGGGTGAAAGAGAGCATTTATGTATGGGTGAAAGAGAGCATTTATGTATGGGTGATTGAGTTAGAGCATGTGTGTATGGGTGATTGAGTTAGAGCATGTATGGGTGGATAAGAGAGCATGTGTGTATGCCGGTGGGTAAAAGAGAGGGAGCACATGTGTATGTGTGTGGGGGTGAGAGTGGGCATGTGTGGGTAGTGGGTGAGAGAAAGAGAGCACGTGTGTGTGCAACAACTCCCTTTCCTCTCTACCTGCTAATCCAGGACAATCTTAGGGCACCTGAAAATTAAACGTTCATAGGTATGGAGAGCAGGGAATTTTTTTTAAGTCTTACTAGTTTTAATTGTTGAGTGTTATTTGATGTGACTATTTTGAAATATTTCATGGGTGTTTGGAATATTTTTACAAGAGTTTTTAACCATTTGCTGTTGTTCTTTTTGTTGGTATGATTACTGCTCTCACTCTGCAGTATACTTGCCTCTGTACACCTCCTCCCTCCCACCTCCGCTCATGGAATTCTAAGGAGGACCCCCCCCCCCCCCAGCCCCTAGTTTTGATAAGTACCAGCAATGTGATGCTATTTTTAAAAAGTTTGCCCTCCTCTATCCTTGGGGGCTCCGCCAAATCTAGGAACTACGTGTAAACCTAGGAGCAGAGTTTAAAAGTTTCTATCTCCATGAAAAAATTGTATCTCCATGGGTTTCTGCTCCAGGGAACACAAAACACAGCAAAAAGACTAGGCAAAATGTGCTGAGCCAACCACAGAAGAACCACGCTCCCTCTAAATCTTACCCTTTAACCCTCGACATCATCCACGCTTAGAGACAAAAACCACCATTTTACACCATCTAAGCACTAAAGACAATGCAGCACACTACCTGTTCTGGGTAGAGGTTAAGTATAGTTTATGTAGAGGTTAAAGGATGAAAATATTAGTGGCCATATTGACCAGAATTAAGACCTGAGTCATACATCCAAAAGCCTTTATTTGAAAAAATATTTTCTGATGTTGCTACTAGTCTGTCCCCTTGGAGTCTCATATGGTTACCTCTTGTTCTAGAGCATTCTTTCCTTTGAAAAAGGTATGCTTCTTGTGTATTTTTTTTTTATTTAACAGTTTTATATACCGAAGTTCTGGTAACAAAGTTACTAATCACTTCGGTTTACATTACAACAATAGATTGACAGTATAAAGAATAATGTCTTACAATGAACAGGGTAAATAGAACTTGGAAAAAATAAATAATAATAACTTAATAGGAGTAATTATATACAAAGTGGTGGACCGTCCTGGAGATCAAAGCTTAGATATTGAGTTTAAGATTAAGAGAATGCTTGGTTAAACAACCAGGTCTTTAGTCTTTTTTTAAAGGTGGGAGTCGATTGTTCAATTCTAAGGTCTGGTGGGAGTGAGTTCCAAAGATTAGGACCGGCAGTGGAAATAGCTCTTTTGCTAAGTGAAGTCTTTAGAAGATGGGCTCTTAGCATGCCTTTCTGAGCTTGTCTAGTCGGACGAGAGGTGGAGTGAAGCTGTAAAGGGATGGTGAGGTCCATTGGAGTGGAGTTATAGATGGCTTTGTGGATTATTGATTAGGGATGTGAATCGTTTTTCAACGATTAAAATTATCGTCCGATAATGTTTATATCGTCTTAAATCGTTATAGAACACGATACAATAGAAATTCTAACGATTTATCGTTAAAAATCGTTAAATCGTGTTAGTGCGCACTAACTCGAGTTAGTGCGCACTAACGGGGAGTTAGTGCGCACTAACTCGATTTAGTGCGCACTAACTGAAAATGATACAAATAAACACTTTCCAGGTCACTGAAGGTCAGTTAGGAATGAATATGTGTTCCTATTGGCTGGCTGCCCTCTTATCTATTGATATTACCAAGGTTACCACTGAGGTGATGGTTGGGTGGATGGGAAATGGAACTGGAAACTAACGAACACCAACAGAAAATGAAACAAAGTGTTCACACTTCCCAGGTCAGTAAAGGTCACTTAGGAATGAATATGTATGTATGTATTCCTATTGGCTGGCTGTGCTCTTATCTATTGATGTTACCAATATGGTTGGGGGGATGTGAAATGGAAACAGTTGGAAGCTTGACAAAAAAAGTAATGTAATGATCAGCACTCACGTGACTAGAACTTGTTTGTTTATTATTTTTGTTAGCAGGCACCTGAAATGCTAGTGCATGTTGAATTTGCCAATCACTGTGCATTTTAGAAAGGTGGTCCTGGCTGGAACTGTACACAGTTCAAATATATGTAATTGATTGTTGGTAAGTGTATTTTTTAAGTAGCCACACTGGCACCAGTATGTTTACTTTTCCTCCTACTTAACTCACTAGCTCAGCTTTGTAAGAAGGGCTTCTCTGCTTGTGTGTTGTTTTTGTTTGGTGTGAGGAGAGCAGAAACATCAGATCTTTATTCAATCTACTACAGTCATCTCTTACAGTGCCCTACCCCTATTAATACCAGGAGTGTTGTGATCTTCCTGCACACAGTGCCCTAACCCTGATACCAGTCTGAGACAGCTCCCTCCCTGCATTACTAGTGAGAGGCTGGCTTCACAGACAGGGGGGAGCTGCCTGACCCTCACTCCTGACTTCCCCCATGTCCCAGCTAGTGAATGGTGTGTGGGTGAGGGGGGGGGGAGGATGGTGAAGTCTGAGACAGCTCCCTCCCTGCATTACTAGTGAGAGGCTGGCTTCACAGACAGGGGGGAGCTGCCTGACCCTCACTCCTGACTTCCCCCATGTCCCAGCTAGTGAATGGTGTGTGGGTGAGGGGGGGGGGAGGATGGTGAAGTCTGAGACAGCTCCCTCCCTGCATTACTAGTGAGAGGCTGGCTTCGCAGACAGGGGGGAGCTGCCTGACCCTCACTCCTGACTTCCCCCATGTCCCAGCTAGTGAATGGTGTGTGGGTGAGGGGGGGGGGGGGGGGGGAGGATGGTGAAGTCTGAGACAGCTCCCTCCCTGCATTACTAGTGAGAGGCTGGCTTCACAGACAGGGGGGAGCTGCCTGACCCTCACTCCTGACTTCCCCCATGTCCCAGCTAGTGAATGGTGTGTGGGTGAGGGGCGGGGGGGGAGGATGGTGAAGTCTGAGACAGCTCCCTCCCTGCATTACTAGTGAGAGGCTGGCTTCACAGACAGGGGGGAGCTGCCTGACCCTCACTCCTGACTTCCCCCATGTCCCAGCTAGTGAATGGTGTGTGGGTGAGGGGGGGGGGGAGGATGGTGAAGTCTGAGACAGCTCCCTCCCTGCATTACTAGTGAGAGGCTGGCTTCACAGACAGGGGGGAGCTGCCTGACCCTCACTCCTGACTTCCCCCATGTCCCAGCTAGTGAATGGTGTGTGGGTGAGGGGGGGGGGGGAGGATGGGGAAGTCTGAGACAGCTCCCTCCCTGCATTACTAGTGAGAGGCTGGCTTCACAGACAGGGGGGAGCTGCCTGACCCTCACTCCTGACTTCCCCCATGTCCCAGCTAGTGAATGGTGTGTGGGTGGGGGGGGGGGGGGGGAGGATGGTGAAGTCTGAGACAGCTCCCTCCCTGCATTACTAGTGAGAGGCTGGCTTCGCAGACAGGGGGGAGCTGCCTGTCCCTCACTCCTGACTTCCCCCATGTCCCAGCTAGTGAATGGTGTGTGGGTGAGGGGGGGGGGGGGTGGATGGTGAAGTCTGAGACCGCTCCCTCCCTGCATTACTAGTGAGAGGCTGGCTTCACAGACAGGGGGGAGCTGCCTGACCCTCACTCCTGACTTCCCCCAGGTCCCAGCTAGTGAATGGTGTGTGGGTGAGGGGGGGGGAGGATGGTGAAGTCTGAGACAGCTCCCTCCCTGCATTACTAGTGAGAGGCTGGCTTCACAGACAGGGGGGAGCTGCCTGTCCCTCACTCCTGACTTCCCCCATGTCCCAGCTAGTGAATGGTGTGTGGGTGAGGGGGGGGGTGGATGGTGAAGTCTGAGACAGCTCCCTCCCTGCATTACTAGTGAGAGGCTGGCTTCACAGACAGGGGGGAGCTGCCTGACCCTCACTCCTGACTTCCCCCATGTCCCAGCTAGTGAATGGTGTGTGGGTAAGGGGGGGGGGGGAAGGATGGTGAAGTCTGAGACAGCTCCCTCCCTGCATTACTAGTGAGAGGCTGGCTTCACAGACAGGGGGGAGCTGCCTGACCCTCACTCCTCCGGGGTATTGTGATCTTCCTGCACACAGTGCCCTATCCCTGATACCAGGGGTGTTGTGATCTTCCTGCATGCAGTGCCCTATCCCTATTAATACCAGGAGTGTTGTGATCTTCCTGCATGCAGTGCCCTATCCCTGATATCGGGATGTGTGCAAGAAGATCACAACACCCCCGGTATCAGGAATAGGGCACTGTGTGCAGGAAGATCACAACACCCCCAGTATCAGGAATAGGGCACTGTGTGCAGGAAGATCACAACACCCCTGGTATTAGGGATAGGGCACTGTGTGCAGGAAGATCACAACACTCCTGGTATTAATAGGGATAGGGCACTGTGTGCAGGAAGATCACAATACCCCTGGTATCAGGGTTAGGGCACAAGTTCTAGTCACATTGACTGATCACATTACTTGTTTTGTCAAGCTACCAACTGTTTCCATTTCCCATCCCCCATATACTGTCAGTAGGAAACTTGGTAACATGAATAAATAAGAGGGCAGCCAATAGGAATACATATTCATTCCTAAACTGACCTTAACTGACCTGAAAAGTGTCAAATTGTATCATTTTCAGTTAGTGCGCACTAACTCCCAGTTAGTGCGCACTAACTCCCGTTAGTGCGCACTAACTCGAGTTAGTGCGCACTAATCGGAAAAAACGATTTTTATCGATTTTTTAACTAAAAAATCGTGCCTAAGACGATTTTCTTGCCCTGCCACACGATTTCTATCGTTAAGACGATATGGAAAACGATTCACATCCCTATTATTGATAGGGATTTATAGAGGATTCTGTGTTTGATTGGGAGCCAGTGAAGGTTCTTTAAAATGGGAGTAATGTGGTCCCTTTTATTAGATTTGGTTAGGATCCTCGCAGTGGCATTTTGTAACATTTGCAGAGGTTTCAGAGTGTTTGCGGGTAAACCAAGCAGCAAAGAATTACAATAGTCTATCTTCGAGAAAATGATTGCTTGTAATACATATCTGACGTCTTGGAAGTATAAGAGTGGTCTTAGCCTCTTTAATACTTGAAGTTTAAAGAAGCAATCTTTTATGGTGTTGTTAATGAAGCTTTTGTAGTTCAGCTGATTATCCATGGTGACCCCAAGGTTTCTGACCTGAGTGGAAAAGGCCGGAGGAGATAAGTTGTGTGCGTAGGGAGCGGTGTAGTTACCATTTGGGGTGATGAGCAGGAACTCTGACTTGTTGGAATTGAGAATCAAATTAAGATTTGTTAGGAGGTTATTGATAGATAGTATTATTTGTATCTTTCAGGTATTTGAATGTCTCTGATATAACCCCATGTCTTCTCTTTTCTAGAGTAGACATACTTAGGTCTTTAAGTCTCCGCATATATGGCTTTTGATGTGTAGAGTCTGCTGCATTTTGATAGCTTTTCTTTGGGCCACCTCTACCCTTTCTAGATCCTTTTTAAGTTCTTCAGAATTGGATACAAATATTCTCATCAATGATCTGTGCCTAGATATTATTGTCATCGCCCTCTTTCCATGGACTCTAGGATGCTCTGGCCTTATCACAGTTTTACTTCTTTGAGATCCTTAGACATTTTAAGTAGTGTGTGCAGTTCTGGTCATCACATCTCAAAAAAGATATAGCAGAATTAGAAAAGGTACAGAGAAGTGAGACCAAAATGATAAAGGGGATGGAACAATTGTCCTATGAAAAAAGGCTAAAGAGGTTAGGACTCTTCAGCTGGAGAAGAGACGGCTGAGGGGAGATATGATAGTGGTCTATAAAATAATGAGTGGAGTAGAACGAACAATCGTGAATCAGTTGTTTACTCTTCCAAAAAGTACAAAGACTAGAGGATACACAATGAAGTTATTAGGTGATACATTTAAAACTAGAAAGACAATAATTTTTTACTCAATGTATTATTAAGCTCTGGAATTCGTTGCCAGAGGATGTGGTGAAAGTGTAACTGCATTTAAAAAACATTTTCCACAGGTTATTGGAGGAAAAGTCCATAAATGACGATTAAGGTAGGGTTGCACAAATCTACTGCTTATCCCTTTGGGATCCTGCCAGGTATTTATGACTTGGAAACAGGATAGTGGGCTTCATGGACCTTTGTCCTGACCCAGTATGGCAATTTTATGTCCTTATGAAATGTTCACTCCAAGTTCTCTCTCCTGGTGCACACTGGTATTTCACCTGTGCAGGACAGGAAGGGTGAAAATGGAATAGGGATTAGAAAAGGCTTTTTGGGTTTTTTTGCTCTGTCCCTTCCAGCCTTACCCCTCCCCTGCTATTTTCTGCACTGGGAGGGGAGGGACTGGAGCAGGAAGCAGAAGGCTGTTCTCTGCTAAGTGAGATTCAGACATCAAATATTCAGCTGGTTTACTGCCCCCCCCCCCCCGAGATTTTTGCTGCCCTCTATTGGCAAATCCAGACCTGCCCTTGACTGAAGCTAGAGAAGACTGCAGAGTTGAGATGCTTAGTATTTGGGGGTGAAGAGGTGAATCACATCACTCATTCATACTAGCTGCTCTCAGAAGCTTTCAAAGAGTAACATTGAATGCTTAGTTGAAGGCTTGTCAAGTCAATGCCTATCGCAGAGCTTATGGAGTTAATAGCAATCCAAATTAATGGTAACCTTTGCTGTTAAACAATCAACCCAACCGAAATGTGCCGAATGATTGGGTAATAAGTTTCAGATCCTAGTGAGCCTTCAGCTAGTTGACAGTGTAGAGGCTTCCTCTCTGTTTCCGAGAGCCTCTATTTGTGCCAATGCAGTAGAGAGCACTCAATTACAGCAGCAACTGTACCACTTCGTACAATAGGACAGACAAAGCGAACCAAGTGGTCCTTAACTGTGACATCATCTCTGTTTTATCAGGGAGGCCTCGAGAATGTAACTTAGGTCAGGAATCACTTGGAAATAACCTGTTGTCTGCTAGAGAGCCACTTCATTTGACTGCACAAGTCCCCTTGAAGTCCAAGCATGACAGTATCCCCTTTTCTACTTTCCTTTCGTACCACTTTAGAAACATAGACACAGAGATATGATGGCAGAAAAGGACCAAACGGTCCATCCAGTCTGCCCAGCAAGCTCATGGCAGCATCTGCCACACCATAAAATTCACCCCAATACCTAACAGCCTCCCAGACCACCAAGCCAAGGGCCTTTGTTGGTTGCTGTTTGAGTTCAATTCCCATCACCTCTTGCTATTGGATTTGCATCAACAGTATGAAGGCTTATTGGCTAAGGGTAGTAACTGCCAACTACCACACCAGCAAGTTACCCCCATGCACTCGTTTCTTCATTCCCATCCTCTAAACTTTAGGAATCCACAGTGTTTATCCCATGCCGCTTTGAAATCTTTCACTGATTTAGTCTTCAACACCTCCTCCAGAAGGGCATTCCAGGCATCCACCACCCTCTCCGTGAAGAAATATTTCCTGACGTTGGTTCTGAGTCGTCCTCCCTGGAGTTTCATTACATGCCCCCTAGTTCTACTGCTTTCTTTCCGACGGAAAAGGTTTGTCGATTGTGCATCATTAAAACCTTTCAAGTACCTGAAGGTCTGTATCATATTCCCCCCTGCACCTCCTCTCTTCCAGGGTGTGCATATTTCAGATCGTCTCTCTCTCCTCCCTACCACCGTCATACGCATACAAATAGGCTTTAACCATACACACGTTACATATTCCAATGTGATTGTCCCCTTGGAATTATTTTGTATGCTTCTATATAAGAAAGGCACATTATTGATGTTCCTGTCTTAAGAAATAAGTTCAAATAAAACATTCAAAAATCTGTGCAAGCTGGGATGAATAGAATGACGGAAGAGACAAGACAAAAAAGAAAGATACAATAAAGAAGGGAAGAAAGCATCTGTGCAGACAGATTTCCTTTTTATCATTTGCTCTTTTAAATGAAGATTTTGACTTTTCACAGAAGGAGTCAAACTTGCTTTTAAATGAAAAATGTAAAACATGTAAAACATTTTTCTATGATAGTGTGTGTGGGGGGGGGGGGAGGGGTTCTGTGTTTCTTTTTGTCAAAATCTTTACATTTTATGGTACATTTGCCATGCTGTAAACTGCCATTCAAAATCCCTGAGACTATTTTAACAAAAAGAAAATTAAATATAAATCTTCTGCCAGTTTTACTTTGTTAGTTTTGCAAGCACTTCCTTTGGAATAAATGGCCCCACTCAAACTCTTTTGTTTCTTCGAAGGGCATTTAATCTTTATTTTTTTCTTTTTATGCTTTTCTGTAAAATTTGCCTGAAAAGTATGATTTATGTATACTTTATGAAAAATCAATAAATTGTAAATTAAAAAAAATAAATAAAAATAAATAAATCTTCTGGCTCCGTTCCCCCACCAATGCCAAGTAAAGGTACTAGAGAATTAACTTCAAGAGTTCACAAAGCATCTAGTGACAACAGCAGAGCCTCTCACAAACTATAGGTTCCAGTGCATGCGTGCAACATAGTGGCAGGAAAAAAAATGCTTCATGTGGAATTCTCTCATTCCACTCAATACCGCTGCTTTCAGCTGGGAGAAACGTTTCCCACGGACCAGCAGGCAACAGAATGGCTGGCACTCAGCCGGATGACCTCACCCGCTTCTTAGCCTAACAAAAGACCAAAGAGTTACCTCCTCTCTCACCCCCTCCACTCCCCTCTGCTTTGCTCAGGGGAACGGAGCAGCAGGTCCTTGCAAGAGTGCAAACCTATTGCCAGTTGTGGCGTCATTGTGCATGGTCGCCGTGATCTCAGGGGGGGGGGGGGGGCAGCAATCCTGGAACGAAGCGAGCAGATGCCAGGATGTGCCCTTCCTACGTGGAATAATGTTGTCCTTCCACCGAGGGCCTTCGTACATGTGCCACTGTGTTGTGGGAAAAGATTTTAAAGACCCAGATTTTTTAAAAAGCCGAAAAAACCGTAATCTCACCAGCTAAGTCATAATTTGAGTTTGAGCACTCAAGCGTTTTCAGAAAGTCGTAAAGCAAGCTCTCTTCTTACTTTCCTGAAACAGTGGTTCTTTTGAAAAGGATTCTTCGCAACCTTTAAAAGCTCAGCTGGATTGCCCCTGCAAAACGCAGGTCAAGGGGCAGCTCAGTAGCTCAGATTTAACACCGTGGTGCATGAGACAGGACTGGCATTTCTATTTTCTGTCTGGCACACTGTGGTGCGCTCACTCTCTGGGGAAGGAGAGATGGTGGATGCCATTACTGTGGCAATCCCTGCTGACCCAAAAATGACCCTAAAAAATAGACTTCCGTCCAACCTTTGGCTAGTGATTGATCCTGTGTCACCCACGATACCATCAGGAAAGGGGGTTTGTAAACTGGGGAAAAATTGGAATTAAAAACTTAATTTATCTTTTTTTTTTACTAGGCTTCTGCTCTTAGGGGCAGATTTTCTAACCTGCGCGTGCGGGGTACATTTCTGTGCGCTACCCGGCGCACACAAATGTACACCTGATTTTATAACATGCGCGCACTGCCGCGTGCATGTTATAAAATCCAGGGTCAGCGCGAGCAAGGGGGTGCACACTTGTGCACCTTGCACGCACCGAGCCCTAGGGGAGCCCCGATGGCTTTCCCCGTTCCCTCCAAGGTCGCTCCGAAATCGGAGCGGCCTCAGAGAGAACTTTCCTTCCGCTCCCCCCCACCTTCCCCTCCCTTCCCCTATCTAACCCACCCCCCAACCCTATCTAAATCCCCCGCCTACTTTGTTTTCAATAGTTACACCTGCCTCTGGCAGGCATAACTTGCACACGCCGGCCGGCTGCTGGCATGCCATCCCCGGCACAGCCGCTGTGCCGGAGGCCTCGGTCCTGCCCCTGGACTGCCCCCGGACCGGCGTCCCACCCATGACCCCGCCCCCTTCCCACCCCTTTTTCAAAGCCCCGGGACATACGCGTGTCCCGGGGCTTGCGCGCATCGCCGAGCCTATGCAAAATAGGCTCGGCGCGCACAGGAGCAGGTTTTCTGGGTTACGCGTAAGTTACGCGCGTAACCCTTTGAAAATCTACCCCTTAATGTAAGAGAACACATACAGCATATAGTGCTTGATTCAACACTGCAGGGTAGGGATTGTAAGGAGCATAGTGTATAAAGGTACAATGCTTCTCCCGAGCAAAAAACAGTGTTCTATTCACTTACAGAGGAAACAGGCAGTGGATGTTCACCCTATATCCAGTTCTCATGCCCCTCCAAAGTCACTCTTGCCAAGTTCTGCCATTTGAAACATTTCAGACTTGTTCTTCTTATATGGTCTCTTCTTCCATCTTCTTTTTAGAAGCTGCCAAGCAAGAGTTCCTGCCCTAAAAAGCTGATACTATTTCCATCTCAGAAGTGGCTTCCTGAATATCTGACACTGACAATGTCCTGCTTAGGAAGCTTCACAGATAAACTGAACAGGCTATGGATGGGCCCCCAAGGTGGTTGACAAGATGAGAAAGTAGTTGAGCGATAGACATGAGAGGGTATTGGTACTGTAAATGGAAATCACTCTGAGAAGGAACGGGTGCTTGGTAGAGTGCCCAAGGTATCTCTCCTGGGGCCCTGCTCTGATCAATACCTTTGTGAGTGAGATTGCTGAGGGATTAGAAAGAAAAGTTGGCCTTTTCGCAGATGAGACTAAGATCTGCAACGAAGCGAACAGCCCCTGACGCTGTAGATATAATGAGAAATGATCTAATACTTGAGGAGTAACTCAGAAAGAGTTTGGCAGATAAAATTCAATGCAAAAAAAAAGTGCCGAATCATGCATTTGGTGTGCAGAAATCCAATGGAGCAGTACAAGTTTGGAGAGGGGTGAGACCAGCGCACACAGCAGGTAGAAAAGGAAAGACACTCCCTTCTCCTGTCATTCAAGGATCTGAGGGGGAGGAGCTGAGCCTGGAGCAGAGAGAGTAGAGCAAAGATGCGGTGCTTTAGACCTTTTGCTAAAAAAAAAATCATAAATCTCTCATCGGTCAACAGACAGTGCAACCATAACCCTTTTCAGGCTTCACAAGCCACATTTAGGTTTAATCTAGCTCTTTTTTGCCAGCTTAAGTTTAATGTTTTATGAGTCTCTTGTTGCATTTCGATGTGATTTATCATTTATTTTATGTATTTTATTATGCATTTCACTGAAAATCGCTCAGAGTATTGTGCACTGAGCGATAAACATATTTTAATAAACTAAGCTATACATTTAGATGCCTTTTCTTTCTCTATTACATCACTAAAATCTGTCAAAATCCTCCTCCACTGAAGCTTCCATCTCCACTAACAATATATCCAAAATTCAGCTGCACAACTTATCTTCCTCCTGTGCCGCTACAATCCTGTAAGCCCTCTTCTCAGTGCACTACTTTGGCTCCCCATCTGCTTCCACATGTAGTTAAGGGTTTCTCCTGCTCATCTAAAGTGCACTTTGCCGCTCCTAATTAACTCCGTCTCTGCACCGCTACTCATGGCCTCCATTCATCAAGCAGGCTGCTCTTATCTGTTTCCCTTTCCTCTCTTGCCAACTCCCAGCTACATGCTGACCACATTGCTGTGCCACAGGCCCTCTTCCCTGGCCATATTGAAGCCCTGCCTAACAGGTTACCTATTTTAGATTGCTTTTAAAATATTAAACCCAGCTCTCCCTGATCATAACCTTGTTGATTTTAACCATCTTCACTATACTGCATTTCCTGAAACCTGCTATTTTTCTTGTATGTCTTTTTGATTAGATACTAGTCCCTGCTCCACGATGCTTACAATCTATGATGTATACAGTGCTGTGTATGCCTGTAAATGCTGTAGAAACTATTTGCATTACACATAATGGCTTACAAGATCAAAATTCATATCACAATATAGAAAAAAATACAATAAAATATATAAAATAACATCATAACAAAATATGCAACCCTATCTCAACTCTCTCTCTCTCATAAGGGGTAGAGATCCAAAACTAAAAACCTAAAAAAAACCTCCAGGCTACTTAATAATCCCAGCAAGTTTCTCATCGCTCCTGTGGTGGGTCTCTTCTGTGTGTCGACCCCTAGATGACATCAGTGCGAGAGGGGCAGGGCTAGAGGGAAGACTGGAGTCTCATGCAACGTAACTGGGGCAGGAACCAGGGGAACCCAGGCAGATTGTCTCTTATCCCTACTGCAACAACTGCAGATGTTTGAAGGACTGTGCTGTCCCTCCTGAAGCGGGCCTCTTCTTGTGTCAGCAGGGTCAGTCAGTAGGTTGGAAAAGAGTAGAGGGAAGACAATAATCCCAAGCAAGGTAGCCGGGGTAGGAATGAGAGGGGACCAGGCACATGGGTCTCCTTCTCCTGCAGATGTCTGATGGCCTGCCAGTAGTAGACAGCACAGCGGTAATACATTTTCATTTAGGATGATATTTCTCATGTACCATCAGTGTATTGTTGAACTAAAACAAAAAGTAAAAACGGATCATGAGCCGTTATCTTTTAGATCTTTCCATGCATTCAGGTTTCTTGTATAAAGTCCTTCCAATAACAAATAAACCATTAATTGTGAGTTTTTGGGGACTGCAACATTTCACAGTTAACACAACACAGCTTGACAGTTCTTGCCCATGACTCCACAACATGGGCATCCATAATAAACAACCTAGCTCATTCTCTTCTCTGTGTTTCCTTCATGTTGAGCTTTGAAGAGCAAACATCTTGTTGACAGCCGAAATGCAGGAGCCTGCTAATTACCAAGGCCACAATCCTTAGTCAGATTTTAAGCTCTGAAAAAGACAATGATCAGACCACCCACTAGCTGAGGCACAACACTAGGCGTGAAAACATGAATTTTAGAAAAATAAAGCAGGAAAGAAAAATAACTACTATTCAGTACTATAAAGGAAGGCTACAATACATGATAAGATAAAATGTATTTTTTATATAGCATTTTTCTATTCAAAATTAAAAGTAAAGACCAGAAATGTTGAGGTCAACCAGACCTATACCATGATATAATATACAAAACTTATAGATATACATGCACACAACGTCTAATCAATATCCTTCCATGATCGATCCCCTCAAAGATAAATTTAATTGAGGCATATTCTTAAAATCCATAGATGCACCAAAGAAAAGTATAGAAGGTATACAAGTTTCTGTACTTATTGACTCTTGCTGTTAAAAATATGCTTTGTTTGAGCAATAACCTTGTCACCTAGGACTATTTCCACTTACAGCACATATTAACTGCATGAAATCATTTTATATATACCAAGATCCCTTAAGCTGCCTTTAATTGACCTATTTACTAGCTCCCCGACAGTGGTCCAATGACTTGAGAAGCCACCCCTGATCACATCCTTGATGTAGAATTAATGACCCATTTTTTGCCATTTACTAGAAGGCAGATACTAAAGGTATGAAGGGTGTGTGTGTTCACTAGGATTGTCAAATGGCTCTAGATTTTCAGGATAGGCTGATGCAGCCCAATGCCTACCTAGAAATTTAATCTTGCTTTTCTTAGGGAAATCAATAGGAGCATCAGATCTACAAAGTCCATGCAGGCACTGGGGTAAAACCAGGTCTATTTTTAGATCAGTTTCTGATCCATCACTACCTAATGATGACGCTAGATCATTACATACAACTTGGTTTCCCCTTAAGTGGAACCAAGAAAAAAGAACCAATAACTAATTTCAAAGGAAACTAGTATGATGTGCCTATAAATCAAACAGTGAACAGGAATAAATAATTAAATATTACAGTAAAGAATGTCATCCAGGGGGCAGGGGATGAGCAAAACACATTATTTAGTGCCCCTCTGGTTGGCAAAGGTGTCCATCAAACCAGTAGACACCACAACATAGTGCCTACTCGGAGGTGAGACTGCACCAATGCCCAGAACAGGACCTCGCAGTCCATAGGTATTTCTCCATCTAAGAATTTGTGAAACAGGCTAAAAACTCACCCATGCTGAGAGCACCATGCAACATACTCCAGGTCAGGGATATGCTGGGAATAAGAGGATACCCACCAGGGGTTCTTGCCTTCAAATGGTGGAAGAGCTTCCCACCAGATGGTATTTGAGCAGGAGATGAGGGTGAGGAAGTGCATGGTGTACAGCATGAATGAGTAGATAATACATCTTGACATGGTGCAGAAATATTTCAAAATGAATTCTTCCACCCTGGATAGGTTGTCAGGGTGGAGAGGCTGAGGGGGTTTGTGAGTCATGGAACTGATAATTAGATCCAGACACATGGGGCTCTGAGTTGGGTTGGAATGTCCAGCCCTTAGAACCTCCTCAAGAAAGGAGCATTGGTCAGGTGTCATGGTATTCTGTTATGGCTGCTGGCCATGGCGGTCTGCAACCAGGGCCGGCCACTCACCCTTGCCGTCAGGCCGTTCCTGAAGTGCCTGCAGCAGCAGGCAGCCGTCCCCGACGCTCTCTTCGTGGCAGTTCCAGCTACCGTTAAACTTGGCTGCATCTTCGGCCGGCCTTCCTCCTACTTGCTGGCTCCTCCCCCGCCGGGCCTTCCTAGAGCTGCGCGCGCAGCTGATCATTGAATTTAAAGGGGCCACGACAGGAAATAGTTGCGGCCCTTCCCTGGGGACTCCTCCTTCTTGACTACTATTTAACTATTTAAGGCAAGGTCTGCTCCTCAGACCTTGCCTTAGTTTCTTGGCTCCTGGATCCGTGTTGCTCCTGAGTTCGTGTTCCTGAGTTCCTGTTCCTGTTTCCTGTGCTCCGCTGCCTGCCTTCCTCGGTCCTGCTCCTGTCTTCCTGCCCGGTCCCAGCTCCTGCTCCTTTCCTTCTTGGACAGATCTTCTGGCTTCTGACCCTTGGACCGGCTTCAGATCATCTGTCTGGCTTCTAACCCCTGGACTGGCTTCCAACCATTCGTCTGGCTTCTGACCCCTGGACCGGCTACCGACCATCTGTCTGGCTTCTGACTCCTGGACTGGCTTTTGACCTCCTTCAGGCTTCCGACCTCAGACTGTTCATTGACCTTTCTCTTTTCTTCACGGAAGTCCACCTAAGTCCAGGCAACCCCACACACCCAAGGGCTCAACCCGGGGGGGACGGGGCCGGTATTGATGAAGCTCCAGCTGGCCTGGCATCAATACAGCCTCGCCTTCCGACAGTAGGGACCTGTGAGGGTCTTCTCTCTCAGATAGCGTCAACTCTACCTCGGACTAAGGATCCACCTCCCAGAACTATAACATATTCCTCATCTCCTGGACAGATGATGGGTAACAAGGAGTTGCAAGACCCATGAGATGGGCTAGGTCTCTGAGGTCACCCACTCGTGCTTATTGTAGTCTAGGAAATCACCAACCTTTATGAGCCTGGCCAAGATTATCTGACAGCGAACCATGGGGGACTCATGCATGCTTGCACCCAGGCAAGGACTGAAGATCAGAAGATCAGATAGAAACTCAACACTCAAGGTCGCCAGGGCTTTTCTGGTCATGGAGATCATGTTCTGGGCTTTGATCAGATTTGATAGAAGACTGGCAGCCTCGAGAGGCTCTTGTCATAACCTCTCGGTCAAGTACAAAAAAAGCTATCAGTCATATTGTAGGTTGCACAACTTGTATAGGCAGTAAAAGGCCATTGTGTGCCACTGCAGAAGTGAGACTACATAAAGGAGTCTATGCAGGGTCTGGAGGCAGAAAGTTCAGACCTGGCTTTGGATACATACCAGGCCCTTCTCTCTCTCTCTCTCTCAGAGAGAAGCTCACAACATCTACAGAGACCCAGTGCTTTCTGGCCCAGAATAAATCTAGTAACCTCCTCTGGGTCTAGGCCAAGAATCCAGAGCAATCAACCAGCACCAGAGCATGCTTGCCACTAGCTGGTTGATTTCCAAGGCCCTTCCCTTGAGGGATAATAACTTGAGCAAACCCATCCATGACCTCAGATGTATGCCTACTTTGCCATCCAGCTCACACCAGTTGACAAGGGCCATGGCTTCCACAATCAACAAGTGGACTCCCAGGTATTGCTATGTATCCCTGCTCCAAGCTAGATGACAGAAGGCATCAGGGAGTGTGTCCACTTCTCACTCTACTAAAAGCTCAGAACATTTGGCCCAGTTGATCTTCACTGAGGATGCAGTGCAGTACAACTACTGGCATGTCTGCACTCTCTAGATCAACTGGGTCTTCGGCCATGAGGAGTACATCATCAGCATATGCTGAAAGGATCATCTGTAACAGGTTCTTGCAGCATCAGCCTGGTGATCCTAATGTGTAGGAGGAGCAGGAAAGGGTCAATGGCCAGTGCATACTGGAGTATGTCAAGGGGCACTCTTGACCTACTCCTCGTTTGAATGCCAGAGGCACTGTCAGGGACCAATTGACCTTCATGAGGCACTCTGCAGAGCTATACAGGAGTTGAAGAAGACCCATGAAATGTGGGCTGAAACCAAATGCCTGCAGGGTTTCCATGAGGTATCTGTAATCCACCCTGTCAAACGACTTCTCCTGGTCTAGAGTGAGAGGAACTAGAAGACCAGTCCTGTGAGTGAGATGTATCAGATCCTGGACCAAAACGATGTTATTAAACATGTTCCTGCCCAGGATTGTGTAAGACATGTCAAATAACACAAAATGAAGCCTCAGTGAGATAGCATTGGCTATGATCTTATAGTTTCTGCTAAGCAGCAAGACTTTGGCGGCAGTTCTTCACATCGCACAGGTCCTCGTTTTTAGGTATTAGAGTTAGCACTACATGCCGGCATGACTGCAGTAACTGCCCAGCCTTGAGGGCTTCTTCTAGGACTCTCAGGAGGTTAGGTCCTAATTCACTCCAGAAGTGGCGATAGAACTTCAAAATCCAGCTACATGGGAAGCAAGATGGCAGCGTGAATTAGATGTGCTCAACCGCTCCGCTTTTCCTCTGCTGAATTACCTTAAAGATGCCTTCTAAACACAAGGGGAAGGTACCTCTGAGGTAGAAGGAGTGGGGGGGGTCCTGCTGGCCAGAGTGGCTGCCTCAGTGCTGGATGGAGCTGAGGCAGGAATGGTGATTGCGGTGACTGGCAAAGTAGCGCCAGCCACTAAAGCATCCCTGAAAAGAGGAGTTCCTACCCCAGCAGATGAGGGCGCTGGGACAGGAGTATTGTGCCCTGCAGCAGCAGAGACGTCATTGTTAGCTATTGCTGGGGTAGATGCTGTATTTTGAGGGAGTGCAGTTATGAGAGGTGCTGGGGGGAAGGGACAGCTGCGGCCGATGTTGCTGCTGCGGCTTTTGGGGTGCCAGCCAGAAAGTCACGGATGTTCTGCTTTGGCATTTACTTCCAGCTGGCACTTCCCCTCAGCTTTCTTGGGTCCTGCTTGAAGCTGCTTCTTCCCCATTACCGAAGCTGATCTTTCTATGGAGGTATTGGCAGCAGGCACTAGAGATGTGCATTCGTTTATTACGAATTAGGCAATTTCAACGAAATTACCTAATTAGTTGTGGTTCGGGGGGACCTGAACCACGAAATGGATTTTCCCCGAGCTTCGGGGAAAATTTGTTTTTCGGGTTAGTGCGGAGGGAGGGGCACATTTATTAAAAAACAAAAAACCCCACCCCAACCCTTAAATTTTACTTTCTTACACCCCCACCATCCCGATCCCTCCCCAAGACTTACAAAAAGTCCCTGGTGGTCCAGCGGGGTCCTGCGAGTGATCTCTCCCTCCATGCAGTCGGGCCTGCTATGACTCAAAATGGCGCCGATAGCCTTGCCCTTACGATGTCACAGGGGCTACTGGTGCCATTGGTCAGCCCCTGTCAATTGATAGGAGCACAAGATGGCGCCGGCTGTCCATTGCTCCTACCATGTGACAGGGGCTGACCAATGGCACCGGTAGCCCCTGTGACATCGTAAGGGCAAGGCTATCGGCGCCATTTTGAGTCATAGCAGGCCCGACAGCCCAACGGCATGGAGAAAGAGATCGCTCGCAGTGGAAGGGAGTGGGCAGTGAAGTGCCTCAGGGATCTGTATTGGGACCCTTACTTTTCAATATATTTATAAATGATCTGAAAAGAAACACGACAAGTGAGGTAATCAAATTTGCAGATGATTCAAAATTGTTCAGAGTAGTTAAATCACAAGCAGATTGTGATAAATTGCAGGAAGACCTTGTGAAGCTGGAAAATTGGGCATCAAAATGGCAGATGACATTTAATGTGGACAAGTGCAAGGTGATGCATAAAGGGAAAAATAACCCATGCTATAGTTACACAATGTTAGGTTCCATATTAGGTGCTACTACCCAAGAAAGAGATCTAGGCATCATAGTGAATAACACATTGAAATCGTCGGTTCAGTGTGCTGTGGCAGTCAAAAAAGCAAACAGAATGTTGGGAATTATTAGAAAGGGAATGGTGAATAAAAAAGAAAATGTCATAATGCCTCTGGATAAGTTCTTGGAGGAGAAGTCCATTGCCTGCTATTAATTAAGTTGACTTAGTTTTTGGGTACTTGCCAGGTTCTTATGGCCTGGATTGGCCACTGTTGGAAACAGAATGCTGGGCTTGATGGACCCTTGGTCTCACCCAGTATGGCATGGTCTTATGTTCTTATGTTCCATATTAGGTGCTACCACCCAAGAAACAGATCTAGGCGTCATCGTGGATAACACATTGAAATCGTCGGCTCAGTGTGCTGTGGCAGTCAAAAAAGCAAACAGAATGTTGGGAATTATTAGAAAGGGAATGGTGAATAAAACGGAAAATATCATAATGTCTCTGTATCGTTCCATGGTGAGACCACACCTTGAAAACTGTGTACAATTCTGGTCGTCGCATCTCAAAAAAGATATAGTTCTGATGGAGAAGGTACAGAGAAGGACGACCAAAATGATAAAGGGGATGGAACAGCTCCCCTATGAGGAAAGGCTGAAGAGGTTAGGGCTGTTCAGCTTGGAGAAGAGACGGCTGAGGGGGGATATGATAGAGGTGTGTAAGATCATGAGAGGTCTAGAATGGGTAGATGTTAATCGGTTATTTACTTTTTCGGATAATAGAAGGACTAAGGGAGCACTCCATGAAGTTAGCATGTGGCACAGTTAAGACTAATCAGAAAAAGTTCTTTTTCACTCAACGCACAATTAAACTCTGGAGTTTGTTGCCAGAGGATGTGGTTAGTGCAGTTAGTATAGCTGGGTTTAAAAAAGGTATGGATAAGTTCTTGGAGGAGAAGTCCATTACCTGCTATTAAACAAGATGAATTTGAAAATAGCCACTGCTATTACTGGCATCAGCAGTGGCCACTGTTGGAAACAGGATGCTGGGCTTGATGGACCCTTGGTCTGACCCAGTATGGCATGTTCTTATGGGGGAAGGGTTGAAATTAAATAACTAAAACAAACAGTTGAAATAGACTGAAGGAAAGAGCACTATAGAATTTAAAACTGTACAGCAATTAAGAAAGGAAATGTTCCTTGAAATGAACCCTGCCTAAAACAAAACGCACCCTAAAACTAAAGCCCTGAAAAGCTTTCCCTGCCTAAATAAAACTTCAGGCTGAAAGCATGTGGGTATATGTCTGTAAATGAATGGGGGGAGGGGAGAGAGGCTGCAGTGAGTATACAGGGGAAGGCAGAGGATCTGCCTTCCAATCAAACAAACAAATCAAATAAAAGTCTAAAGAAATGAAATAATCTCTTAACTAAACGTGAGGACTGATGCCTCAACGCAAACTTAACCCAAATATAATCAAAATTAGAAAGCAGAAGATGAAGATGTACAAAATGAAAGGTTTCTAAACCTCTGCTGTCAGAGTGCACAGTGTGCACACACACACAGCCTCTTTCCAGAGAGGAAAGGCCCGACCCTGCCCGGTGACTCTGGAAGTCGCTGGCCACAGCAGTGTGCATGCGTGCGGACACGCAGGGACACTAGCACACGAAAGGCGGAAAACTTTCTAAAGCCCCGCTACTGGATCAGGAGTAATTTTCAGCAGCTGCTCCACAGGTTCCCCCCACTTTGTGGCAATGCAGCCTAATTGGCAAATTGCATGGCTCCCTCTTTCATGAATTTCAGTTGTCAAGTTTCTTTAGACACCTCTAGTTCTTTTTTTTTTTTTCCCCTTCTTGTCCTGAAAACTGTCATGCTCTGCAGATAATCTTCTCTGCAAGCTTCTCTTACACAACATTCAGCATTTTATACTGACTTTGAACACCATCCTGGGCTCAATTTAAAAACCCTGCTAGTTATTTCTGAGCATGAAAAAGCGTATTTTTAGAACGCTTAATGCTCAAGTCGTAGCGCTGGAGGAAATGTCTGCTGGACAATTCTTCAGGTCAGCGAGAAGGGAAGCCAAAGAGAATTCAACAAAAAGAAGATGACCCACAGGGAGCACTGACATCTAAGCTTTACTTTCTAGCAGAGTACAAGAAACAGTCACTCTGATGCTTTTTTATCCTTGAAAAGAAAGGGTAGACTGGCTGACAACTAAGTGTCACACTCTGACATCCGTGATGATGTCTGTGGAGGAGGTACCCCGGAGCACTAACCAAGCTAAAACATCTCTACCATGCAGCTAGCGGCACTACAGCCGGGGCCCTGAGTAAAAAGACTGGAGAGGTGCACTCTCGAGCACTCAGACATTCCTTATCTAGAGAGTTTGCACATGTGAGGGGATCTGTGCTGGGATGTGCGCTTGTATGTTTGCTCAGCTACCAGTCTCTCCTCCCCTTACTCAATCCCCTGAGCTTTCCTTCCCCCTCTCCCCCCCCCCCTCCGTTCAGTCCTCTGGAGCAGGCACTCCTCCCTCCCTGAGCGTAACCCCCCACACCAAGCCTCCATCGCCCATGACCCCCACAGTCAGCAACCCTTCTCTGCCTCGGTCAATCCTTCCACCTCACGCTTACCCTTCAGCCTGTCTGCTTTTACAACTTGCAGGCATAACTTTCCTGTTAGGTGGGAGATTTTTCCTTGACAGGAAAATTACACATGCAAATTGAAAAATCTCAGATGGAAGGACGTGATCGGGCACATAAGATGCTCCGTGGTATAGTTAACGTAAAGAACACTAAAAACGGTCATCATGGTGAAGCTGGAATTCATGAATGCATGTATGTTGTAAAATGACTTCAAGGATGAAGGAATCTTTTTCCTCTTGTCACTGTTATGAAAGGAAAATTAAAAAATGTATTTACTGGCACACAAATGTCACAGCTCCCAAAAAACACTGGGATCTAGCCTTGTAGGTTTTTCCTTATTAATGCCAATGAGATAAACACGCATTTGCCGAGTCACCTCCTAGCACTGTACCCATGAGAGGCAGAACGTGTCAGGGGACATTTTCAATAAAATGTATAACTCACAAAGTACACCCGTACTTTTCGGCTGCACAAATCTTCCCAATATTAAAACACAAAGTACCCACACAGCCTGTGTTTGAAGACTGGATTGTTACATGGATAAAAAGGCTGTGAATGCTTTTAAGTCACTTCAAGTGAAAGCATAACTTGGGAGCGACGCACGTACATCGTTTGCAAATTAAATGTACATGCGCAGTTTTTCAGTCATGATCTCTGAAATGCCATCTGAGAACGCCTCCTTTTAATGCAGCCTAAAGGACATGCGTTGTGAAAGTATATGTATAATTTTAGGCGGCTGACAACCTCACGTGTGGACTCAGCCAGCTGTGCTGGAAGCAAAAGCAATGGAGACTTGGAAGGCAAGATGCAGTGGTGGAACAGGTAAGGCTGTCAGCAACCTGAACAAGAGAAAGAAGAAATGTAACTTTAAAGAGGAGGCTGTTGCAGGTTGTAGTCTATCTCTACAATAAAAACTTTGCCCAGCTGAGAGCAAACCAGGGATGACTTCTTTAGCCCAATAAAGGGCCAATTACAATATCACGCGCAGTAAAACGGAAATTCGTACTGAGCGCCCCGTTTTCCTAATGCGCGCGCATCCACCTCTCCTGGGCGCTCTCTCAACCAAGGAGTCCCACAAGGTTCCTCCCTGTCATCCACCCTTTTCAACATTTACATCCTACCTCTTTGCCATCTGCAATCCAACCTCCAGCTTCCCCACTATATCTATGCCGACGACGTGCAGATACTTATTCCAGTATCTGACACCCTTCCTAATGCCATGAACATCTGGAAATCCACTTTACTTTCAATTAACAATCTCCTAACCAACATTCACCTTGCCCTGAACACTACAAAAACCGAAATCATGCTTATTTCACCTCAAAGTCACCCCAACACGCTCCCTCTACTCCACCCGCAATCACTCCCAATCCCATTCTGGCAACAGGTACGGGACCTAGGGGTTATCCTCGATAAGCACATCAACTTCAAGAAATTCATCAACACCACTTTAAAAGAGTGCTTCTTTAAATTGCACACACCTAAAAAATTAAAACCCTTACTCCACTCTCCAGACTTTCGTACAGTACTTCAAACCACATTATTCTCTAAAATCGACTATTGCAACTCACTCCTCCTAGGTTTACCAAAAAACTCCATCCACCCTCTCCAAATACTACAAAACACAGCTGCCCGGATCCTCACTAACATGCGTAGAAACGAACACATAACACCAGTACTAAAGGAACTACATTGGCTCCCTATTGCATCCCAAATCCAATATAAGACCCTCTCTCTCATTCATGAAGCACTCCACAACCCGGAGATGAAGTGGTTCAACGACTCATTGATTCTCCACGAGTCTACTAAACCCACCAGACACCAATACCTCGCCACCATTCATACTCCCTCTCCCAAAAACACCAACCTGGCATCCACAAGAGCACGTGCGCTCTCCGTAGCCGGCCCTGCCCTCTGGAATACAATGCCTGTGGAGCTACGCCAGGAGGACTGCCAAAAATTGTTCAAGCAGAAACTTAAGACATGGCTGTTCACAAAAGCTTACACCTAACTCTTCACAGCTTACCCCCAGTGACCATGCCTACATCTAACCCCTCCCAATCACCTCCCACTCTCTATATATTTTTTATTATTTATTTATTTATTTAGGGCTTTTTTATACCGACATTCATGATACCAATCATATCATATCGGTTTACAAGAAACAATGGTGCAAAAACATTAACATCAACATGAACAGTAGGCGAAGAGAGAACAAGTGAACAAAAGTTACAATAAAACAGGGGCACATGAACTGGGAGGAGGAAGAGCCAGAGACATGGCTAACACAAAAATAAATAATATCTAGTCTCAGAAATAAATAATATCTAGTCAAATAAATATTCAGGATTATAATAAAACATGTACTCAGGACTGGATTATTTAAAAAATGTAAATATCATATACTCAGGGTTGTAATAATATCATATGTTCCTGACTAAATAGTGTCCGTTCATAAAACTCAGGACTAATTAATGTATAGTCAGAAGCCAAGTCAGGGATGTGGTACGTGGACTGGAGAACCATGGCGATTTGTTATGGTAGGGGCGGTATTCTTGAAGCATTCTTTTTAGTCATATAGTGACTAAATATTCAAGATATTCTTGAAGCATTCTTTTTAGTCATATAGTGCAATGTATATAGTAACTGCAATGTACATAATATCATAGTGCAATGTATATAGTTCTCAACGCAACTTAAGTGTAGTTTACAATGTTTAATGTTTCTCGCCTGTTTTATGTCAAACGCATCCTCTGCATAGTTTACTGTTTCACTGTCAACCGATGTGATATCTTTGATGAATGTCGGTATATAAAACCAATAAATAAATAAATATCTAAATGAGCTGCCATGTTAAAAAGGACGCGCTAGAGGAAATTGTGTGTCACTAGCACTCAAATGCACCGGGTGCCCAGGAGACTTGGCTGGGCGCCCGTAAGGAAAACTGGCTAGTAACACGAGCTTCCGTTTTATCCCGTCGCGGATAATTTACATGCACAATATATACACGCGGCAACTTCAGCCTGGAGCATGTGCATTGTGCGTGTATATTGTGCCACTAGCAATTTTTTTGTCATCGAGCCCTTACATTTTTCCTTAAATTTTAATCACTGTAAGCATTAAATCGCAAGGACAATAATTAAGAGGAACCACAGACAGCAGTATTTTTTTTTTTCAGGTACCCTTGACACGCCGTATGACTTAATGCAAGCCCCGGAGCTGGCGTTAAATTTGCCGGGTTAAAAAGGGTGTGTAGGGCGACTGGCGCTTTCCTGCATGACAGGGTAACAGCTAATAGCCTCATCTGCATAGAATTTGCGTGTGATGAGCACTGTTAGCTCCTTGCTTGTTTGGGTGCGCGCGTTCTAGACACGCTAATCCCCTTATTGCAGCGGGTGTTGCTCTAGCGCGTCCAACCGAGGGGTAAGCCTGTGCGCTAGGCTGGGTGCATTTTATTGCACCGGCCCCTAAGAAAGCAGAGGTTGCTGCAAAGAGGAAAATGAAAGGCAGGGCCAGCTTAACCACTGGGCAGACCATGCCACAGCTTAGGCCGGGTGTCAGCAGCAAAGAAGAGCAGTCACTGCAAAGCATTAGGCACTAACAGAGCCATCAGATGCTAAATCACTTTCAGGCCAATACAGTACAGTGCACTCCGACGGAGCGCACTGTACTGTATTGGAGCTCCGACGGAGCGCACTGTTAGCCTGCTATTGGACGTGCGTTTTCCCTTACCCCTTATTCAGTAAGGGGAGGAAAACGCGCGTCCAACCCACGGCAACTAATAGCGCCCTCAACATGCAAATGCATGTCGATGGCCCTATTAGGTATGCGCGCGGGATACAGAAAGTAAAATGTGCAGCCAAGCCGCACATTTTACTTTCAGAAATTAGTGCCGACCCAAAGGGTCGGGCCGAAAACTGGATGCTCAATTTTGCCAGCGTCCGGTTTCTGAGCCCGTGGCTGTCAGCGGGCTCGAGAACCAATGCCGGCAAAATTGAGCGCGAGCTGTCAAACCCGCTGACAGCCGCCGCTCCTGTCAAAAAGGAGGCGCTAGGGACGTGCTAGTGTCCCTAGAGCCTCCTTTTACCCGGATCTACCGCCGGACCTAATTTAAATACTGAATTGCGCCGGGAGAGCAGGCATTCGCCCGCTCTCCTGCAGACTTTACTGTATCGGCCCGTTTATCTTTATATCATTTGTCTGCACAAATAAAGAGCCACACCAAGTACTGCTTTGCACCTGGGCCTTAGGTTTTTTTTTTTAAGTAGTTTGACTCACTTTTTGTCTACAGTTCTGACAGGACCTGAGCTTCCACCTTTGTTCCCAGGGAACAGGAGGGGAGGGGGTGAAGCTGGAATGGCCAGCAAAGCAAAGCAGAGTTCATTTTCCCTTTTAGATTTTAACTTTCAATTTGTGATTCCTTAGTCTGTATTTGGGAAGGATCTGTCTGTGTGTGACTGAGGTGAGGTATTCTGCTAACATGTAGTTTCTGTACAGGGATTTCTAGCAGTCCAGCTTGTTCTATTTTCCCAATGAGGTGTGTGATATATGTGCTGAATGTGTTTATTGCAGGTTTTTCTTGTTACTTCAGTGTTTGTTAATGAGATAAAATTAATCCTGTCTTCAATTAAACTTCACTTCTTATAACCCACTTTTAAATTTTTCTCTCGTTTTCTCCAAATGCTTATATGTCTTGTCTGTCTTGACTAGATTCTAAGCTCCTTAGAGCAAGGACTGTCTCTTGTGTGCATTTCTACAGTGCTGTGTACATGTTGTAGCATTTTACAAATGTTTAATAGTGGTAGAGCTGTATTGGTGTTCTAGGGCCTTGTGTAATATTTACAGTATTACTTTTTCATAGGTAGGGATGTTGCTGTTCTGGGAGTTAGTGCTGTTTTGGTATGGCAGGTTGCTATGTTTTTCAGGGTCTTGTGTTACTTCACAAAATGCCTAGTAATGGAAGGAGTTTATGTCACTGAGGGAAAACATCCAAGTTCATCCTATTCAGAGATTACCTGTAATCAATGCAGTATAGGAAGGAGAGATGTTGTAATCTACACCCCAAAATCACAGATGACTCATTCATCAAACTCTGTGACATGATTCTGAAGTATAGTTGTATTAATATTTAATATTAAAAATATGATGTTCAATTATGTGGTTTTACAAGAAGGTCCTGGCAGGAGTTGTGGAGAGGCTCATCATGATTGTGCTGGCTCAATAAGAAATACACTAATTTCCCTCCTCCAGACAGCTAACTTTTCTTCTTCTTAATCAGTCTTCAGGCAAAGATCTTTTAAGTTTGAAATTATTTATTGTACAGATAACTTTCCATTACTTACAATTGTTGCATTCCAAATGCATATGCTTCTAGCAGAGATCTTTGTAGCTGGAGATAGGCAGGAGAAGGGAGATGGAGTTTCTTGGGATTCAGGGTGAGAAGACAAGGGGTTCTGAAGCTGATTAATCTTTAGAATTAAAGTGATGAGAAGAAATGTAAAAAAGCTAATTGTATTACAGAGGCTGCAGGTACTTCTAGCCTTTAGGCAGCATGATTGAGACTGACTAACAGTCTTGGAGAGTGATTACAGGAAACATCCCAACAAGCTGGGGCTAGAGGGCGAGATCCAATGGTAGCGAGCCTAGGATCCATGTGACGCAGGGGGGTCATGAAGGGCAGTTCATTGAGCCAATAAGAAGACTCAAGTTAGATTGAGAGGGCATGCAGACCCTTCCCAATGAGAGAAGCAGGTGGGAGGGAGTTTCTCTTAAAGGCAAAACTCCCCTTAAAGGCAGGGTTCACAGGCTTTAATCATGGGTTACAAATAAGGACTGCACTAGGCACAGTTAAACTGCAATGTATATACAGATTCCAAAATGTATCCACTGCTGGGGACAGAACAATGATTGTTGAGTTTAATTGTCAAACTTTGGGTGGAGGGGAGGAGACGCAAGACTGAAGTTTTGCTTAAGGTGCCTAATACCCTTGCATGGACCGTGATGAAAAGGAGACAGGAAGGGATACCACTAAGAGTTTAAGACATTTATTTAAATCATTTTTATACTGGTATTCTGTATTCAATCATACCGGTTTACAATAAAACAAAATTATAAAAATAATAAAATACAAACATAATAAAACAAATACATAAATTCAATCATGTCATGCTGGGTCAGACCAAGGTCCATCAAGCCCAGCATTCTGTCTCTGACAGTGGCCAGTCTGGGTCAAGTATTCATCAGATCCTCAATAGCTGATCTATTTCTTGTATTTCATTTCCAGGGATAAGCACCAGTTTTCCCACATCTACCTGGCTAATAACTGGTTATGAATTTTTCCTTCAGGAACTTGTCTAATCCTCTTTTGAACCCCACTGTGTTAGTTGCCTTGACCACATCCTCCAACAGCAGATTCCATAGCTTGATTACACTGGGGAACACAATTTTCGTTGAGTTAGATCTGACACTTGTTTTTGACTAACTTTTGACATCTGAATCAAAAAATGACTGCATTTTTTCTCTATCACATCAACTTTTTAAGATACAAAATACCCTTCCTTTGTCCCAAAAATCATACAAAATGTTCATACAAAGGAAATAGAAAAAATTACCTGAATATACTGAATATTTAGTTATTTTATTCATACAAAGGCTATATATTATTACTGTAAGTCAAATTGTGTACAAGTAGTAAAGTTCTGCTACCAAACATACATATTAAAGTAAAAGTTTACGCTTAGAGCTTTTCCGGCAGTGTTCAATCTGTGGACAATCTCTCCTGATGCTCCAACAATAGTCAGCCATCATATGTACATCCCATCTACCCTGATCCCATGCCTCCATGACCTTCAAATCTTGGTGGAATCGTTCACCTTGCTCATCACTGACTGCACCAATGTTTTTCGGGAAGACAGCAAGATGACTATCCAGAAAATGCACCTTTGTGCTCATGTTGTAACGAAGCATTTTGAAGCTCTCCAATTTTGATCTAATTCTGTGCTCGTGTATTTCCAAGAAAGTCCTTGACAAGGTTTTTGAATGACAACCAAGCATTCTTTTGGAGTTCTGACATTGTCCCGATGAAATGTTCATCTTTAATGAGCTGCAGAATCTGTGGTAATACCTATGCGGTAATACCTATGCGAAGCGCTAAGATAGGCTGTTTATCGCAAACTGCGCTATTACCATAAAACACGCCCCTTTTCCTATCGCATGCGCTATTTAGTGCATTTTGATAAATCCAGGCCTAAGCTAGGCTGTAGAGAAAAAACTTGACGTGATAGATGAAAACTAATTGCAGTTTTGAAATCAGCATGCCTATTTAAGTCTAAAACTGCTGAAAAATCGAACTCAACAGGAATTATGTTAAAAATTGTTCCTCTGTGTTATGCACTGAGTAAACAAATACTTCCTGCTATTTGTTTTAAATTTGCTGGTTGCTAGTTTCATAGTGTCCCCTCGTTTGAAAGGGTAACTAACCATTCCCTATTTATCCGTTCCACCTTACTCATGATTTTATAGATTTCGATCATATCCCCCCTCTGTCATATTTTTTCCAAGCTGTTTTTCCTTGCTCTGTAAGGAAGCTTTTCCATCCCCTTTATCATTTTTTGATATTCTCAGTTTTGTTCTCTATTCCTTTCCAAATAACTCCTAACATTCTATTTGCCTTTTTGATTGCCGCCATACACTGAACTGAAGATTTCAAAGTATTATCCACAAGGACTCCTTTTCCTGGATGGTGTCTCCTAACTCAGAACCCTGCATTGTGCACGTGTAGTTGGGATTATTTTCCCCTATCTGCGTTACCTTGTACCTCATTCGTCATTCTTTTCTTCTGATCATTTATAAATATGCTAAATTGCACAAGTGAGTCACCTGTCATCAGTTTTAGCTGTAATTTCTACCACATTAGAAGTAATCAATTGTTGGATATGTAAGAACCACATAGTACGCGTAACATACACACGTAAGCTGAGAAAATCTGCCCCTGCACGTGCCGAGTCTATTTTGCATAGGCTCGGCGGCACGTGCAAGCCCCGGGATGCGAGTATGTCCCGGGGCTTCGAAAAAGGGGTGGGAAGGGGGCGGGTCCGGGGGCGTGGCATTGGTCCAGGGGTGGGTCTGGTGGATCTGGGGGTGGGTCCGGGGGCGTGGCGGCGGTTCGGGGCGGTCCGGGGGCAGGGCCGAATCCCCAGGCACAGTGGCCTGTGTTGGGGGATGGCAAGCCGGCTTGCACAAGTTACGCCTGCCTGGGGCAGGCGTAACTTTTGAAATAAAGGTAGGGAGGACAATTTAGTTAGGGCTGGGGGGTGGGTTAGATAGGGGAAGGGAGGGGAGGTGGGGGGGTGGCCGAAAAAAAAGTTCCCTCTGAGGCCACTCTGATTTTGGAGCGGCCTCGGAGGGAATGGGGAAAGCCATCAGGGCTCCCGTCGGGCTCGCTGTGCGCAAGGTGTACATGTGTGCACCTCCTTGCGTGTGCCGAGCCCGGATTTTAAAACATGTGCACGGCAGCGCGTGCATGTTATAAAATCGGGCGTAGATTTGTTCGCGCCAGGTTGCGCAAACAAATCTATGCCCGTGCATAAGTTTTAAAATCTACCCCACTGTGCGTAACTTGGGAGTAATATTTGATACGAATCTCACTTTTAAACCTCAGCTACATCAGGTCCTTCGATCAGGATATTTTAAATTGTGTCTTCCTAGACAACTGAAGTTATATCCTTCACCCAATAGATTTCAGAACTATTGCACAAGCTTAGATTTTTACAACAGTAGATTACTGCAACTCAGTTTATATTGCTTTACCTGCTTATAAACTACGATCTCTGCAGGTGTTGCAGAATTCTGCTGCTAGGCTAGTCAGTGGCAAACAAAGACGAGAATATAATTACTCCAGCATTAAGTGAGCTGCATTGGCTTCCTGTAAAAGAACATATTAAATTTAAAGTTCTAACTTTAGATTTTAAAGTGTTAAAATTAGAAGAACTAGATTATCTCAGGGCTCAATTAAAGCTTTATAGACTCGATCATGAGTTAAGGTCAACTGGAATATTATCTTTGTTGGCAAGGATACACACCTTGCACAAACTAAATGACACGCTTTCTTTTCATTAAGTCCAGATCTTTGGAATGCTCTTCCTGATAAGTTATGAGATCTGAGTGATATTGCTCATTTATGAAAGCAGATGAAAACTTATTTTTTTCTTAGAGGCATGTGGATAAATTGATATTCTGATACAGTATGGATGTAACAAAGATGTTTTTTATGTTATTTTATGTTATATGTCATCTTGTTTTAATGTTATTTTTATGATATCACCTAGCATGATTTTTTTTTTTTTGCTATAGGCGTAAGATAAATGCTTAAATAAATAAATAAGTCTCAATACAGACCTTTGGGCACTAACAACTTTTCTCCATTCGGAAAAATGACCATTTAGCCCTACCATTTATTTTCTATCTTTTATCCAGTTACTAATCCACAACAGGAGATTGCCTCCAATCCCATGACCTTCCAATTTCCTGAGGAGTCTTTCATGAGAGACATTGTCAAATGCTTTATGAAAATCTAAATACACTATAGTAGTTTTATTTTTAAGAATAGTTTCAATCATTTTGCCTGGCACAGAAGTCAGGCTCACTGGTCTATAGTTTCTCAGATCACCCCTGGATTCCTTTTTAAACATTGGCATCACATTGGTTACCCTCCAGTCTTCTGGTGCCATGGTTGTTTTAAATGATAACCTGCAAATCACCAGAAACAGGTCTGCAATTTTATTTTTGAGCTCTTTCAAAACTCTGGGGTGAATACCATCCATTCCTGGTGATTTATTAATTTTTAGTCTGTCAATTTGAGGTATTATATCGTCCAGTTTCACAGTGATTCCATCTAGTGTATTCATATATAACAAATGCACAAAATGCAACAAATGGAACAAACCAAAAATGGCCTGCCACAAAATCCCAAAATTATGGGGTATTTTGGTATTCATGTCAAAATTATACAAAAAATGGCTTCCTGCAGCGCTTTAAAATCAAAGCAGGGCTGGACCTGCCTGGCTGGGTTGAGCTCAGCCCTGTTGGGGTCTTGTCAGGCCCATCTGACCACCACTTCCAGTCTTAAATTGAGGCTAGGTCCTGGGCCTACTTATCTGGGCCTCTCCCCAGACCACTCCCTCAGCCCCTCCCATCCTCCATATAAAAAATGTGTGGAGCCAGGTATCTACCTCCCCAGCATCCACTTATCTCATTCCTCACTTGCCACAAATGAAAGAGTAAGGGCTGAAGTGTGTTACACTCGGCGGTCCACAGGGCAGGCCCTCTCTCCCTGCACTCCCTGCCTCAGCAATAGATCGACTTCCTGGAAGTAGTGCATTGCCTCAGTGTGTTCCTGTGTTACTGTTCCTGGCTTTGTTGTTCCTGGTCCATGTTCTGAGTTCATGATATCTGTTCCTGGTTCCTGTGTTGGCAGACTGGTCCATGTTCCTGAGTTCGTGTCTTCTTCGTGGTCAGTCTTCAGTCCCTTATCTTTTCATGGTCAGTCTTCAGTGTCTTTGCTCCTACTTATGCTTCTCCTCACCTGCCTATCTTCTCTTCGTCCCTCATTGCCACTCAGATGGATCTCTGGTTGTGACCTTGGCCTGGACTTTGACTCTAATTGTATTATGCCTGCTACTGACCACTACCTGGACAGTGTCTCTGATTGTACTTCACCTACCACTGACCCCTGCCTGGACTCTAACTCTGTACACTGCCTGCCTTAACTGCTGCCAGACTCTGACTACCCTTACATCCCCTCTGCGCTAGACCCTGACCTTCAACCCCTTTGACTCAATGGATCTTCTCCTCATCAGCAGAGGCCTGCGTCTAAGACCTGCGAGCCCAAGCACCCGAGAGCTCAACCTAAGGGGAAGGTGGACTGGTATAGGCTCGCTCCACCAGCCAACAGTGGAGACCTGTGGGGCTTCTCCCTGCAGGTTGCGCCAACTCCACCTCAATCCAAGGGTCCACATCCATAACAGAGTGTAGCCCACTTGCTCTGGCCGCAGTGCCTACATGTTTAAAAATGGCATAGGCTGCCTTGAGAATGGCTCCAAAGTGATTTTACTTCACTGTCTCCAGTGGCCAGTTCCATTATGTTGGACTATGAAGAAACGTTTTGCCAGGAGAGGATATCCAGACACTTGTTTTAAAAAAGCTTTTTTCAGACCTAAAAAATGTCATCGCGATTAGTTATTTATTTCCAAAGAATCATCCTCAGGTTCGAGATTACTAGGCGTGTTACTATTTTCTCCACAGGACTGTTAGCCATCAATGCTTTCAGGTTTACATCAACCATGTGATCAATGTTCCATATTCAATCTTAGTATGAACATCAATACCCTTATCCACTTACATGATGCTCCTATTTCAAGGAAGGAAATGTGTGAAGATACAGACCAAAAAAAAGAATAAAAGACACTGTTTCTGCAAGTTTGTCTGATAACTTCTGTTTGACAGTGATTCAGGATAGGGCATAGATCTGAAAGTAGCCTTTGAAAATGTACCTGTTTATGGAACAGTAAAGTTACACTTGTTAATTTATCACTTTCCTGCTCCTTAGCTGGAATTATGATGTGGCTCTTAACCTTTCTATAGTGCTGCTCCTGCTGCATCATGTCAGATATTATATACATTCCCTGTAATTACAATTAAAAAGTATTACACATTTCAGGCCATCTATACTGTTTGTAAAAGAGCCCACGATCCCATTTTCTAAGTTTTGCGCTCCTCCCACTGAAGGACTTGTTGTGGTGGTCAGTGTAGTGAGTGGCCTGAACCATTTACTACAACTCTTCCCTTTAGGATTGGCCACAATGGCGTAGTCCAGAATTTGGTCAGAGAAACCCAAGAATTTTCTGCTCAGAGGGTTTGGAGTTGAAAAAGAGAGAAGTCCAATCTCGCATCTTGCTGCAGGAGTTTGGAGTCTGGGTAAAGTGAAAAGCCTGCCTTCTGTCTCCAGTGTCTCCAGATTTCTGTAGTATACAGGGCAGTTCAAAATCATCTCTGTGGTGGTGCTTCTGATAATTTACTATAAGTAGCTTTTCCTGAGAGATCCTGCAGCAGAGGCATCTCTAGACAAAATTATTTGGGGGGGGGGAGGGGATGACATGGGAACAAGTTAAGCATGGAGGGGGGGCCAAGCCAAAATTATATTATCATCCTGCTAAACCAGTCTTATGTTTGAAATTTCCTTCCTCCATAGTTGATGAAGACAAGAGGACACATCTTTTTCATGACCTCACTCAGGGCTATAAAGGAGGTGTTGTCATGGCCAATACCAGTAGATTTTGACTCCAGCAATGGCAGACCCATGAAGAGGATATAGCTCTCAGAGTCAGGGTGTGCTCTGGTCTGGTTGAGTCCTTGTTGCTCCTGAGACAACCTCCCTACCCTGGTTGAGTTCCTTTGGGCCTGTGAAACCTCCAGAGAATGGTGCCTTGCTCAGTAATCTGCAGGAATTGTAGTGTCCCCAGAGCACAACAGTGGTCTACGTAATACCTCCAGAGAATGATTTCTGGATTCTCAGGAAGCTTGTAAGACACTCTCGCAGTCTCCCTCGAACCTTGCCATCCTCTGTCACAGGTGAAGGAGCAGCAGAAATAGAAGCCGGGTCGGCTGCCAGTAGGCAGTGGCTTTGTCTGGAGGTGGTATTTAGAGGCTGAGCTGGTTTCTTTGTGGATATGCATATACTTGAGAGATATGCAGCAACGGAACATGCTTGCTTACAACAGGGAAGGGTAGTATAATTCCCTGTTATTAGGCTACTGTCTTGACTTTCTATAGCATTAAATGCTATATTTGTGTGATCAGGGATGTCATTGGTGAGGCCAGGAGAGTTCCCAGCATCCTTGGACTTACTGGAAGCTCATTCCCATATTCCCAACTGAGTATATCACCAGAGTCCAATAAGACTCTGTGTATGGGATGAGTATGCCCAGTCTTAGGTTGGCTTTTAACCTAGCAACAGCTTCCAAACCTTCACAAAGTTTGAGGTGGTGATTTGAGCAGCCTAGCATACACAGGGCACAATGCAATACCCATACTTAGAAGTCTGGCTTACAAGCACCTAAGCGGCTCGGGGAGCCATTAGGTCTTCAGAATAATATCCCTACCTTCTTTGACAGATCGGTTGGAATGTGAATAGAGTGGAATATCATTTGGTTGTTAAAGACTTTGGGCAGGTGGTCTCTCGAGCCATTAAAACGGCCATCCATGAAGGGCCATTTCAGGGAACAGTTTTACATGAAGGAATTTGGCAGGCTCAGTCCTACAGAGATCCTTATCTAGGAATTTCTCAGTGTCAGGTTCCATCATTCCTACCTGAGCTGGTATCAGCTGTCCATAGAAAGCAAAGACCTATCCAGCCCTCAGCAGTGGTGGCTGTCAAAAAAATGTAAAACCCATGTTTATTAAATGTACATCTGATTCTCTTGACATTCATAACATTATAAAAGAACAGAAGAGCTATTCTAAGGCTACCATACCAGATGGATCAATGAGGCAATAGCATTGGCCTAGCTATTATCAGGATAGCAGGTCCCAGTAATATCCCAGTCTCACTCTATAAGAGCACAAGTCTCATCCTATGCAGAGGCACCTCAGTTTCACTGGAAGGAGCTGGTAAGGCAATGGCATGATCATTCTGGTGCCTTCTTGAACACTATAGATTGGTCACAGAGTCCAAGACAGTTGCTGCCTTTAAGGAAGGATTGTCAAAAATAGCCCTGTCTTCACACACCCCTAAATTCCAAACATAGTGACTGGTCTAAGCAGTATGATAAGGAAGGCTAAATTATACTTACCTGCTAGACCAGTCAAGATCTCGCCCAGGTGGGGATACTAAGGGGACATTATGTAGGGCATGCCTAGCAACATCATCCTCCTTCTGCTTATAACCTTCCCTAATCTTACCTGTTTTGGCTCACTCAGAATGGGTCCCAGTAACCTATAGTATGTGTTTCAAGAATAGGGCATAAAGGGGATATCTACTGGTCACATTGCTTTGGGGGTAGGCTACTGGTATTGGCCAAGACAACAGGGTTAAAAAGATAGTGAGAATTCTTAAGAAGAGTTTGGCAGGGGAAGTACTGGGGTTCACCTGGGAAGCACAGTGAAGAGAAGAAGCCTTCTGTAATGGTAGGATTGCGGGTGGTCCAGGTGGGAAGAGAGGGATGGACCCCCGAGAAACGAAAGGGGAAGTGATGCCACATCTGAAATCTAGCCCTCAGAGAGAATCAGAAGCTTCAGAGGCTGAGGAATTAGCTCTACTGGCACCCTAAGAACCCAGAAAGCCCACAATAATGTTGACTTATGATAGTTCTGGAAACACAGTAAATGACTCCTGAAAGGTAGCACACAAGCAGATTACAAAAGAAGAATGCCTTGAGACTTCAGTCTCATAAACAAAATGGCCTCTTTTTGAGGCCAACAAAAAAATGTAAGCGGATGAGAGTGGAAACACCCCCCCCCCCCCCCCGTTCTCAGGAGGGGGGGTGAGGAAGAGCACGCTGCCACTGAAATGAACTGCAGCAAGAAGAGGCAACACAGTGTAAGGCACCGGCCTGGTGCAGCAAGACTGAAAAAGTTATCAGATCCCTACTGTGAAGGAGATTAAACTCCTATTGGTGAGATGAGTCAAAGTTTCAGCTTAGGGAATTTGTATGTGACAACCCCTTGATTACTGTTGCTGACTTACAGTGAAATATCACTTTGCAAACAATGACAAAGTCATAAATTGTAGAACTTTGACTGTAAGAGGAATTTGTGTTGAAAATGTGCTGATGGGCAGTCTTATCAAACAAACAGATTCTCACCCTGAATGACAATGACAGAACCATTGAGTACCCGTTTTTCAAAACTGAAATGAAAAATGCCGGGCAGGATGGAAGAGCTTGAACTTTCTCTGTCCATAAAACTTCCTGAGTCTCAGCCTTGTTGCTGAGGGTAGATGGTTCCTTGAGGCTGGATAAAAGCAAATAACTGGCTTAGCTAAGCTGGAGTTACTAAAAGCTATAATCACTGAACAATGAGCAAGCCACGATTCTAGTTAAGCTAGAGATCTAGGCAAAGAAAACTCTTCCCACTGAGGAAGAAAGCCTCAGGACGTTGGCTATGCAAAGGTGAAGTTGGGTCCCTCAGGAGGATGTTGACCTCAGCTGCTGGTCAGGAGGCAACATTGGGCCCCGCAGGAGGGCCATGGATCCCAGTGGCTGATCGTAAGATGGAATTGGATTCCCCAGGAGGTTGCAGACCCCAGCAGCTGTTTGATATCACCCAGGAGGACATGGACCCCAGCAGAAGACTGATAAGTAGAGTTGCAGTTTGAGAGGTAGTGGATCTGTCGGTGGAACAGAAGTGGAGCAGAGAAGATGGCAGCAGGAGTCTGGACACTGACCAGCAGTACGAACTGGCCCAGTTGGGTAAAGTGGGAAGGAAAAAGGGTGGAGCATAACTATATTGGATCAGAGGGATTATTTTTATATACGGTGGTATTCTGTGTGTGTGTGTGTGTGTTGGGGGGGCTACCATCTCCAAGTACCTAAATGTGCCAGTTAATATCTTGTAGAAATGTATATAGTTATTATTCTGACTAATACCTCTAAGTAGATAAATATGCTGTTTTATATCTTGTAGAAATGTATATAGTCTAATACAGCTTGTACATTTTGTTTACAGTTCTATTTTTCAGGTTTTCCTGGGGTGAAAGGAAGGAAATCCTATCCACTAACATCTTCTTTCCCAGGAGGAGGCATCAGGCACAAAGAACACTAGGACCAATGCAATCCGCCCATGGGGGGGGGGGGGGGGGGACTCCTGCCAGTCTGGTCGTGAACCCAGGAACACCCCCGCAAGGTAATTGGGTACAGGAGCATTACAACTGTAATTTGTAACTTTCTAATTTGAAGTATTTAGTAAAGATTTTTTATCTTGGACCACCACTACTTGGGTCGCGTGTCTCCTTGATTGTATATCATCTAAAGGCCTAGGGCCGTAAAGGTAATCCTTCCCTCTGTCAGAGAATCCACGTCAGGATTTTCAGTACTGAGTCAGGACTAAGCTTTAGCAATGAGTGTGCCCCTCAGCTTAAAGGTATAATGGGTGGGGCCTACAACTGAGTGTTACTTTATCAATAGCTCACGTTAGACCAGTGTCAGATTATCAGGTATTGTTTCATTTGGTCTCTGTGTTCTGAAAGAATTACAAGTGCAGTGTAAACGAATGCGCCATCATAAAACACACCCAGATGAGTATTTTATTTTATTTATTTATTTATTTTATTTTATTTTGGATTCCCCAAGTGTGGGCTCAGAACAGTTAAAAAAATCAAATTGAGCATCTGAGAAAAGATGGCCACCATCTCAACCAAAATGTCTCTGAAGTAAATACTGTCCTTCCACAAATGTCTGACCACCTAAAGATCAAAGGGAACAACAATGCTTTCCCAACGTATTACTTAGGTAATATTATTAGGGCATAAAGGCCTGCACCCATTTTGTCTCCTTCTGTACTCTCAATTAAGTCTATACCTGAGGTGGACCAACTATGAACTGAAGGCCACATTCGGCCCATGGGAGGTTGCCATCTGGCCCAGGGAGGTGAGAGCATTTCACTTCCAGCTGGATGTGAAACTGGCAGATTGGAAGTTATCTCGCCTCTTGCCAACAGATTTCCCTGTTCATTTCTGGACCTCATCAACTGGAGAAGAGCACCCTTGGACACCTCATTACTCCTCCATCCCAACCAGGGCATAATGTGACCCTTTGAGCCAAAGATTTGCCCACCCCTGGTCTCTACAGATTCTTTCCACACTGAGGATCAATCCAACTGTCCAATGTACCAGGGCCCATGAACCAGAGATGGTCGCACAGTCCTAAAATACCCTTCTCTGAGGAAGAGGCCACACCCCTAAGGGAACATTTACTGCTGTCAGGGATGACATTATAACTGTGTGTCAGAAGAGCAATGTCATTTTTAATTTTCTCATATCAGGCCATAATGGTATGACCTCCAGATTGCTTCTAACTCAAGAGGGCTTGGCAGAGCAGGTCCTGGGCCCAAACAATTCCTTGTCCTGCACTGCCTGCATGGCCTCCTTGGCAATGATGCTTTCTGAGGCCTCTCCTCCCATCTCCCTTATAGTTTTTCTCTCTCTCTCTTTTCCATCCCTTTATCTCTGCTGATGCAGTCAGAACACAGTAAGAAGCTCAATGACAGTCAGTGAAGTTATTCCGTCCAACGAGAGCTTTTATAGTTAATGCATGGCCAACCTCCAGGTGGAATATTTTTTTCCAACGGAAATATCACGCTATAAATGTCACGCCACTTATCATATTTTAGTACATCCCAAACAGAATACTTTATCAACGTCATATCTATTTCTATTTTTGGATAGACAACGTTGATAAATATTATTGCGGCCAAGATACCCCATTTATTGTTTCTAAAGAGACGCAATAAATGTCTGGCAAGCTGTTTATCGTGTAGTAAATGGCTGTACCACATAATAAATGCCAGGTCACACTCTAGTGCATCTACCCTTGGGTAATGTACGAAATAGATCTGTAGATATTATTCAAAGGACTAAGGAAGGGGGTAAATCTGTCAAAAGAAGAAGCTGTGAGTCCACAGAAAAAAATACAATGCAGCCAAAAAACAAAACTCAGCTGTTAAAAGGATACCATGTTACGTTCAATATGTTTTAGACCTGATCCAAATAGAAATCTGAAGGCTGAGCTGCATGCTTTATGCATGCATAAGCCACAAATCAGTTATTAATCCAGTTGACCGGTTTGGGGCTTTACTTATACTAAAAGGAGCCTGAAAGGTTTCAGATTACAGTCTGGATAAGGCTTTGCCGGCAGAGCAGCCGGAACCCCCTTAAAGAAACAGGTATTATTAAATGTGCTTAATACAATAACTTTGTGGTGCATTGCCATGCACTGATGTACTCAGGATCACAGAACTTATTTTGAATGATTTACAGATTTAATGGAACTCATTTACAATGGGGCAGATGAAGAAATGCAAGTTATAGCCCGGTGCGAACGACGTTTGCGCTTGGAATAAACAGAGGCTGCAATCCGCAACCTAACAGGACAGCTTCCTGGTATACATTTCATTTTTAATCCTTAAATCCAGGCATACTAAAATTAAAAAAAAAAAAAAAAAAATTGCTGGTCTTTTGTCCATCGCTTCGGAAAGACAGGGGCAAACCTGATGGCAACATTTTTCAAACAAGGCTCTCAATCATGAAAAAAATATCGGGTCAGATTTTGAGGTATTCCAGACAAAACTGTATGGACACTTGAGACAATTTTGGCCATCGCTGAGATAATCCCCCCTGTTTTCCCGCTTATCTCCAGCCTACAGGGCTGAGATCGATACTAGCGCTGTGGTTTATAGCTCCAGTTTCATTTTTCTGTTCAGTTCTAATGCAGCAGCAGTGCTAGCCTAATTCCCCACAATATCAGCCTGCCAGTTTCTTAGTCCCATTGCATCCTCTTTTGGGACTTCTTGGTCTCCTCCTGTTTTTTGTTTTTTGTTTTTTTTAGGAATGTGCTTTCCTTTGAAACAAAAATAGGAAATCTCAGCAAGATTCCTTTAACATTTTCTTTTGCTCTGAGGCAGGCGTAACTTGCGCGCGCCGGCTCGCCATCCCCTGGCACAGGCCGCTGTGCCGGAGGACTCGGGACTGCCCCTCGGACCGCCCCCAAACCTTCGCCATACCCCCGGACCCACCCCCGGTTCGCCACCACGCCCCCCGGACCCACCCCCTTCCCGCCCTTTTTACGAAGCCCTGGGTCATACGCGCGACGCTGAGCCTATGCAAGATAGGCTCGGCACGTGCAAGGGCAGCTTTTTGGGGGTTACGTGCGTATCTACCCCATAGGGAAGAGCAAGCTAAACTATATGTATATAATGCAAGGTTCCACATTAGGCGCACCATCCAGGAAAAGGATCTAGTAAATAGCAAATAGAATGCTAGGAAATTATTAGGAAAGGAATAGAGAACAAAATAGAGATAAACACATTAACTCTGTATCTCTCCATGGTGCAACCACATCTTGAGTATTGTGTGCAATTCTGTTCACTATATCTCAAAAAAGATAGCAGAATTAGAAAAGGTACAGAGAAGGGCAACCAAAATGATAAAAGGAATGGAATGATTCCCTTTTGACAGGCTGCCCAAATCTGTCCTGGGGACCCCACAGTCAGTTGGGTTTTCGGGATAGCCACCATGAACATGCATGAGATAAATGTGCATATACCAAATCTCCATGATATGCAAATTTTTCTCACACATACTCACGGTAGATATCCTGAAAATCTGAACTGGTTGTGGGGTCCCCAGGACAGGTTTGGGAAGGCCTGGCCTATGAGGACAGACCAAAGAGGCTAGGGCTTTTTGAAGAAGAGATAGCTGAGGGGAGATATGATAGAGGTCTACAAAATAATGAGTACAGAATGGAACTAGTGAATGCAAATTGGTTGTTTACTCTTTCAAAAAGTACAAAGACCAGGGGACATGCAATGAAGTTACAAATAAGAGAAAATAATTTTTTTTACTCAGTGCATAATCAAGCTCTGGAATTCTTTGTGGTGAAAAGGTGTTAGTATAGCTGGGTTTAGAAAAGGTTTAGACAAGTTCCTGGAAGAAAATTCTCTAAACCATTATTGAGATGCACGTGGGGAAATCCACTGCTTATCGCTGGGATAAACAGCGTAGAATCTATCGACCTTTTGGGATCCCGTCGGGTACTTGTGACTTGGATTGGCTACGATGGGAAACAGGATGCTGGGCTTGATGGACATTTGGTCTGAGCCAGTATGGCAAGCCTTGTGTTTTGTGAACAGCTTTCAAACTGTGCGGGAGAGATGTGCAATCATTCAAAACGAAATAGACAATGTCATTAACGCTGTCTATGTCATTTTCAAAATGAAATGATAGAAATAAACTGGAAATGTTGTGGTTTTTTCCTTCTAACATTTTTAGTGTGCACTATTCGGAAATAGTGTACAATATTCATCTACAGTGCACACTATATCCGCTAGATTTTCGACCTGCTGTGTGCGTAAATTCTGGCCTTTATGCGCATGGCCGGGCCTCGCGCGTTTTGAGCCAATTTTCCCACAAGGCCCAGCCACGTGCGTAAAAGGAGCTGAAGTCAGTCGCAAAACAAGAAAAAGAGAAAAAAGGTAGAAGGTGAGGTAGGGGAATAGGGAAGCTCCCTTCCAATCTGCTCCTTAATTGGGGCGGCCTGGGAGGGAACTGGGGAAGACCGGGATGCGTCGCCATTCAAAAACTGCAAAGGTCTCCCCCCCCCCCCTTGCACACGCCGTCTGCAAAATCCGGCGCGTACGTGTGTGTATGGGCCACCGATTTTATAACATGAGCGCGCCGGCTTGCGCGTGTTATAAAATCGGTGTGTCCACGTGTGCGCGCCTCCTGGCACGCGCACCTTTTAAAATCTGCCCCTTATTTCCAAAACAGGAAAAAAAAACTGGGAAAAATGTGACATAGGCCATTTTTTGCCTGCACACTCCTATCACCCACAGACTTTGTGTCATTTTTCAAAAAAAAGTGCATGCACGGACGTGCACTTGTTGGTTGCGCAGGTCCGTTTTTCTGTAAAATTACGCATGCATACGTTGCTGTACGCAAGTAAGTGCTGACCCCACCCAGATTCCATCCCCAGGAACGCCTCTGCTCTCCACACATGGACCGGCACTACGTGCGCACTTTTGCACACAGGTAGGGCAGGCAACTTTCAAGAGCCCATTTTTGTGCATAAAACATAATTTTATGAGAGGAAATTTCTTTCTAAATTGCCCTTATAGGTTCCAACTGTGAAAATTGACCCCATGTGTATTATGAGGGTCAATATGATAACTGAACATAATCTTTTTCATATCCACCTTCACGTTCCTTTTTATGCCAGCAATCCCCTCCTTCTGTCTTTCGTCCTGTCTTGCAGAAACCTTTTTTCTCTTTAACGGTTTCAACCGTCTACTTCAAGTGCTGCTTACACTCATAACTATTGTTCAATGTATTGTTCAATGTATTTATTGACTTTTTAAGTTAATGTTCTGATTCATTCTCTGTCACACTGTTATGAATTTAAATGTAACTGGTTTGTTATAATGTAAACCGGAGTGAAGGCTATGTCAGCTGTACCTCGGTATATAAACAAATGCTAAATAAAAAAAATAAATAAATAATATTTGACTTAATATTAAATGACTTTTTTCATGAAGGTATCTAACAACTGTTTTAAGAGATGTTCTTTCTTCTATTTGAGCTTTTAATTGAATTATGAACATTTCTAAAAGAAAATCTCTTTAACCTGTGACCTATGATTATAATTTGCTAGGCAAATTAAAGGTAGATGCACGATATGTGTGCATTCTGTGCTTTATATGATGGTCACAGTCACAACTTTCATTGGATTGATTTGTCGGCTGCAATAGTGAGCGCATATCTGTATTATTATTATTTCCAATTTTTTTCACTCCTCGGGATTTATAGTACTAATCATTTTAAACGACATGGAAACACTAACAACATTAGTAGTTTCATTTTGTGTCATTTGAAATGTGAAACTAGAGACAAGATTAAACTTTTATTACAGATCAGTTTTGCATTGTAGTGTTTGCCAGATGGTTTTAGTGTGCACTCCAGCTATATAGTGCACGCTGAAATGATTTAGCATGCGCTAAAATACAGACACAAATTGAAACCCTCCTCCCGAAAAAAGAAAGCAAAACAAAAAATGAAATCAACATGTTTCCCGTAAGACATATTGAGATCTGGTGAAAGCAGCTTAAGGAACTTTGGTGAATCTTACAAATCATTTTGTGAATGGTTTTAATAACATTACATTTCATTTGACACCTCTGCTTCTATTTCAGTTCAATCTAATTTTACATATGTACTTTACCTCTAAGGAAACATTAACAAGCCATGGAATTGGAAATAAGGCAGATTGAAAATGGCTTATTTAAGCACACAACCCTAGTAACATATGTTCCTGAAATGTAAGTCTGGGTGAGCAGATGCTCTTTCTGCAAGCAGAGTCAGGCAATACATCTCTTTAGGTTCTAGCATCAACATCTAATGCAATGGAGAGCAAATTATTGAAAATGTGCTTCAGTAAAACTGACTGTGTGCTTTGCGCCAACTCCTAAACTACTAGTAGAAATCCTAAGGCGTTGCCAACCAAGTGACAAGTTTCATGAGTTTGGCCAATGTGTGAATACCTGTGAATGTGAAGCAAATTTGCAAATAAAAATCATTTTTCTCTCTATGAAATTACTGTAGTTTTACATTGACTAGCTTTGCAAGCTATTTGAGAAACGACAGATGGCAGCAAAGAGATCAAAAGGACTTGCAGGGTCAAAGGATACACAAACATTACTCCTGTGTTTTGGGACCCCTTATATTAGTAGTGCACATCCTGGCTACGCACAAGCCGGCTTTCAAAATCTCTAACCGAGGAGCTTGTATTAACACCATGATTCTGCTTCGATTGGTTGCACTGGAGGAGGGGAGGGGGAAAAAACATGATGACTCCCATTTGTTACCCTTTTTCCTTTGTTCCTTTTTTGTTCCCTTGGGGCTTGGACTGAAGTGATCGACAGGTATAACCATAAGAGGACGGTCTGGATGCATCCTACAGCTCCAGGATCCCCCCCCCATCTATGAGTGGTCTGATAAGACGAATTTGTCATTCCTTTACCAGTTCCATTGCCCGGTGAGCCCCTGCTAGAAGACATGGCAAAGGAAGGTGTGCCACGGGCTCTCTTAAGAGGGCGGAGTATCGCTCTCCTGGGATTCGGGAGTCCTTGCTGGCCAATCCCCCAGGGCATGAGGCTGTTCCCGTGCTCCAAGCACACACCAATAGACGTGTCAGCCTCTGGGGGGGCCGCAGGAGCTTTACAGAGCGGCCCTGTGGAGGGAGGAAGTCTGGCCTGGGTGTTGCCTGCTCGAGCAGAGGGAGGTAGAAGAAAACCAGGCTTGCGGGAACTGATGCCAGCATCAGGCAGTGAAGAACCGAAGTTACTGTTACAAGGAAAAAGCCTTTATTGATGTCTTTGCAGTTAAGTAAAAGGAACAACAGTTTACCACAGAAGGAAGCTCTCCAGAAGCCTCCAATCTTGAAGTTCTGTTGGACGCTATGGTAGCCTTAAGAGTCTTTCATCTCAGATCCAGGAAGTTTTTAATCAACTTCAGAACTCTTTGGATAAAGTCCAATCTTATGTAAATCAGGCTTTGTATATACGAGTGATTGCCTGGAAGTGATAGAGGCTTCCTGGAAAAAGATCATAGAAGTAGATTTGCCAGTTCGTGAAAATGCTCAGTTACATCGGAAAATTGAAAATTTGGAGAACACGGTTACGTGCAAGACATTGTGCCTTATTAGTGTTCCCAGATTTGTTGCACCTGTCCACATGTTTCATAGATATTTGTTGGAAGTTCTAAAGATTCCAAAAAAGCTCTGCCCTCCTGTGCCTAGGGCGTATCATTAATGTATCCCCTTTTGTAAAGGGGAGTGGCGGTCAAGCCTCGAAGACTGCACTCCTTTGACTTTTTAAATTTAACACAAACCATCAAGAAATACAAGGCTGACACTGCAAAATCAGCTACTTTAATTGTTAATTGTGTTTTGGAACTAGACAGACTGGGTTCTGCATTTGTTTTTTAAGACACTGGGAAACCCAGTTTCCGCACTGTTAGATTCATGTTTTCCAGATGTGGCAAAGGCAACGCAACAAAGAAACACTTTTTGCTACTGAGGTCTAGGGTCTTAGAGCTTGGTGGGTTGTTTTGGTTGAATTTCCCCTGTAAAATGTGTGATTAAATACCAATCAAATAAGTATCAGATCAATATTCAGTAAGCCAGTTAGTGGAGAAGTTATTCAGCTAAAGATAGCCAGATTCATTGGACCAGACATTCAGCAGAATAAACGTCCCGCTGAATATACTTGCTTAAAGTTATCCGGTTACATGATCCAGTTGCCTGTTTGGAACTGGTCTTCCTGCTTGCATGGCACTTATAGTAATGTGAATAGCTTTTTTGCTTATTTTGTTTTCCGATTCAGTGATCAACAGCAGAATCTCTTCTTAAGCCTTTAATAGTGGGCATATCCAAACAGAAGGCACGCTCATAGACCTAATTAGCTTCTGGAGCGAAAGCAAAAAGCAGAAAAAAAAAAAAAGAGGAACCTTAACCCATTTGTTCCAGTGACTAAATGTATTGTGATTGTATTTGTACTATTGCTACTGTTTCTCCCAGACATAATCAATTTTTGTAATTCACCATTCCCGATAGTGGAGCTGCCAAGCTTTGGAGTAGAAGTTGAAGGAACCCAGGAAAGGTTCTGACTTTGGTTAATAAGGATTCAGAAACCAAAGGATTTCTGATTGGCTCTATTCAGTTCTCATCATGTATTACTGGCTCACAAAATAAAAACATGTCACGTAAGCTTTTAAAGAAAGGAGACAATTTGACTTCTTATTTAAGAGAAATATAATAATTACATTTTTTTTCTATTAGTATGTGCATGCATATGAGCCCTCTGGAATTTATTTTACAAGGACTTTTCCTTTGGTTATAGAAAAAAAAAAATCGTTTAACTGGTCACATAAATAAGTTTTGTGAGCTGTAAAAGCCATATTCAGTCACTGGCATGTCTCATCTGCTTTTCCAGACCCACTTCACACCAGGGCCTTTATTTGCTTATATCTGAAGGGGAAGGCGAGATCAGCCTGCCCAGAGCTACTTTTTTTTAATAGTTCTCAAAAAAAGAAAATCAATAAATATATATGTATATATGTATCATATTGGTATTTTAAACATAATCCCATAGCTATAGGTCAGTATAGCCTTTCTGGAGTCTGGCGCCCCTTAAGGTACACAACAGGCATTTACAGCCTCTGAACATATTGTGCCATTGTTCTTGCTTTACTGGCAATCACCCAGCTGGAGACAGAAGTTTATTCAAGAGATGAAAGCACTCTTGCAAAGGCTTTGAATATGATTCAGATGGAAAAAAAAAAAAAAAAAAGTACTAGCCGGTCCCCAAAGAGTGTTAACCTCAGTGTATTTAATCAACTGTCTGGCAGTCAGCAAGAGAAGCGAGGGAAGGGGAGGAGAAAGAGACCAGTCCCTAACCAAACCATCTTCACTGTCTGCACGGTGTAATCTTAAGAGCAGCTGCTCCAAAATGCTGACTCAGACAGGAAAGGGTTTATTTTTTTCGTTTATTTGTTGGGGGTTTTTTTTTTTTTCGTTTATTTATTGTTTTGTTTTTTTTACCTACTGTACAACAAATGCACTTATGCAAATATGCTTCCCGTTTAATGGTATTGCTTATTTCCGATGGCATCCAAGTTCAGATGGGGTTCAACAGGCCCGGTGTCATTCTGGTTGATGCTGAATTTCAAGCACACCCCTTCGGTGAACGGTCAGCCCTCCCATGCCAAAGACCAGACATCTGACTGCTTCAGTTTCTTTCAAGTTTGTATCGCAGTACAGACGGCGCAGTATCCAGGATACTGGACAGATAGGAAAGTGAGAAGAAAAGGTTGCAGCACACAGGGCTTTTAAAGGCAGAACAAAGTGAATGAGGATCAGAGGGAGCAAGGTGATCGCTGTGACACTGCGACAATTAATCACTGGCGGGTGTTAAGGGTCACGCAGCACTGCATGCTGGGAAGGGCTGCAGGGACTCTTGGTCAGGGAACCCCTATTGTGTGAGTGAACTGGTAGAGGGGTTCTGGGGTTCGACTCCCATCCCTGAAACTGCCAGTGGCACCGCATTTAAGGGCAGCCAGAAAACTGGAAATTTAACAATCCTGACTGCAAAAAACAAAACAAAAAAAACAACCCCTGAACCTCCTCACACACATACAAACACATGCACCTTGTCTTTGGTGAGTACCAAGCTCACACTGTTTAGCCAGCGTATTTTCAGGTGCCCACGCACAATAATAACGTCACCAAACCGTGGTTGAAATTGTTTACCACAAGTAGGCTGAATTTTATTGCACCCCTGGTTAACGTTCTTTTTTTCCCCAAGGCCACTCTGTTTTTGTGCACACTTTATTACTGAAGTCCCTTAGAGGACTTTAGTTTTAAAACCATTTATGTGGGTAACTAGTGTTTTACGCGGGTAAATCAACTGTTCACAAATGGCCATCACTCAATCTGGCTAAAAGGCTGCATGGAGTTTAGCCAGATTGAGTGGGTGCTTTACTGGGGGCATGTTTACAGTAGGGGTTAGGAAACAGTGGCACACAGGTTGCTTTTTTTTTTTTTTTTCAAATCTGTGCACATTGTTTTCTGGTCCATATCTGCCCACAGAAAAAGCAGGTGAAAAGTCTGCCCATGCCTTTTACAGTGGGCAATTTTCAAAGGGAAACCATGTGCATAGTTTCCCTTTGAAAATTAGGTGCAAGGAATGCTAAACAGGTTGTTCAAGAATTGCCCGCTTAGGGCCTGATTTTCAAAGCCGCGCACATAAATGGCTCAGTGGCTTGGACGACAAATGAGGTCATCCAGGGTTAGGAATGCTGTGGAGGTAGTTTTCACAATCCCCTAGGAGGAGGAGCAAGACGCAAAGCGTATGGTTGCAGGTTTCTGGAGGGAGCCTCTGTGCTCAGCCCGTAACCAAATGTAAGTCGACTGGACTAAATGAAAGTAAGGGAGATATTAAACTGGGAAGGAAAAATTGCTGGGTAGTTACGATTAAAGGCTCATGGTGCAATATCCCAGACCTAGTTATGATTGTGCTGAAAGTACAAAGAAGCAGGAGAAAACATGCTAGGTGAATAAATAAATAAAATTAAAAAAAAAAGTTTGCCTAGGGCTTAGTGAGCATAAAAGTATGCACATAACCCTGTTTCATACAAACTGGGGCAGAGATGTTCCAGGGGGGCAATAACTGAGGCAGCCCTCTGCTCACTCTATTAGCCCTTTCAGACTATTTAGCAGTGGACATGTGAACCCTTGAGGCCAGTGCCGGGAGGAGAAAGTCCAGTCTGCAAACAGACCAGCATCAGCCGGCTGACAAGTGATGGACCGCATTCAGGCCAGAAGGGGGTGAAGTCCAAAGAACAGGCAATGCTCAAGACAGTCAGCAGACAAGGTGAGATCCAGTGAACAGGCAGGCAAGGATCCAAACCCCAAAGACCCAGGACACATGGGTATAGAACCCGTTGCTTGCTCGGGCATCACCCAACAGAATGAGAAAGCTTATATTGCAGGAAGAGGAATGAACATCATCAGGAAGTCCAGGATGCTGGGCCTGTAAAACCAGGAAGTGATGAAAGGCAAAAGCCAAGCAGCAAGGAAACAAGGGGCAGCAGGCAGAGGCCAGAGACTAGGTGAGAGGTATGTTAAAGGGGGGCAGACCTGGAGGGGCGTTGGAACTTACACGTGTATGACTTTTTTTTTTATTTTAGGAAGTGTGGGTGGATGTTAACCCGCACAAGTTAGACTCTCAAAGAGCAAGCGCAACTTTGTGAGTTATTCCATGTGTGGTACCGGGCCAATTACCTGTAAAATTTCAAAACGAACTTATGCGCATAAGTTCACTTTGAACATTTGAGGTAATGCCTGTGGCTAAAAGATAGGTTGCAAACTTCGTCTGAACGCAGTTATAAAATTACCCTTCCCTCTGCTTCGTGACAGGTAAACCACGACAGGCGTCGGTGATTAAGACAGAGATCCTAATTTTGCTGACGTTCAGTATTAAGTATGTTTCCCAAGGAAAGGCAAACTCATTTGCTGACAAAAACGTTGCTGTCTTTAGCAGTGAGATGTGAGGTGGGGAATCATCAGGCGGCATTAATTATTCACGGAGGATGTGTTTTATTCATGTGCCATTGATACAGGCTGTAGAGCAGCATCCAATGCAAACAGATTAGCTAAGGCAAGCAATTCATTAGGCAGCGGGGTGCTGGTTTTAAATAAACTCTTTCTCTTAGTCAAGAACACAAAAGGTTAAGGGCTTGGGAAATTAGGAGTAATTTAAGCGCAAGCATTGTACCTAGAAGGTAATAAACACATGAGCAAGGAGCTAATGAAACCATGCCTTGCTGCGGAAGAATAATGCATGGGAAGTGAAGGAAAACAAAGAGGGTGGGGACATGAAAAGCGAGGATCCGCTCCAGTCATAGGCAGAAGAGGTCTTTTGACGTTGCTCTTCTGATGATAAAGAATGGTTAGGTAATGAAGCCATGCCTGCAGCTCACATCTAAAGCTAAAAATAATGCCAGAAGAATCCCATTCTAAATTATTCAGAACAAATGCTGATTATGCATACAATTATGCAGCTGCACCACCCGCCAGTCTATAACGGTACAATAGTGAAATGCATGTTGGTTGTCCATTAGTTAAAGATATTCCTCTCTTTGATCCCAAATGATGGGGAAATGTTTTCACATTTTTTTCAAGTGATGAAGTCCTGTTACTTGTGACGCCTCTTCCTATGAGTGAAAGTAAGTTCATTGGACTTATGTTGTGAACAAATTGCATGCTTTTGAACAAAGCGCAGGAAATTAGCTCATAATGAAGCTATGGGTGTAACTGTCGAGGGGGGGGGTGGTGCCATGGTGTTGCCCACCTTCGGAAAGAAGCTGCCTGATTGGCCAGGGAGGGGGGGTGGGGGGAATCGGTTCTGGCACCCGTGCTGTGTTTAGAGGGGGGCACTGCCTCTATCGGCCCTGTCAAAATCCAAATGTGCCGCAGGTGGGAGGGACTGGTAAAGAGGCAGAGCCAATGGAAACTCTTTTTTCCCCAAGGTGGAAAACATTAGTCAAGATGTAAATTAACTCAGAAGCAAGAGAGTGACTGGCAGCCCCTGCCCTCAGTCCCCTCCTTCCTGCTCCCTTCTGTCTGGTCAGGCTCCTGATTACAAATTGGGAGCCACTTCAGAAGCGTCTAGTTGGAGGCCCAAAAGCTTGATTAGCAGTAAGAGGAAGGCCATGAGACCTTCAAGCCATTTCTTTTTCCATTTCAAACAGCTTAGAGAAAAAGAAAAATCTGTCGCACTAAAGCAAAAATCTGGAACTACGTCTCGCTGAGTGCCTGTGCTAACTCCATGGATCAGTGAAAAGACAAGTCTTGGTCCACCAGTACATATGCTTTTGGTGGCTTCTGCTTCCTCAAGGGGAAGAATGTTTTCACTTTTTATAATTTCTTTTAATCTTGCTTTTCTCAAAAAAGTATTGCCTTATGACTATAGTAATTCTGTTCTTTTTTTTTTCCAATAGATTAACTATATTTATTCTGTGGAGCTCCTCTGGGCTTCCAACTCAATTTGGAGCCGGTCTCCACCGTGGCAACTGTGCCACGAGCAACTACCCGAGGAAGGTTTCCCCATTCTAATGACCCCTCCTGTCGAGTATAGCCATTAACCTCACCAAGAGTCTGGCCAATTAGCTTCACTGTTGAGTGATTGCTAGGACTTCCTCTCCCCCCTCCCCCCCCCCCCCCAATTCTCCCCCCTCCCCAGGCTGTGTGCAGGATTGTAAATTTAAATTATTCCCAGAGACTGGCCTGACGGCTCGGTGTCATGGAAAGGACCTGAATTTGATTCCAGTGTGAGGCCTTCCATTCCTTTGGCCAGCTGGGGTGAGGGAGGGAATCCCAGTCACTGTGTAACAGCGGCACCCGGTGGCCAGATTTAGACTGCAGTGTTCCAGAAGGCGTCCTGGCGCATGGCCCCCTGGCCAAAGGTGTCACTGCAATGGCGGGGGGGGGGGGCAAGTGAATTGAAAGGAGATATAAAACATGAAAGAGGGAAATGAAGGCTCATAGCACTGAATCACTGAACTGGAAGCCCAAAGGAGCAGATGGAAACTGTCAGGCCCATAAAAAAAAAAAAAAGAACTCATCCCATAACATTTTGTCAGGTTGAATCAGGCCCTGTGAGCTACATATAATCATTTTGGCTGCAGATATATTAGAAACCCTTCCGTAAAAGTTGGGCTCCCACAGTTCAAATTCATAGGCAGAACGGTTGGCATGAAGGTTCCCATAAAACAACCCAGCACAGCTTGTGAACATCCTAATCCTCCTCCTTGTCCTCATCTTTTTGTGCTTTATCTTTTATAGTTTACGGTCCTCTCTTTTTGAAGTCCAGAAAGGGCAGCGTGGCCCACCACTGAGAAAAAAAAAAAAAAAAAAGCATAAATGATTTTAATTCCATTTTGCAGCATCAATGCAGTTCTGAAGTTGAAAGCAGAGGCAGCGCATTGAGCAAAATGTAAGGGTGTTTTATTTTATCTTTTCTTACTGAACGGATTCCCACAGTTTACTTTTTACAGCGTCTTATGGCATCTTTGGATTGCCCGACAAAAGGAAACCTTTTTCACGTGGCAGGTGGTCGGATGAAAACCGGCTTCAAAGTTCTGGCCGCTGAAATCAAAAACCGTCGGCTATCTAACAGGGTATTGTCTTCTTCTATACCTGCGTCCTTCATTGTCGCTGGCAAACGACAACAGAAGAGAAACAGTCACAAAGGCAACACACAAAAAAAAAAACTTCCAAAGGGGGCAGGTATAGCTAACAGTTCTGCCCGGCTTCACTGGAAACTGAATCCCTTCTCTTGTCAGTTTATCCTTAACACCAACAGGGCTCTGAAGGGTAAAAAGGTCTTAAAGGTTTGTAGCACACACTCCTATGAGCATGTGATAGCCCTGTCTGAAATAGTGTGCTTCAGTTCGTTTATTTCCCCCACCACCTTTTATAGTTTGCATTTTATCAAAGTGTTTCACTCATTCGATGAAGGAAGCTAACTTCCTATATTATGCGCATGATGGTGACTGTCTTTCGGGGGGGCGGGGGGGGGCTGTACACTGGGCACAGATGCACCAGTGGCTGCCCAGGGTCGCTGTCCACCGCGCAGAGCTGCACGGTTTCCAGAAAACATAGAGTGGCACCGACCGCCGGGGCCTGATGGGCTTGTAAGAGCGAGGACAAGCAGGCAGGGGTACAGGACAAGAGTCTTTGGGTCGGAAACTGCGCGGATCAGACTGGGGAAATGGACGAAAGTGCCGGATTGGATCATAATTATTCCCCCGTTGACATTTCAAAGGGTGTTAGTTAGTTGAGTATATTTAGAACTTTTCATCCTCTTGGGATTCCGATCCCCACTGTTTCATAAGAAACTTTAAGACCATCCTTTAATCAGATTCAAAATGGACTGCTCCACAAAAAGAGGATAACTTTTTTGGATACCACAGTTTCTATCAATAATGCCTTTCTACAAACCTCTGTCTACAGGCAATCGACAGGCAGATGCTGTTACTTTCACAATTCCAGCTTCCACCCTTCACAGACATAAAAGTCCGTTATGCATCGTCAAGCCACATGGTTTCACCCTCCATGCTCTGATCCAAAAGACAATGATGAACACTTCCAAAGTCCTGACTGAATCCTTCCAAGAAAAGGGCTACAGCCCCAAAACCATCTCCAGGAAAACTGCTTGTTCATTTAAAACACCCAGGACAAATCTACTGCAATCTAAAGAAAGGAAAACCACAAAGTGAGTATCCTTGTATTTACATACAACCCAGAGCTGGAAAAACTAAGAACTACAGCCAGGATGACGCACTGAAAGAAATATTCCTGCTCTACCGGGATCGGCCTTCAGATAACCACCTAATCTGAAGCAAAAGTTAATATAAATTATAGGGTATGATTACACTAACATTATATGGCATTTCACATTGTTATATACCAATAGATGGATAAAATAATATCATGGAATGTAAATGGACTGGGATCCCCTATTAAGAGGAAAAAAGTACTCACACACATGAAACACCTTCACGCAGATATTGCATGCATACAGGAAACATACTTAACAACTACAGAAAGCCAGAAATTACAAAGAGACTGGGTAGGGTCTTCGGTCTTGCATCTATGCAGCAGCTGTAAACAGGAAAGCAGGGGTTGCTGTGTTGCGCTCGTGGCTGCTCTTCACCCACACTCCGCCCTCTCTACCTCTGTGGCGACTCCCTCCGTGTCTGACGGATGGCTTGCTGCCGCAGCATCTCCATGCCGCTTCTCCCCGGCGTCCCTGGACCGGCTTGACACTACGGATCCGCCATGTTCCTGATGACATAGGGCGTGAGCTCCAAAGTATGTACCAGCAAGAGCGCGAACCTCAGGGGCATCCCCCTGTATTGATGTCATCCACTTCCAACATAAAAGGTCTTCACTTGCGCTTACAATTTGAGTTAGCAAGACTAAGGAATTTTTTCCTGCTTTTTCTGTTTCACTGTAAACCGGCATGATTTGTATGTAATGCAAGAATGTCGGTATATAAAAGTTAAAAATAAATAAATAAATAAATATGGATTGATTGCGGAGATTCATCTGGACCCGCTTCTCTCTACGCTACTCTGCCTCCTCGGACTTACCAGGGGTACCCGCTCCTCGGAGGTCTCGCTCTCTTTTCTTGATTTCAGATTGCAAGACAGGAACTGGTACTCGCTCTTCGAGGGCCTATCTTTCTGACCACTCAGAAGACTCTCTATTGCCTGGAAGTGATCGCAGATACAGACATTGTGAGTTACTATTTCAGATTACAGATAGGAACCGGTACTCGCTCCTCGAGGGCCCATGTTCCTAAATACTCTGAAGACTCTCTACTGTCTAGAAGCTATCGTAGGTACAGACATTTGTGAGTTACTATTTCAGACTGCATATAGGAACCGCTACTCGCCACAAGGGCTCATATTCCTGAATACACTGAAGATTCTCTACTGCCTGGAAGCCATTACAGATACAATTGTGAGTTGCCACCGCTCTCTCAGAGCTTTCCCTGGAACCAGGTACTCGCTCCTCGAGGGCCAAACTCTTTCCAGCTACTGAGCCTTCTTAAGAATCTATGTGAGTGTATCATCTACTACTGGCTATGTATACAGCATACCCTGTCTGCTCACTATCTATAGTCTCTCTACAGCTCAGCAACCCTGGGATCGCAGTTCCAGTATCTGAGGGACTTCAGCCCTGCCGGACATATCAGCTCACTACTGCCACCTCTGGTGGTTCTACTTACCTGTCTAATAAAGAACTATCTGTGTCTGTCTCCATACTCAAGCCTAGCCGGTGGTTCCTCTCAGGATATCCTCCTGGGGGCGCTGTCATCTGCCATCGGCCCAAGGATTCACCTATTTACATTAGAGTGCTCACTCCTCCCACTTCAGGAGCTGAGCACAACAGACTATTAACTCGCATCTGCTTTTTCCACTCATCAGCATAGCAGGTCCTAACAGATTGCTAACTCCTCCCCTCTGGCGGAGCATATTATAACAGATTGCTAGCTCCTCCCTTCTGGAGGAGCAGATCATAACAGATTATAACATGCTGTCCTTATAAACAAAAATATTAATTTTCAGATATCCAAAAAATATAGTCGATCCAGAGGGTCACTATATAATAGTCATAGGAGAATGGAACAATAAATGGGTTACAATATGTAACGTATACACCCCTAACAATTCCTCACATTCTTTTTTTGAGAACATATGTAATCTCCTACACATACATACGCAAGGCACTCTATTTTTGATGGGGGATTTTAATTATACACATGACCCTACTATTGATAAAAGCCCTCCACATAAAGCGGTTAGCCAGAAAACTCGTAAAGGAATAACCACTAAGCGTATTGAATATATGGCACACCTTACACCCAGGAGAAAAAGATTACACATATTTCTAAATCCCATGCGTCACTCTCCCGTATAGACTACATTCTTGTTTCAGAAAACTTTTTCTTTGGGATTAAAGATGCTACTATAGAACAACAAGCTATATCAGTCCATTCACCAATATCCGTCACACTGCAACACAGAAATACTAACGATACAGCACGTATCTGGAGATTTCCAGGCCTTCTTAAAGATGATGTTAAATTTAGGGAATTTTTACAAGCTAAGTGGAAAGAATTTTCCCAGCACAACCAACAGCATATTACCACATCCCAATTGTTTTGGGAAACGGGGAAAGTTGTTATCCGAGGAGATATCATCTCCTATGTTCACGCCTGTAATAAACAGCTTAACAAAGATATAGTACATCTGGAACAATTCCTGAAACAATCTAAAAAAGGCCTGATTCAAAATCCCTTGGATATAATACATAATGAATATTATAGCATATTAAAGCAATTAAACACCCTTCTGCAGACAAGAGCACAATATTTTCTGCAAAAAAGGGGAACAGCATTTCTTTCGCTTTGGAAACATAGCTGGGAAACTTATGGCAAATTTAGTTCAGTCAGCCAAGAAAAATATCCTTTATAACAAGAATGAAAACAAACTTCAGAGACATAACTTCCAACAAAAAAGAGATCAATGAAATTCTTAGACAATTTTATGAAACACTCTACACAGCGGGCCCTGAAGTAGAGAAAGGAAAAGAGGAATCTTTCTTTCAAGATATCACTTTCCCCTTAATGACAATTTCACAGGCAAATTTCCTCAATTGTCCCATTCAACTATTAGAAGTCGCACATGCAATAGCCACAACACAAGCGAACAAATCACCGGGCCCTGACAGCTTTTCATACGACTTCTATAAAATTCTACAAGCCCAACTAATCAGCCCATTAACGGATTTTTATAGGGATGGACTCAAACACAATTTTCCGAGACACTTTAATCTAGCGCATATCACGGTACTCCCCAAGCCAGGCAAAGACCCCCTATTAGCATCTTCTTACCGCCCAATCTCCCTACTCAATTGTGACTTAAAACCTTTAGCAAAAATATTAGCGGAACGACTCAATACCATTTTACCGTCACTAATATCGTCACACCAGGTTGGATTTGTTAAAGGGAGAAAGCCAAATGCCAATATTTATTTATTTATTTATTTAATGGTTTTTCTATACCGCCTCTCATCAAAGATATCACGTCGGTGTACAAATTAATATAACCAAATATAACCAAATTAATAACAGCCATGACCATTTGCCAGTCGCAGAAAATTCCAGCTTTGGCAATAGGGTTTGACTCCGAATAGGCGTTCGACCGGGTGGCTTGGCCATATATGTTTTCTATTCTACAAAGATTTGGTGTAGGGGGAGACTTTCTAAAAAATATATCCCTGTTATATCATAACCCGATATCACGCATTACAGCCAACGGATGCTTATCGGAGGATATTCACATCCAATGGGAGTAAGACAAGGTTGCCCCCTATCACCTCTCTTATATATTCTTTCGATTGATCCTCTCTTAAGGAAAATAGACAGCACTCTGAGTATCAAAGGATTTGATTGGCCCTTCTCAAATATTCAAGATGGCAGCATTCGCTGATGACATTTTAGTGTTTGTAACTAAACCGCTACTATCACTTCCCAAAGTCATGCTTCTTCAAACCCAATTTGGGGAATTTGCGGGCCTCAAAATTAACCAAGACAAATCAGAAGCAATAGATATCACGGGCAGCCTACAGGCCGAATGGCCGGGTACATTCCCTTTACGATGGGTCACCAAAGAGCTTAAATATTTGGGCATCAAAATACCCCTTAAAATAAAAGATTTATACAAAGCCAATATCGAATAGTTGCTAAGCGCATCTATTAATACTTTAACACGATGGCGGCCTCTTCCTCTATCCTTAACGGGCCGAATACAACTATTCAAGATGATTTTGCTACCTAAATGGATATATATATTACAGATGGCACCTCTCTGGCTTACAAAAAAAGATCACAAAAGTATTACAATAGTTCTCAATTTATTTCTTTGGCAAGGAAAGAAAGCCAGAATTTCAATGGACACTATTATGCGGCTGGTTGAGAAGGAAGGTGTTATGATACCGAGGTGTTTGGTGGATTCTCAGGGACAACAGTGATAGTGTCTCCCATGGGGAGGAGCCCCGTGGGGAACTGTATGACCAGGCTAGACTCAGATGCACACAGAGAATATATCTTTATTATGCAGCTTGTATGATTCACCAGAGGTGGCAGTAGAGAGTGGATTAGATAGCAACAGTCTGTGATCCTCAGCGGAGGAGATCTGTCCCACAATGGTAGTGTAAGGCCCTGATGCAGATATCCAGTGAGGCGCTGTAGGAGAGACAGACTGGCAGATATTATTACACACTCCCTTGTAGCTGAATAGAGTTCCCAATAAGCAGTAGAGAGAGGATAGGTGGCAACAGTCTGTGATCCTCGGTGGAGGAGACCCATTCCGCAATGGTGGTGTAGGATCCGATGCAGATAGACAACGAGGAGCTGTAGATGAACAGACTGGGAGAAGTAGTTCTCACTCTCTGTAGCTAATAGGTAGTGTTCCAGCAGGTAGAAGAATTGGTAGCAGGCACCAGGATAGACACACAGGCCCTCGAAGAGCGAGTACCTGGATTCTGGAAAGGCACCTGGAAATAAGCAAAGGGCCCCTGAGGCGCGGGTACCCAAGTTAGTAGAACCCCGGAGGGTAAAGATTGCTTCCAACAGCTTCAGACTGGAACAAATCCAATCCATTGCTAACTCGGTGAGAGTCAGCAAATGGGCAACTTTTTGAAGTCGGAAGCAGTGACGTCACTCGAGGGGGATGCCCCCGAGGTTCACGCCAACACTGCTACAAGAGGTGAGGCGTGCTCGCACGTGCGCCCTAGGAGACCTCAGGTATAATATGGCGGGACGCCGCGCCAAAGCCGCTCTGGGGACACCGGAGGGTGCAGCAAGACATCGCTATGGACGCCATTCTCCCGAGGCTGGTGGAGAAGGCTGAAATAGAGGTGAGGCATGTCGGGCGAAGCTGTCTGAGACTGACAGATGCAACAGAAGGAATGGGCTGCCCAAACCTATTTATTTACAACCTAGCTTGTAGTCTTAGATATGTGAATGACTGGCTTTTTACTACATCCACATATACACCCACAAAACACCTTATGGAATGGTTGGGAGTTACTTCACTAAATCCCCTCATGCAACTTGATTACTCCTTGATTCCAGCACCAATCAAACAATACTTGTTACTAGCTACATGTAGGAAAGCCTGGGCAGTTTTATGCACACAATTTCAACTTTCATCGCGACTAACACCACTATTATCAATAATGGGTCATTCTCTATTCCCACCAGGCTTAGAGACAGGTAGCTTTCAAAGATGGCATAAACAAGGACTAACCTATATTTATCAAATGGTTGAGCCCTCAACTGGAAGATCATATGACTTTACAAAATTACAGACAGATTTTGACATAGTGCCCTCCGACACATTTGCATTTTTGCAAATTACACACTTTATGCAAAGTCTAAATTTCACACCTCAAGACTTCACCCAAACACATAAAATCTTAAACACCCTATTTACAAAGAATCCCCAAAAGACTACAATATCGTATTTCTCTCGCATACTGAAATCTCAGGATCAGTCACACCAGTTAGACGTTATATATAACAAATGGACGGAATGGCCCCTATTTACACTATCCAAACCCCTATTCCAGAAAATATTTACTACCATATCAGAGATATCTGAAAATATCCTTACAAGAGACCCATTATTTATTTATTTATTTTATTTATTTGTTGAGTTTTATATGCTGTCATTCGTTAGAACCATCACAACGGTTTACAAAAGTATACATTTTTCTTAGCAGTTGTGTAACAGAAAAGCAATGTGAACGTTATCCATTTTCTTAGCAGTTGTGCAACAGTAAAAACAATTTGAACAATATCAGAAATAAGCATATCAAGTCCAGAGAGGATTATTAGGTTGGATGAGGAGAGTATGCAAGTTCAGGGTGAAGAGATTGTATTAAGAGGTTTACAACTGAGAGTTCAGTTGATAGTTGGGATGATCAGACGTCTGAAGGTCAATGTAGAATTTGTGGAACATTAGTGTTTTTAGGTCTTTTTTGAATGTTTTTAGGTCGTGTTTTTAGGTCTCAGGAATTTAGGTAGGGTGTTCCAAAGTTTAGGTGAGGCAATTGAAAAGGCTCTCTCTTGTGGTTGCCAGATGCGCATCTTTGATAGGGGGAATGTTTAGGTAACCTGAGTAGAGCATAGGTTTCTTGGAGGAATTTGAGGGATTATGTTTAGGGTGTTAAGACCTTGATGATCATTGTTTAGGATTTTGTGGAATATGGTCATTGATTTATAAGCAATACGTTCAGTAATAGGGAGCCAGTGAAATGAGGTCAATATTGGTGTTATGTGTTCACTTCTTTTTATTCCAGTTAGGACTCTGGCAGCTGAGTTCTGCAGTATTTGGAGTGGTTTGAGGGATGAAAAAGGTATTCCAATTAGTAAGGAGTTGCAATAGTGGAAGGTGGAGAAGATAAGAAGTTGTAGTACAGTTCTGAAATTGTAGGGGTTGAGAAATGGTTTCAGGTGTCTTAGGGTTAGGAGTCTATGGTATCCTTCTTTAGTTTTATTTGCTATGTGATTCTTGAAAGAAAGTTCTTTATCAATGATAACGCCGAGGTTCCTGGTGTGGGTGGTAGGGTGTATAGTTATCATTTGTTTGTCAAGTATTGTCAGGGATGGCGGATTGTCAGGGATGACTTAACACACGTTAAGTCATTTCAATGTTATATGTAAACCGAAGTGATTAGTAACATTGTTACCAGAACCTCGGTATATAAAAATGTTAAATAAATAAATAAATAAATAAATAAATTGGGTTTTTTATCCATGAGTATTATTTCAGTTTTGTCAAAGTTGATTATGAGTTTCAGGGAATTTAGTAGATGTTTGATTGAGATAAGTAATTCTGAGGTTTTCTTGTAAGTGTCTTCAATCGAATTTTGTATGGGAATGAGGAGCTGAATGTCATCATATGGCAAATCTATATCACTCCGTTGTGAGCCCACCAGATGCGAATAAGTAATACGAATCTTTGTGCCAAGTGTGGTCTAGTAATTGGCACCTTTTATCACTATTTTTGGGAATGCACACATATAACTAAATTTTGGGTCCAAATACGAACCATTTGTGCACAAATGCTGAAGACTATATTACCCCTTCACCCAAATCTCTGGCTTTTTGGAGTACTCACTACGTTACATCCACAACTAAAACCCACAGACAAACCTTTTCTCCAGAAGGCAGGAGTAGTGTGGAAAAGAATAATCCTGCATAACTGGCTGGGAAATCAAAGTCCATCTTATGAACACTGGTTCCTGAAAATGTTCCACATCTGTTCAATAGAACATGCAATAGCAAAGAATACTTCTGTAAAGAAATACACAGAAACTACTCTTCTGTGGGCGGGATTTACCAAGTATATTGCACCATCAGTTGATTCACCACAAGTAACATAGGATCTCAGTAACAAATGCCTAAACTGCAGACAAATATCAATCCCACAGTTAGTTAAGAATACTATTATGCGGCTGGTTGAAACGTTGGGAAACGTTTCAACCAGCCTTGGGAAACGTTGTCAGTGCCACTGTTATTGGCCTTTGTATTACCTTCTCATGATCAATTTCAGTGACAACCGTTACTACAAGGATTACGCTACGCACTATAATAGTCAACCAATGATTCTCCTATGTTGATACTTACAGTGGTGTTCTGTCCGTCTTATGTTTGTATTATGCTTGTATTGTATTATGCTTGTATTGTCTACTTATTTATCTTAGCTTGCAGGCTAAGCGTATAACATAACCCATGAGTTGTTTGAGACACCGCACAGGAATAGAAGAGAGGGGAAGGGGACGGGGCAAAAGGGAGGGATTGGGAATAGAAGCTGAAGGGAAGACAACTGGAAAATCTAAATGCAGGAAGTCACTGTCGTTAACATGACAGATTCATAATACTAACTTCATACTAACTTAAAGTTCCAACGATGAACACCATCCAAATATGAGGAGTACAAATACCCAATGGGGAGCAACTAAAGCTAACTTTTGAATTGACTTTGCAGTACCAATTGGAACTGCACACGCAGAAGAACCATATATATATCACATCCCACCGGTCAGCTATTTCTGTTGAGGTTGTTAGTTACTGTTATTATTATTATTGCTAACAGAGTTAAATGGATGAGAGACTACATGCTCATTATACCATGGAAATGTGAATCATAAGTCATATATTATCTCTGAAACTTTAATAAAAATAAATAAATAAAAAAGCTGGAAAGCAATTCATAAATTTTATAAATAAATAAAGCAAGCTTCTTACACAAACTTGGAAAGGAGAAAATGGTACATACCCCTGCAATGTACCCCAGTGCAAACTATGCCGATGCACATCACAGCACCCCATGATTACCTATATGGGAAAAATATTCAACAAAAGGGGACCCTACACATGCTCCTCCTCTAATGTCGCGTATATTATTCAACATCAAAAATGTAAAGAAGCCTGCTGCATTGGTGAGACATTAAAGGCAAGACTCAGTTCATACAGACGTGAGACCAAATACACAAGTGAGAGCAGGCCGACACTCCCGTGACCATCAGAATAATCAAAGGCAAATTTTAAACAGGCCAGGAACGCAAGACTTTTGAAGTCAAAATGATCAGACACTTTAGAACTGACAAAAAAAAAAAAAAAGGAATCACTCAACAGAGACCTGGATTTGCCATCATATTATGAGCCAAAACTTCTACTGCCTGTCATCTGATCAAACTCCCTTTACCCCCTTCCCTGCCTTTAATGATTCCTTTGTGCCAGCCACATTCCTGTTTCCTGGTAATGCCATCTTTTTGCTCATTTGAATTCTGACCTGAAGAAGACAGCATTGGCTCTCAGGACCTAGTCAAAGAATACAGTACTGTGTATCCCATCACCTTAAACAGAGCTTTGGTTGAGAGGGGCGCTCCACAAAGTAAACCAAAATAAAAAAAGAAGCATAAAAATAGACAAAAAAATAGCAACATAGCTCTTTACGTTTCTTTCTTTATCTTCATTAAAATGTATTAATTGCCTAAGAACTAGGCGATGTACAAAATAGAAACATACACAAGATTTCAATCAAAACTTGTGCAGACATATCAACCTGTTCAAAATTCGTAAAAAGTTAGTAACATACAAAAAATGGACAATTAATAGAATGCCTGCCTGAAGAGCCCTGCTCTTAGTGACTGCTTAAAGGTCTTCAGACTGTCTGCCAATCGAAGTGGTTCAGGGAATGTGCTCCAGAGAGCTGGGGCAGCAAGTGAACATGCACGGTCTCTCACACAGCTGAGCCAGGTGTGTGCAGGTGAGGCTACATCTAGCAGGCCCCCTCTGCGAGGAGCGAGGTTGGCGAGCGGGACACTACAATTGTAGCAGGGCACCATGGGGCGACAGCAGAAGAAATTAATTTGAAGGTTATCACTGCAACCTTGTATTTAATACGCTCAGCTATGGGAAGCCCATGCGAGTCAGTGAGGACCGGGGTAATATGTTCCTGTCTTTACGTGCCAATAATGAGACGCACAGCAGCATTAAGAAGCAGTTGGAGGGGTTTTAGAATCAGGGGAGGTAGACCCAATAAGACAGAAATAGTCCAATATTCGAAAATCTCCCATATCCAACAAATGTTTAAGCCTGTATAAAATGCACAGTTTGAAAAAGCCAGACTTGATAATGTTCGTAATGTGGAGACGAAAGGAAAGCATGGGGTCAATCAAGACACCTAAATTGCGGATACAGGAATTGAGCGTAAAAGAAATATTTTCTATCACAATTGAAGTATGTTGGATCCTGGAATGAGGATGCTGAATCAGTACGCATTGGGGTAGATTTTAAAAGAAGCACGCGTGCACATGTACGCCCAATTTAATAACATGTGCGTGCAGGCATTCGCATGTTATAAAATCAGGCTTCGGCACGTGCAAGGGAGTGCACAATTATGCACCTTTTCCCCCATTCCCTTCCCCCTAACCTGACCTTTCCCCCCCTAGCCCTACTCTACCCCCCCCCCCCCCCCCCGGTCCTTTGTCTTACCTTTTGCGCCTGCCTCTGGGTAGGCACAAGCTGTGCATGCCGGCAGGCTGCCGGCACACGATCCTCCGATACAGCGGCAATGGCTGCTCTGTTGGAGGCCTCTGGCCCCGCCCCACCCCCAGACAGCCCCGCCCCACCCCCACTCCCCGGTTCTCCCCTTTTGTAAAGCCCCGGGACTTACACGTGTGTCCTGGGGCTTTATGTGTGTCGCCAGGCCTTTTTAAAATAGGCCCGGCGCACGTAAGACCTTTTGAAAATCCGGCCCATTGAGTTTTAGCAATGTTCAGGGACAGTTTGTTAAACACCAGCCAACTCTTGATGGTTTTTATACACAAATTTTCTAGGTCGGCTGTTTCGGACCAAGAGGGACAGACCCGGACAAAAAAGTGAATATCATCTGTGTAAAGCTTATAGCCGTCACACAATCCGGCTAGAATTTTACACAGAGGAGTTAGATACAAATTAAACAATGTGGCTGAGAGAGCTGACCCTTGTGGCCGCCCGGTTGGCAACTCGGCCTACTCAGAAAATTTATTCTCAAACTCAACTCTTACAAAATGATTTGAGAGAAAAGATTAGAACCATTGTAGAACTGTCCCATGTATACCACAATCGCGCAGGCGATGTAAAAGAATCGCATGATTGATGGTATCGAATGCAGCCGCAATGTCTAGAGAAATAAGAATATAACTGTTTCCGGAATCTAGACCTCTTCTACTTGAATCTACAAGAGATAGTATTAGAAATTTGGCACTAAATGATTTTCTGAAGCCGTACCAGTGGGGATCCAAGATCTGTTTGTTTTCAATGTAATCAGTCAGTTGAATAAGGACACAGTTCTCTTACTCAAGACTGGAAGGGAGGAAGGCCAACGGATCCAGGTTGGGTTTCTTTAAAAGGGGTTTGATAGTTGCTTTTTTTTCAGATCATTTGGCAACATCCCCAACCAATAGCTATTAATAAAAAAAAGAAAGAAGGAGATAAATTCTCTGACTCCTAAATTTGTTTGGCTAGAGCCTAAGTTTTCTCAATCTGTTGCCACCTCTCCTCATGTCATGCTTCTCTTCCCTCCCTACTGCAGGGTCAGCAGCAGTGAGTTGGTCAGCGGGCCCAGCTGTGAATCTGGGGACACCCTCCACCCTTCCCAATTAAATTGCTCTGTATTCTTTCACTTTCAGAAAGCTAGATTACAAGGTTTCTGAGGTAAGTAGGAGGTAATCATATTGATTGTCATTGTACATCCCACTACTACAATTAGTATTCAAAAAACCCAAAACTCTCATCATCCAATACAAATAAAACATTGATGACTCTGCCATCTTCCTGGCACACACAATCATAATTAGCATGACATCTCTTGTTCATGTCACCTTTGGTTCAAGTCTATGTACTAATACGACTCTTGTTGTCACTTAGATTTCATATATTTGTATTCCAGAACAGAACATGTTCAGTCATGTGGCCTCGCCTTCCAGTTGGAGGATGGGATGTACAGCACTTTGTGATTTTACTTCTGCTGAGGATGTAAATATGCGTATGCATGCCTACTGAGATCCTATTTATGCCTGAAAGGGCAGCCGGCATACATTCCAAGTTGCTTGGAATTCTGCATCCCAGGGAGATTGTTTAATGACTTTAAAAAAAAGAAACGAAGCTCATAGTGATGACAATTACAAGGTAGATCCAACAGCTCACCATTCACAGTGTGATGATGCACTGTGTTTCCTTTATGGTATGCAGTGGTGCAGTATTAATCATTCCTTCTGTAAATCTGTATTATCATCATGCAAGATGTACACAGCATTTTACAGTGACACATTTATTTATTTGTAAACATTTGATATTCCATCTAAACCAGGGTGGTCCAAAGGCAGATTACAATTAATTTATAGTGCAGATTCAAACATTGTCAATAGTATATGTAACCCCACCCCAGTGTGCACAGGTGGGACCATAAAGTTATTTCTGCTCTTTGGGGCAGGAACCCTGACCAGCTCTTATACCTCCTCTACATACCAAGATGTGGATTCTCTGGGCTGGGGGAGGAAAGGAGTCCTCTCAGGTCCCGATGAGACAGGGGTGGTTTTCTTACACTTTCCCTTGAGTTTCCCCTGGGGGAGGACGCCGGCCTCTGTTGTGAGTGCAGTGAGTGCAGAAATAAATACGCTGGAACAACTTGGTTAGTGTCCAAAATAAAAGCAATGATGGTGAATATCACAAAACTCAAACTGCAGCACCACAAAAGTCTCTCTTCAGTTCCTTTACAGCCTCTTCCCTCTATCTGTGCAGGACTCACTTATATCAGGGCAAGGGAGGCACCCACTCTTCTTGGATTAAGGTAAAGTGGAGCTCCCAAATGGGCAGGGTCTTTAGGATGATGAAACCCCCTTCCAGGCTGATAACAATAGCAAAGTCTATGGCACAGAAGGTAAATCTTCTCTTTCTCTCCCCAGGGTGGTGAACACTGGATGGGGGTCCCCAGTGATGTTGTTTCCTTTACTCATGGTGAGCAGATCATCAGGATCTCCTTGATCTTATTTATTTATTTGAAAACTTTTTTTTATACCGGTATTTGGTTATTACCATCATATCGGTTTACAATATAGAACAATATAATATAAAACAATAAAAGAATATAAAAACAAAATAAAATCTATAGCTTCCTTCATGCATTATCACATTATTAAAATACAAGTTTCATTTAAACCATTCATGCATGTAACCAATCATATCATAGTTCTTAAATAACCAGGCATCCCATAGCTCTTAAAAGGCTGTTTGCTGCAATAATCTCTGCTGCTCTCCTGGAACTGTGCTTTTCCGATCTCAAAAGCCTGTTGAAATAACCAGGTTTTGATTTTTTTCTTTAATTGTGCTGCATTTGGTTCCAACCTCAATTCAGCAGGTAAAGTATTCCATAATGTGGGGCCAGCTAGGGATAGCACCCTTTCTCTTACTGATGTCAACTTGGCAGATACCAAAGATTGGGTTGATAACAGGAATTTGTTGGCCGATCTCAAGTTTCTGTGAGGTACATGTAGTCCTTTTAGAACTCTCTCTGGATCCTCGATGGAAAGGACCCTCTTTGAAACAAGCAGCTCTCTTGCTTCTAACAGGAAGGAAAGGACAGCCAAAAACATTCCTCCTGGATCTTCTATCACAAGTGTTCCCCAAAAAGGAACAGAAAATAACAGCAGAGTCCCCTCACCAAAGCAGATCACCACCATGTCTGGGGTGTATTTTCCCTATCCCTGGGCAGCTCACTTGCAGGGTCACCCAATCCCTATGTTTAAGACAGACCCAGGTATCCAGTGAGGCTCCTAATAAAAATCTCAAAAATTCCTAAACTTAGACCCAGAGGGGACTCAACCAGACAGACTGTGTACTGGAAAAGGAAATCCTTCCCGAATCTGGTCAGGACCAACAGACTGGGTTAGCCTGCCTTCACTGACTGGGCCTGAAAAATAACAAAAGTTAGTTCCTGACACCTCTGCACTCTGTGCTAACCTAAATGGGCTGCCTCCCAAGCTGTAGCAAGGGCGGTTATATATTGTTTCGTGGGCTGGCAATTCCAGACCCCGCAGAAGGAAGGGCTATATTTGAATGGATCCTCCCCTTCACTCTAACCTATTCTCTCTTTCTCTAGCTGAACAAAGGGCTCAACCAGGTCCTACTGGTGATGCGACCAGAGGGTCCGTCACATATACATAAAGGGAATTATGAGAGTGTAATCTGAAAGGGGGAAGGTTAGGGAGGGATGTGGGCTTAAGCGTAAGGTAGTCAGATGTCTTAGTAATAAGGGCTGCTAGGTTCGATGGGGAGAAGTGGATGGAAGATGCCCTAGGAAAGGTGCATTAGAAGGGCACTCCCTTGGAGCAGTGGAAGTAGGTAAAGAAGGGAGGCCCAGGATGTATGGATAATACAGTAGGTGGGCCAGTTCTAGAAGTCAAGTGATAGAGGTATAGAGACGAGAGGTATCTCTAGTTGGTGTACAGCTCCTTCATATGGGCTGCTATGTTGGTTGCTACTTTCTATTATAAAAGAGGGAAACATTTAGGCAGGGTTTTATCCCTTTTTGCTTTAGAAGGGAGCACCCTTGGACCTTTAGGAGTAAGGTCTAGATTGGAAAGAAGAAAGGGTAATTCATTTTCTTTTTTTGAGAAACTGATTTATCCTCTGTGGACTTTGCTTCCGTCCTTCACCTTTTTGTTGCTTTTGGAAGTCTGTATTGTTTTGCTTGGTCTATGAACTAAATTTCTCAAGGTCTATGGAATTTAGTCACCGTCAGGAAGAAAGTGGTTTTTCAAGAGTCTCTCTCACCCAAAGAGATCCAAGGACCCATGAAAGATCACCTGAGGAGTGGTTCACATTCATTCCTGAAAAGAGAGAAAATGGAGGAACGGAGAACTGCAGCATCTATTTAGTGTTCACCACCACCACCACATATCATCAGGATATAATAGAGGAGTGTGAATAGCGAGTAGTCATCTGAATCAAGGTATGGCAAGAGAGATTGTATTGAATGCCATCCAAACAGTGAAGAATCCTATACCACCGGTTCTGAGAGGAAGCTCCAAAGGTACCTCTGCATTCGGAAAGGGGTGTGGAATACAAAAGATCAAATTAAATCATCAGTAAAGAGTCACTGATTTACTGGAACTGAATTATGCATTGGATTTTATGGAGCAAAGACGTATATTGTCAATCACTTCATTTCTGCATTATCAATGAAGTTATGTTGGAACTACATTCATCATCCAGTGTGACTATTATTGCACATGTTAAAGATTTTTAAACAATGCTCAGGGTCTTGGAGATCAGTCTCACCCACCAACATGGAATCCTGGAAACAGAGGGACTTAAGGACATTATAAGAACTTTGGATATATTAAGCACTTGGAATTAAGGGTGGCCCATGGACTCCTCAGTGAGGACCTCAGCCCAGGGGTTACAGAGGGAGTCTTTGTTACTGTTTGGATGCCATTGTCATAATCTTTCAGAAGACTAAGGAATGACTTGGTTGTATAGCCAAGCCTTGGCATTTTCCTAAAGTAAGTTGACTTCAAGTGAAGGGATTGCAATATCCTTAGAATGTGAGAAGTCTTCTACAAGTTAGTCTAGCAAAAGTCAGGGGGTGGGGAAGAGGAAAAGAGGGCCAATTGGGAAGAGCAAAGTTCTTGTGAGGGATTGTAGGATGGCAGAAATTGGATTTGAGAGTCTGGGGCCAAATTGTTTACACATTTGTAGAAAATGAAGAAAGTGTTGAATTGTATCTAGTATTTGATAGGGAGCCAGTTCAGCTGTTTCAAGATTAGAGTTGTATACTATATCGGTTTGGCCTCTACCAGAATTATTGCAACTACATACATTAAGAGTGTGATTTAGGTTATATTGTGAAATGCCTTAGAAAAGGGAGTTACAGTAGTCTATACAGTTCTTTATTAAGACATAGATCATGGCAGCAAGTTTGTCTTTATCGAAGTGGTAGTGGAGCTGGGGTATCAGATGCAGGTGCATAAAGGAGGTTCTTAACAGTTTTGTGATGTGGGTATCCATTGTGAGGTTGCAATCAAGATGAACTCCTAAACTTCATACCAAGACATTCTGTTGTAGGGGAGTTTGAGATAGGGAGGGTAGGAATAGGAGGGGGTGTCCTTGTCAGCTAAGCCAGAGAAGTTCGGGTTTGGAAGGGCTGAGTTTGATTTTGTGGTCATAGAGCCAGTGTGCTGTAGGACAGTCCTTCAGATTTTGGAAAGATTTGTACAAAGCGGTCTGTTTTGCTAATTTGGAAGTGACTAACTCAAGCGCCAGGGAGTAATAAGAGAAGGTGGCCACGCCACCTCCCCGCCACCTCCCCCGCCTCTGCCCATGACTCCAGGTATGTGGTGGATTTGGTAACCTGGTGCACAAAGTTCTGTGAGTGTGACAGTGTCACCCTTGCCTATCTATGTGTTGGTGAGGCATGGGATGTTTAGTTTGACCTCCTCAGTAAGATCAGGGATGTGGTGTGAGTTACTGCAAACAGAATATGCATTGAGCAAGCCAATTTATAGAGTTAGGTGATTTGGATTCCAATGATTCAATGATCTGGGGGATGATGAGGCATTTCAAGTAGGTTGTTTTAGGAGGGTAGATTTGCCTCCTGCCCCAGATCATTTTTATAGGTGAGGTATTTTAACTAAAGAATATGATGGGGTACTGCAAGTCATAGGATAATTCAACTCAATTGATTTCTATCCCTGTGGGATTATATCATTATTAGAGTAGCTTAAGTGCCAGTATTTATGTTTAAAATTGTGAAATAGTTCTCTAGTTTAGAGAACACTTGGGTAGGGTTTTGTTTTAGGGTTTTTTCTAATTGGTGCAGGGGAATGGACGAGTGGTTGTTGGGGGGGATGGGGCAGGTAGTAGAAGACATGGTGTGGTTGCTTGAATGGGCAGGATTATGAAATCAGGCTTGATGGTAGTTATTGTTGCAGTGGATATGAAGTTACATTCAGGGTTTAATTGGTATGGTAGTCTCTAAGGTTGCACACAAAGGGGTGCACAAAGGGCACTTTACAGTTGGCCCTGCCAGTGTCAGGGCCAGGCTACAGACTGTGATGTCAGGCAGGGTATGGGCTTGTGGGAGGGGAGCCTGGAGTCATCCCTCATGTCAGTGGTCATGGGAAGGGGTCATGAGGAGGAGCTCCTTGGGTACGTTGGTATGTAGGGAGATATCCCATGTTTAACCACTGAAAGCACCCAGTATGAATCATAATAGCCAAGAGTATGCTGACAAGTTTGCTGATAGGCCAAAAACTGTCACAGCTAAAGAAAAGAAACTTTGCCCAGACGAGAACGTTAAACCAGAATTGAAGGATACTTATCGAGATCTGCTTGTGTGTAAAATCCTGTGTAAATAAAACTAAGGCAGAGGGACAATGCACCAAATTTGGCTCAAAAGCAAAAGTCACTGACTGGGCAAGGGAAGTCAAGAGGTCAGAGAGGCCCCATCCCTTGACAAGGGGAAGCACCTTAAAATGGAGAAATGGTGATGTGGCTGACAGCCTTAGTGGAAGGACCCTCCTCCCTCCCCGCCGCAGAAAGTGGGAGGAAAGAAAAGACCTGCAGTGCGGAAAAGACCCTCCACCCACTGCATGATTATGCATGAGCTTATGCATATTTATCAGCTAGAAAGTATAAGATGGGGGAAAATATGGAGAAAGGGAGTGGACCTGAAGCAGCCCTAGCACCCCCTGCAACCAAGGAGGGAAAGGAAATGCCCTGCCTGGGGTCAGACAGTAGCATGGAGTCTGAGGCGGTGAGAAGCCGAGAAAAGCCCAGCAGCTCTGTCAGTACCAGACCCAGAAGCAAATCTCTTTCCCGGATCACCATGTACCAGACCCGGAAGCCTGCCTCCTTCCCTGTCCACATTCTCCAGACCTCCAGCCAGAGCCTGCTTCAGAGATAAATAGGGAAATCACCTGAAGTTGAGACCAGGGGTAAGTAGGTTAGCCCTAAGTATTAATATATTAGGCAGGCTAAGGTTTATGGCATGTTTTAAACCATCTATGGTACAGAACTTTCATTAGGGAAAACTGGTTCTCAGTAGTAAGGATGTTAGAGACATGTGTTATCTTCTAAATGTTAATCCTGCCAAATCTGGTAAATAAAAGTCTAATTCTGTGGAGAAAACATTGTGTTTTCCTGATTTTAGGATTGTGAGGTGAGGTGGGAGGGGAACAGGAAGTGTCCGGTAGCAGACAGGTTCCTACACCCCTAAAACTTACCTACAGGTGGAGTTTCTTCTGTTCTTCCCCAGTCCCTACTCCTAGGAACTTACAATCTAGTCAAGATAGACAGGACACAGGATGAAAGACAACTATGAGGATAGAAGATTTTGTTTATTATCAGACACGATGTTGGGCTCGTAAATGGATTATGAATGTTATTACTAATCAGCCTATTTATAAAACAGGTAAATTCTAAAGCAGAGCTTCCCAAAGTTTTAGCCAATGTGACCACATTTTTGCATCTGTAAAGTCACATGACCCCAGAAGATGAACAAAACAAATTAGTAGGGGCTCAGTCATCCCCCAATAATCACTCCACTCTCATCCTCCCTGCACTTAGACGGATTCCCTTTTTCAACCTTCACCCTCTCCAATCAGTCTTTTTCCTCACCTCTGCTCCCTCCTTCAAATTAAGAGCCATAACAGATTTAAAGATATTCAGGATAAAATCAAAAGCATTGTTGTTTCCAGAAGCTTTTTCGGACTTAGTGAAGTAATGGATCATCAGATATTGATATTCTAGTTTTAGTAGTTTATGAGAACCACTTATTATGAGCATGAACCATCTATGTAGACTTGTGAAAGTAAAATATGATGTGACCTGTTTTATGATCAATTCTATTAATGTTTTTTTATTATAACTTGCTTAGAATATTACATAGGCAAGCTATGCTTTATATACCACACCATCCAGAGGACCTCCTCCCCTCCTGCAGGCCCTCGTTCATTCTCTGCCCCTCTAACTGATCCCCTCTTGCTTCCCCTAGCTCCTCCCACGTCCCTGACCCCATCTCCTCTCTCTCACCCCTCCAGGCCTTTTCACATCACTCAGCAGATTCTCTCACCACCAAGCCCTCCTTCTTAACCAACACACTCTCTCTCTGTCATCCTCTCCCTCTCACCCCATCCTTCATTCCTTCATCACTCTCATTCCCCAGGCTCCTCTCGCTCTTTTCTCCTCCCCTCCACCCCCCATAGGTGATCTTCTTTCATCCCCAAGCTCCCCCCTTTTGCCCTCCACAGCCAATTCTTCTCCAGATGATCCAACCCTCAAACCCCTACTGCATATGAACCATCCCTTCACCTAGCAAATTCTTCAAACATCTCCACCCCCCCTGGCCAGAGCAATATTTTCCTTTGTGCCCCAGGTCAGTAGTAGAGGAGAACTGGTAGGAAGAGAGGGCAGGCTGATGACAGAGGCAACATTTTTCTCTTGAGTAGGTTCAGTGGTGAGCAAAGAGAGAGAGGAGCATTGGCAATCTCCGCTGGTCCGTGGACACTCAGCCCTCCCCTCCCCTCATGGCTAGTTCTGAGCCTGACAGTGATCTAAGCCACAGCAGCATTAGTAATGAAAGTAAACATGAAGCCTGTGAGTCAATGCAAGCTGTCAGGCCCTGCAGTGGCACGGATCCCTCCTCACGCAGTGCTTTGCTGCTACCATAGAAACGTGTGTGAGTGTGGGATTGCAAGAGGGCCTGTGAGTGCCTGCTGGCTCACAGGTCCCACATTGACTTCCACTACTAATGCTGTTGCTGCTGCCTCCTGAATATAGCTGCTGTTTGAGACACTTGTGACCCCAGTTGAAAGTTTTGTGACCCCATTGGGGGTCCTGACCCACAATTTGGGAAGCTCTAGTCTAAAGGTTTACCCTGGTTACCGTAAACAACAGACACCTAAACCAGATTTCTGTTATAAAGGGAGCTTGTAATTACTCCCCCAGTTGTTAAACTATAGGAAGGCACTAGACCAGGCGGAATATAGGTGGGATTAATTGAGGAAGGGGCAGCTTTTATTGTGTAAAGCTATAAGGACTTAGGTTGCCTAATTGGTGAATTAGCCTAAAATCCTGGCTCATGAGCCTATCTATATAAGATATCTAAGCAATCACTCGCAGTTCAACAATCAGAAATTATGTTCAGACTTTACTGTATATAGCAGCAGTGTTAAGAAATTGAAATAGCTTAGCTGTAGATCTCTTAACTCAGTTGGTGTTATGATTCTGCCCTCAGGGGCAGCCTCTTACTAAGCTCTCTACCTGCCTCGCAGCCTGGAGGCCACAGTCCCCGGTCTTCCTTGCAGCTGGAGCCGCTCCTCAGTCTGCCCCCTGCGGCTTGAGAGCTGCTGACAATGCTGGGCCTGTACCTTGGCCCCACCCTGCTTTTCAGCATTAGCAGCAGCATGGTCACTGGCCATGGTTCTGCACAATTTCCTGCTTCCTGTTCCTAAGGCGCGGGCCACGCCTCTTCACAAGATTTAAAGGGCCCGCGGCCGGATATGCCTCGGCCCCACCTGATGACTGTTTCCTGTCTCAGCCCTATAAGAGGGCTTCACCTTCAGTCCTGCTTTGCCTTGCATTGGAGTTCTTCGCTCCTGGAAGTCTTGTCTTCCAGCATTCCGTCAGGTCTTCGTTCTTCGTTGGAGCTCCATGTCCTGTCTTGCTTCCTGAGTCTTCGTGGTTTCCTGATGTTCCATGTCTTCATGTCCGAGGTTCCTAGTCCAGGCTTCCTGATGTTCCACTTCCTGATGTTCTGACGGTCCACTCCTCCTTCGCTTCTTCCGAGTCCTCCTGACCCTCCAGCGACTTTGGTTCTCCAGATGACACTTTGTTGGGGTAAATCCGTCCGTCGGTTCCTGTTCTCGTCATTGGAGTTTCATCTCAGCTGGATTCCTTTCCTGCGCTAATCCCGTTCTCCACATTGTCTGTGACCAGCCTCTTCAGGTTGTGTAGGGCGCGCTACAGGGACAGGGTGGTCCGTGACCAGCCCATTGGGTCCACCCATGTCGGTGGGCTGTGTAGGACGCCCTAAGAGATAGTGCCACTGTCTGAACCTTCCCAGCTCCTCGTCTCGTCTAGAGTCTTCCAAGTTCCTAGTCTCGTCTAGAGTCTTCCAAGCTCCTTGTCCACATCCAGAGTCTTCTCGTCCATGTCTTGAGTCTTCTGTGTCACAAGGCCTCCGACTGCCCTCATCCTCAGTCCGGCCTGCTGCTTCTTGCCGATACCCAGCGGCAGTTCCGAAAGGGCTGGGAACGGTCGGAGGACTTTTCACTAACCAACATAGTGTTGTTGGCTTCCAGAAGCATGCAGGTCCGGCAGAGGGTCAGACTTTGTCTTCATCCATGCTTGGACACGTCTCACCAACCCTCGGTGCTGTCTTGGATTCATCTGGGATCATGCCGAGGCCCAAAGGACACAATCCCCTCAAGTTGGGATCGCTCTCCTAGCGGTCCCAAATGTAACAGTTGGAAGTCTGGAGGGGGTGACTCACTGGGATAATTTCAGACTTGCGTCCATCCTAGCCCTACAATGCATTTTCTAGGAGCCTGGGCACTGAATTTCAAAGGATATTAGCAAAGACTAAGACATACCATCTTATGTCCTGCAAAAATCTGAATTTTATGGCACCAGGGCAGTTTAAAAACATTAAACTAAGCTTTTATAATACAGCAGGACCAAGAGCATTAGAAAAGTAATAAAGGTTAACAAATAAAAACAACAATAAAAAAAAAATATATATATAAGTTGATACCTTTTTATTGGAATAAATATATTTCTTAATTAGCTCTCAAGAACTACTACTCTCTTCTTCATGTCGGAATTCAAATGAGCAAAAGAGGACATTAACAAAAAATATAAAGGCGCATGGCTGCCATAAGTGAATCATAAAGGCCAATACCGGTGGAGCAGGGGATACAGCGGCTGCAGGTATATTCTGATTTTTCTTAGTTTTTTTCTGCTTTGGGTTGTATGTAATTACAAGGGGTACTCACTCTGTGCTTTTGAAAAGAGGGAGAGAGAAGGGGGTTGGGGGCCGCAGGGGAGGCCAAGATAAGCAGGGCAACAGGCGCAGGTAAAAAGAGCAACTGTTCAACAATCCTCATTAATCGGATTTAGTGTGTTATAACTCGTTAAGTAACAAAGGCTTTTAAAAAAAAAATTCTCTATAAAAGCTGGAAGAGGTGGGATAATTTTCAGAACTGTGTGGGCAGATGCGAAATCTGTGGCTACTTTTCCTCGTGGACTTTGCATCGGTTCTTGAAAGGAAGGTACATGTGCACTTACGCTTTGAAAACTGCCCGGGATATAAAGTTTCCACAGAGATTTTCACCTGCTTTTCTTGCAGATAATTTATTCCTAAAAAAAAAATGCAAAACTTAAATGTGTTGTTGCTTCCTCCAGCCTGGCCCTGCCTCTCATCCCACCTTTTTTTTTTTTTTTTGTGGGTATATTGTTGACCCCTGCATGAACTTTCACCCACATAAAGGGTAAGCGGTATTCAGGCAGCCCCTGTTTACCCAGCTAAATAGCTTTGGAAAATTGCCCCAGTCCCCAGAGTACACTTGGTGAAGATCACAAGCGTCTGAGAAAATGTACAAACGTCTTCAGATTATTCCCCTGTTCGGTCTCCTGATCAACACTGATGCTGCTATTATGTCAGATTCCGTGGTTCTTTGTCCATTGCCCCCTTCTGCTCCCCTCCCTTCCTGCCCCTTCCAATTACCCTTTCCCCATGAGCAAGGCATAAACGATGCTTAGAATGACCATTTTATTTCAGAAAAAAAATAGCACTTCCAAAAGCAAAACCTGCCGCTCGTGGGCTCCAGTTTTACTTTTCTCTTTAGCATCAACAACCAGCATACAGTAAGATAAATGTCATCTCTGTCTGTCTGTCTGGTTTTTTTGGATTCTGTCCATCTGTTTCCTTTCCATTTGATTCCAGCCCTTGTCCTCTTTTCCTTGCAGCCGCAGTACATGATCTGAGCATCGTCATTTAGCATCATCGGAGCTGTCATCATTAATTTTTCCTAATGATTCCGTTCGTTCCACTTTCTTTGTTTTCCTTCCAAGGCTTCAAAAGCACACACTGCGTTTCTGAGCCCAGATATTCTGTAAGAACACGAGCTTGTGCAGTGGTAAAACTGTAAAAAGAAAAACCTCCTACTTTAGCAGTACAAAAGTTTCGGCAGTTGATTCCGTTTTGACAAGCCTTCCCAGTAATCATTCTCAGCTCATCTCTCAGGGCTGCATGCACTGAAAATAGACAGTTTTAAGATAAAGCCTGATGAGGATTCATTTTGATTTTACCACTGTCACTGGAAGACTCTTCACAGACATTTTGTTGCTGAAAGTACCTGCAATTTTAACTCTCGAGTCTAGCCCGGACATGGCCTACTTTGGTCCTCAAGAGATAAAAAGCAGATCTGGTTTTCAGGAATATCCATGCAGTATAGTTGAATATAGTGTTAATAATCCATTTACTTTGCAATGTTTCCCCATTCAGACCACAAATACCATTACAATATCTGACTATTACCCTTGGCACCTACACTATATGCTCTACTAGAGATAGCAATGTAAACTTTTAGTTTACTTTTCAGCTATACCAAATAGTATGTGGTATTTGTTATAATTGACATAAGTCTATGCAAGCCTGAAAGTCATTGATGCTTCTCTACTAATGTGAATCTATTTTCAATCCAACTTCAAAGCAAATGCATATTGAGTTTATCTACTCAACCACCCAAGCCTCTGTAATCGTCTTCAAACTGTTTCATTTATTTCCATAAATTATAATGAGCCTTTCAGAGTATTTGTAGAATTTGCAATTTGCATGTGTTTTCTGGAATAAGGTAGTCTACCTTAGCCTGTTATGTTTTTAAAACTGAGCAAGTATGTTAAACAGTTGAAATCCACATTATGTGGAGCTAGTCATGGATAGAACCTCACATTGAAATACACGTGCATATATTGGAAATATGGCCACAGGCAGATACAAGAAGGTGAATAAGCAAAAGGTCAATACTTGTGTAACCCCTGGCCTGGGGTCCCTTCACTGAATATCAAAGCTACTGTTCCCAGGTTACTCACTCTTCATGCCCTGGGGTATAAGGATTCTCCATGAGGGGGGTCGGAGAGAAGAACCTCCAGGACCCTAGACATTAATTATCTATTTCTTTAGTGAGTGCCAAGAACCAAGCTGCACACAAAGTTCCCACACCGCTTTCCTGATGAAGCAGTTCAAACATGTAAATATGGAACCTGGTGCAGCTCTTTCAGTCAATCTCCATAAAGCAAATCAAAATAGAAAACCGGTGAATCTGGGTCTGGGTGATCTCTTGAGCCAACCCTCAGGGTCCCTTTTATATCCTTGTCTAGAAAGTGAAGCCTCCCTGGGTTACTGAGGAATAGGGGTTGCTTCCCAATTTAATTCTCCATTTAAATACCTGGTATCCAAATGCTTGATCTCAGATTCTCCAACTTTTTGTCTCCTCTCCTTTTTTGCACTGGTTAGGTACCTCCTTGGTTCTCCTCTGCATACCAGATTGTTGTAAACCGAGTGGTGGACCCTTGGTTCGATGATGATCGAGTAGACCACCGTCGTTAGGTGAGGCTGATTCTCGGGGTTGCAGATGGAAAGAGTAAAATCTGGACGCAGGCGCCTCCTGCAGGTCGTGTAATCCAGATGCTGGCGCCTCCAGCAGGTCGAGGAGCAAACCCCGCGGATCTCGCGAAGAAGTCCAATCCAGAAGTCGTGAACCAGGGTGATCCGCAGCCAGTCCAGGGGTCAAAAGCCAGAGAGGTCCGCAGCCAATCCAGGGGTCAGAAGCCAGAGAAGTCCGCAGCCAGTCCAGGGGTCAGAAGCCAGAGAAGTCCGCAGCCAGTCCAGGGGTCAGAAGCCAGAGAAGTCCGCAGCCACGCCAGGAATCAAGGAACCAGAAGGAACGTCAGCCGGACCAGGAAACAGCTCAGGAGGACAAACAGGAACCAGGAACAAAACAAACGCAGGAGCCAAGAAGACAAGGCAAGGACTGGAGGTCCAGACCTTGCTTAAATAGTCCCCAGCCAATAGGGAACCGCAGGAAGGAACCAGCTCATATCCGGTGAGTGTACCTTTAAATCGGGGACCAGAGCCGCCCGCGCGGCCCTAGCTGAAGTCAGGGGGCGGAGCTAAGCCGCGCGGGGAGAGAGACCGCAGCCATCTTGGATTTGCAGCGAATGCTGCCGCTGAGAAGTCCCGCGGATATGCCTAGTGCCGGCGGTCCCACCGGCCCCTAGGGACGGAGGTAAGTGCCGTTCGCGGCTTGCCACGGCTGGGTTTTATAACAGTACCCCCTCCTTTAGGCCTCCCCCGAGAAGGCTTGGGTCTCTCCGGATGGTTGGTGTGAAAAGTCTGGAGAAGACCCTTGTCAAGAATATTAGTAGCGGGCTCCCAGGAGTTCTCCTCAGGCCCAAAACCTTCCCATGCCAAGAGATACTCCCAACGACGTCCTCGTCGCCGAACATCGAGAACCTCACGGACTTGATAGGTAGGGTCGTCCTCCAGCTGAACGGGCGAAGAGACAGGAGCCTTCCGAGATGGCCAGTTGAGGAGCAGAGGTTTCAGTAAAGAGACATGGAAAACGTTGTGAATGCGCAGAGAGGTGGGCAGGTGAAGTCGATAAGTGACGGGACCGATCTGCTTGGCCACGGAAAAAGGACCAATATACCGGGGAGCCAATCTCATCGAAGGAACTCGCAAACGAATGTTCCTGGTGCTCAGCCACACCCTGTCGCCCGGATGAAACTGAGGCGCCGGCCTCCGATACCGGTCAGCAAACTTCTTAGCCAGAAGAGCCGCTTTGCGGAGCATGCGGCGAGTGTGCACCCATAATTGCTGGAACTGAGTGGCAGTAAGCTGAGCCGCCGGCGAGGGTACTGCCAGAGGGAGAGGCACCGGAGGAGTAGGTTGGTAGCCAAACACAACTTGAAACGGGGAGGAGCCGGTTGAGGTACACCGATGGTAGTTATGGGAAAACTCCGCCCAGGGCAGCAAAGCCGCCCAGTCATCCTGCCGAGAATTGACATACGCACGCAGAAACTGCTTGAGAGTACGATTAGTCCGCTCAACTTGGCCATTGGCTTGCGGATGGAAGGCGGTCGTGAAGTCCAAGGAAACCTGAAATTTGGCACAAAGGCTTCGCCAATACCGGGCAGTGAACTGGGAACCTCTATCGGAGGAAATGTGGGACGGCAGTCCATGAAGGCGGAAGATATTGGACATAAACAGTTGAGCCAACCGAGGAGCAGAGGGAAGAGCGGGCAGGGGCGTAAAATGAGCCATTTTTGAGAAGCGGTCAATTACTACCCAAATCACTGTGTGTCCTTCAGAAGCAGGTAAATCAACCACAAAATCGGTAGAGATATGCGTCCAAGGCTTGGATGGTGCCGGCAAGGGTTGTAGCCGTCCCCACGGCCTTCCCACTGGAGTCTTATGTTGGGCACAAACGGGACACGAGTCCACGTATGCCCGAATGTCTTTGTACATCCCTGGCCACCAATAGAAGCGCTGAAGGAGGTCCTGTGTCCTCTTGCGTCCAGGATGTCCAGCGAATTGGGAATCATGTCCCCACTTCAAAACCCTGTTACGGAGTCGGCTGGGAACCACCGTCTTTCCTATCGGAACCGGAACAGTAGGTGCCAGAATGATACGGGCAGGATCAATGACGGTCTGTAACACCTCTTCGCCATCCTCACAGACAAAGGACCGGGATAGTGCATCGGCTTTGATATTCTTACTGGCAGGTCGATACCGGAGTTCAAAATCAAAACGGGAAAAAAATAAAGCCCAGCGGGCTTGCCGTGGGTTAAGTCGCTGGGCTTGTTGTAGGTAAATCAGATTCTTATGATCAGTGAAGATGGTGATTTTATGCTGGGCCCCCTCCAGCCACTGTCGCCATTCTTCCAATGCGAGTTTAATGGCTAATAATTCTTTGTCGCCAATAGCATAGTTGCGCTCCGCGGGAGAGAACTTCTTTGAAAAATAGGAGCAGGGATGAGACGTACCCTTGACAGTGGTCTGACTTAATACTGCTCCTACACCTTCGGTGGATGCATCAACTTCAACTGTAAATGCGCGACTTGGGTCCGGGTGGCGAAGACAGGGCTGTCGTAAAAAGGAGTCCTTAAGGGCCTGAAATGCTTCTTCAGCCGCCGTGGGCCAAGTAGTGATATTAGCCCCTTTACGAGTGAGTGCAGTGAGGGGCGCAGATAACTTGGAAAAGTCCTTAATAAAATGTCGGTAGTAGTTCGCAAAACCAAGAAATCTCTGCAGGGCTTTCAGCCCCTTCGGTTGAGTCCATGCTTGTATACTTTTTAGTTTAGTTGGATCCATTTGAAACCCGTGTTTAGAAATAACGTATCCCAGGAACGGCAAAGACTCTGTTTCGAAAATACATTTCTCCAGTTTAGCGTACAACTGATGGTCCCAGAGTCTTTGTAGTACTTGTAGCACGTGTTGACGATGAGTAAGTAAGTCCTTAGAAAAAATCAAAATATCATCAAGATACACCACAACGCAAGTATATAACAGGTCCCTAAAGATTTCGTTAATAAAATTCTGAAAAACTGCAGGTGCGTTAGTTAAACCAAACGGCATTACCAAGTACTCATAATGTCCATCTCTAGTGTTGAACGCAGTCTTCCACTCATCCCCTTCTTGAATACGTACTAAATTGTATGCACCACGCAGATCAAGTTTAGAAAAGATTTGAGCTCCTTGCAGACGATCAAACAATTCAGCAATAAGAGGCAAAGGATAACGATCCTTGATAGTAATAGCATTAAGTCCTCGGTAGTCGATGCAAGGGCGTAATGTCCCATCTTTCTTTTCCACAAAAAAAAATCCAGCCCCCGCGGGCGACGTGGATCGTCGAATAAATCCTTTTTGCAGATTGTCCCGAATATATTCGGTCATAGCTCGAGTCTCAGTAGCAGATAAAGGGTAGACTCGTCCTCGCGGGGGTATAGCACCTGGAATCAACTTGATAGCGCAGTCAAACGCCCGATGAGGCGGCAAAGCATCAGCCGCCTTCTTAGAGAAAACATCTGCAAATTGGTGGTATGAAGAGGGTAATTCTCTCAAAAGCGAGGTGCAGACATAATTGGAAGCGGAACCGGAGTCCTTGAAACAGGTCCCAGAACATTCGGGACCCCACTGTGTCAGTCGTAAGGAAGTCCAATCAAACTGGGGGTTATGGCGCTGCAGCCAAGGTATGCCCAGTACCACAGGGTGAATGGCTTTGTTGATGACATAGAAAGTAATTTGTTCAGAATGGTCTGGTGCAATAAAACAATTCAGGGATTCCGTCTGATGCGTGATTCTGCCGGGTAACGGTTCCCCGTGGATGGAAGAAATGATTAGAGGTTGCAGGCAAAGTCGAACTGGAACGTGGAGCTTATCCACTAGTGCTTGTAAAATGAAATTTCCTCCGGCTCCTGAGTCTACTAGTGCCAGCGTGGAGAATTCATGTTCGTTCATATGGAGAGTGATTGGTAAAGTGAGTGGGGGTTGTGGAGAAAACTGACCCAGGGAAACACCCCCCAAAGTCCCTAGGCTTTGAAGTTTCCCGGACGAATAGGGCAGTTAGCTAAACGATGTCCAGAGCCTCCACAGTACAAGCAAAGCCCCGATCTGCGCCGTCTCAAGCGTTCCTCTGTAGACAGCGGGCCTCTTCCGAGCTGCATGGGTTCGTCCCTGGAACCCTCACTGGGATGGGCTCCTTGAGGCGGAGGATTGGGGGTTGGAGAGATCTGAGAAAAAGTAGACCGTCTCCTCCAGTTGCCGCCCTCTCGTGCTCGTTCTTGTAATCTGCGATCGATCCTGGTGGCCAGTTCGATGGTGCCATTTAAGGAGGACGGGAGTTCTCGGGCAGCCAGTTCGTCCTTGATCTTGGCAGTAAGTCCTTCAAGATATATGGTCCGAAGAACTCTCTCTTCCCAGTGGAGTTCATTGGCTAGAGTGCGAAAATCAATGTTGTAATCCGTGAGGGAACGTCCGCCTTGACGGAGGTGTAGTAAATCCGTGGCGGCAGCGGCTTGTTTTCCGGGTTCTTCGAAAGTAGTGCGGAATAGTTCAATAAATTGGAGGTAGTTCTGTAATACCGGGTCAGAACGTTGCCATAACGGAGAGGCCCATGTGAGGGCTTTGCCTTCCAACAGGGATAGAATGTAGGTAATTTTAGTGGCGTCATCTGGAAAGAAGGGTGATTGTAGCCGGAAATGCATAGTACATTGGTCCAAAAATCCCAGGCAGAGACGGGGATCTCCGGCGTATCGTGGTGGTGCTGGAAGTGGAAGGACTGGACGAAGGCTGCTGGATGTTGGAAGTGGAGCAGGAGCAACTGGTGGAGCCATGGTTGATGCACTGGGCTGGCTGGCTACCACCGCATCTAGTCGAGCATTGAGCCGCTCCATGGAGGCGGCCATGGCTTCGAGCATACCCTGTTGCTCCATGATCTTCTGAGCCAGGCCGGGAATGGCCCGCAGAGCAGAGGCCTCCGCCGGGTCCATGGCCTTGTCTTACTGTTGTAAACCGAGTGGTGGACCCTTGGTTCGATGATGATCGAGTAGACCACCGTCGTTAGGTGAGGCTGATTCTCGGGGTTGCAGATGGAAAGAGTAAAATCTGGACGCAGGCGCCTCCTGCAGGTCGTGTAATCCAGATGCTGGCGCCTCCAGCAGGTCGAGGAGCAAACCCCGCGGATCTCGCGAAGAAGTCCAATCCAGAAGTCGTGAACCAGGGTGATCCGCAGCCAGTCCAGGGGTCAAAAGCCAGAGAGGTCCGCAGCCAATCCAGGGGTCAGAAGCCAGAGAAGTCCGCAGCCAGTCCAGGGGTCAGAAGCCAGAGAAGTCCGCAGCCAGTCCAGGGGTCAGAAGCCAGAGAAGTCCGCAGCCACGCCAGGAATCAAGGAACCAGAAGGAACGTCAGCCGGACCAGGAAACAGCTCAGGAGGACAAACAGGAACCAGGAACAAAACAAACGCAGGAGCCAAGAAGACAAGGCAAGGACTGGAGGTCCAGACCTTGCTTAAATAGTCCCCAGCCAATAGGGAACCGCAGGAAGGAACCAGCTCATATCCGGTGAGTGTACCTTTAAATCGGGGACCAGAGCCGCCCGCGCGGCCCTAGCTGAAGTCAGGGGGCGGAGCTAAGCCGCGCGGGGAGAGAGACCGCAGCCATCTTGGATTTGCAGCGAATGCTGCCGCTGAGAAGTCCCGCGGATATGCCTAGTGCCGGCGGTCCCACCGGCCCCTAGGGACGGAGGTAAGTGCCGTTCGCGGCTTGCCACGGCTGGGTTTTATAACACAGATGTATATCTATTATGGTTATATCCTCCCTCTTCCTTCCTCTACATTTTCCAGATGGGCAAGGAAATCCTTTGGATTAAGTAGTACCGGGCTGACCAAAAGAACCTTCTCTTCTTACTCCCGTATTGGTATTCAGGAAGGGTGGATAAAACTTCCTTCTGGACAAAAATCACATGGGATACTTAATTTCAAAAGTTCACTAGAGATGCTTTAGCAACCATTGGGTTGGAGTTGGAAACTTCTCTCTTACGTTTTAAGACTCCTCTGCCAAGGCTTCGGGCCAATATTCTGAAAAATTAAGAGAACTGAAAGGAAACGTTCTTTCTCTCTCTAAAACAAACTGAAAAGCAGGGGAGGATTGCGGGAAAATATCAGCCCAGGGGATTTTTTTTCAAAACCAGCCCACACGGTATCTGTCTGACTCCCCTGTGCACTTTACCTGCAGCAAATTGACCATAGGTACATCATGTGACCTGGAGCCCGGAGGAATTGAACTAAAAAATCCCCAAAACAAATTTCACATTTTTCCTAAATAACTAAGTAGTGGAACACACCCTAGACCAGGGGATAGCAAACAGAGCTGCATGCTCTCTTCCATCTACCCCCAAGTCTGGTTACATCTCTCAAAATTATCTTGTATTCCTAGTCTGGTATTAAAGTCTCTTGGCAATCAATCAGCTTTTGAACCAGTTGCCAAGTAATGTGACAACCACATTGCCAGTCAGTGTCAGACACACACATAGACTCTTAGACACAAACACCCACACACACTCTTTCAGACACCCAATTTGTGTCTGAGAGAGGGTGTGTGTGGGGGGGTGTTTCTCTCTCTGACACACTCACATGCATACTCTCACTCTCAGTGTGTGAGTGTGTCATAGAGAAAGTGTTGTGTATGTGTGTTTGTGTCAGGGAGGAAGACACACACACACACGTTTTCTGACACACATTCCTTCATTGTGCTGCTGCTCATATGCTCACACAGTGAGTGCCCCCACTCCAGTACTGCCACATAATTATCTAAAAAGGTTTTTGCTTGCTGCCAGCTCTTCCCCAGCCTGCAGGAGCTCTCTTCCTCCCATTCTCACCCCCACTTCTTCTTGGCACCCCCACTCTAGGAGACTCTCTGGTTCCACAGCCAGCTAACCCTTTTGGGAGGAGCATCCAGCCTACAGAAGCCTCCCAACACTGCATAGACACTTCCTTTTGGCTCACACCATCCCTCTTTTTGACTGTAGCTTGCCTCCACTTCTCCGTACCCCCGCCACCATTCCACTGCATTCCCACTGGCTGAGTGCTATAGGGTCTGCTGCTTTTATAGTTCCCCAGGCTCTGCACTACCTACCTACTCAAGGGGAGGGGAGACCAGACTAATCTATGCTGTTTCTACAGGGCTTAAAAAGAAAAATGAAGCCCTGGCTGAGACTGGAGAGAGCCACAGGACCCAAAGCAGCACAGCTCCAGAATCCTGCTTTCCCATGTGGATCCAGTGTAGCCAGGGCTGGTGTAAGAGTATTAGGTGTCATAGGTATTATCTACAGCCTTGTACCCCCAGGCCCTTCCTCTCCACGCACAATTAAAAATTATACATTTATAACTATTTTTATATTAAAAAGGCCATTCAAAGTAGTCTATTGAGGTAAAAGTATCACTTACATTATATTTACATGCATTGCTGTGATGTCAATCAGAAAACTCTGTAAAATAAAAAAAACAGACATTTGGATCCCATATTGCATTAGGCCTATTGTAACATGTTGGGTGTGGTAAACTGAATTACAATTAAAATATAGTAAAACTCCAATACCAAAACAGCAATAGCAGCCAGCACTCAAACAGTAACAACTCTACCTATGAAAAGGCAACACTACAAATATTACATCAGGCCCTAAAACACCAATTTAGAAACCAGAACAAGCTAAGCTTTAGATCCTTACACAGAAACTACATGCTAGCAGAGTTCCTCACCTCTGTCATACATGAGGAACACAGATCAACCGTCATCAAGTACAAAACAAAGAGACCATAAAGTATAAATAGAAATGTGCAGACAAAAAGTGAACTGGAAACCACAGCAAGCTAGATCCTTGTATATGGTGCAACAATGGAAAAAGAGAAACATTACCATTCCTCATAAAATATCGAACAATTAAAGCCAGAAATATAAATCAGCAATAGTAAAGTCCTACTAATAAAAAGGATAAATATTTTAAAAAAACAGCTGAATATCCAATAATTAAACTCATAAAACTTCTAAAAAAATCCCCCCCCCTCAAAATAAAATATTTTAAAGCAGCAGATACATCAGATAACATGCAATAATTAAAACCAATAAGAATAAATGCTCGGCTTTCTGTTCTTTCCAGTCACCCTGAGATTGTTCTGGATTAGTGGGGGCGAGGGAGCGCACACACTTTCTCTTCCCTCACACATATACTGACATACTCACACGCTCCCTTGCACCTGCTGAAACACAAATGCTCCCTTGAAAACGCTTACACATTCACACACACACATATAAGCATTCTTCCTTGCACACTCCTTTCTTCTCCCCTGCCCTCTCAATATGTAGAAAAAAAATTACTTATATTGCTGGTCAGGAGGGGATCCAGGCAGGGCTACCAGCCTGATGGCCCTAATGTGGGAAGGGAAAGGTAAAAAGGCCCAATGCAGGGACGAGGGGGTGAGGTTATCTTTTGCCATGGCCCCCAACATAAGGGGTGGTGTCAGCAGAAATCAGCAAGAGAGGGCCTCAGCTGTGGTAAGGCAGTAAGGGGAGATCTGCCTTCCATAGCAGAGAGAGAGAGAGACAAGGTTGTGCGAGGGAAGACCGTGGGAGAGTTTCCACCGCCGCAGTGGTGAGGCGGGGGGGAAACAATCCACAGAGATCAGTGACACCGCACGGAAAGGACAAAAAAATCAGGCCCCTAGAGCCGCGACTGCAACTGCAGGGACAAAGAAAATAAAATAGAAGCATAGGGCCAAAAAACCGTGCTGCAGCCACAGGAAAAGCAAATAAAATAAAACCCAGAAATGAGCGGAGAGCCTCGGTGGGGTCTCCTGCTCTGCCAGAATAGCCGTAAACACTGAGCCCTTGCGAGCAACACTAGTGTCACGCGACTGCCTTGACCGGTCCACCGGGGCACGCTCGAATCCCTGACAGGTCAGTTCAGCCCTGCCAAAAAGCCACTTAATCGCTTAAGTGTCACTTGTTTTTATATAAGCAGGAATGAAGCACTGCAGCAGCCTGTAGTGGGGACGCTGTAACATAGGTAGTACATTCCTGTGTTCTCCATTAACCTGATATAACTACTCTTTTAGCAGGGATCCCAGTGGAGCCCGACACTGTTAAGCAGCAGGACTAAAGCTGAAGCCTTGACAAGTGGCACCGCGTCTCACAAGTTTCACACTTGTGCACATTTGGTCTTTTTGCCTGTTCTTAACTTTTATGAGTATTGAAATGTCACGGTATGCTTTAAGATTGGAAACCATATTCTAAATATTTTTCGTTGGGATCATAAAATAACTTTAGTGCTATTAGTCTAATTTTGCAGTGATTAATTCATTCAATGGTCAAGATGATCTAGGAATATAAGAGACAAATTTCTTGGTAAGAAGATGGAAACTGTCGTACAAAATAAAATCACAAAACATTTAGATAGACAATGGTTTAATGGGACACAGCCAGCATGGATTTACCCAAAGGAAGTCCTGCCTCACAAATCTCTTACATTTTTTTGAAGGAGTTAATAAACACATGGACAAAGGTAAACTGGTAGATATGGTATATTTGGATTTTCAGAAGGCGTTAGACAAAGTCCCTCATGAGAGGCTTCTAAGGAAGCTAAAAAGTCATTGGATAGGAGGCAATGTCCTTTTGTGGATTGCAAACTGGTTAAAAGACAGGAAATAGAGAGTAGGATTAAATGGCATCATAGTGGATAACACAATGAAATTGGTGGCTCAGTGTGCTGTCGCAGTCAAAAATGCAAACAGAATGTTAGGAATTTTTTAGGAAGGGAAGGGCAAATAAAATGATGGATGTCATAATGCCTCTGTACCGCTCCATGGTGAGACCGCACCTTGAATACTGTGTGCAGTTCTGGTTGCCAAATCTCAAAAAAGATATAATTGCGATGGAGAAAGTACAGAGAAGGGCGACCAAAATGACAAGGGACATGGAACGGCTCCCCTATGAGGAAAGACTAAAGGTTAGGGCTGTTCAGTTTGGAGAGGAAACAACAGAGGGGGGATTTGATAGAGGTCTACAAAATCATGAAAGGACTTAAAAAGGTTAATGTCAATCGGTTATTTACTCTCTCAGTTAATAGAAGTACTAGGGGGCACTCCATGAATTTAGCAAGTAGCTCATTTAAAACAAATGGAAGAAAATTATTTTTCACTCAGCGCATAGTTAGGCTCTGGAATTCATTGCCAGAGGATGTGGTTACAGCAATTAGTCTAACCGGGTTTAAAAAAGGTTTGGATAAGTTCCTAGAGTTAAAATCCATAAGCTGCTATTAACCAATAAGGAATAGTAGCTTGAGATCTATTTAAAGTTTGGGTACCTGCCAGGTACTTGTGACTTGGATTGGCCACTGTTGGAAACAGGATGCTGGGCTTGATGGACCCCTTGGTCTGACTATGGTATCTTCTTATGTAAGATCAGTTTGCCCTGGTGTTCTCTGAAACAGATACTCTTGATGACTACCAAATTCTAGAGGGAATTCTATTTTATTGTAGTTTAATGAGACATGTTAAATTTCTCCCCTACCAGCAAATTAGCTAACGTCTAATAAAATCTTATTTTGGCAAATGAATGCACAAAGGAAATAGTTCAGTGTAAACAGACTTGTAGTATATATTGTTTAGAGACCATTGACTTTCAAATTAGCCTGCTTTTCAAACAGTGCACGTCAAAAATATAGTCAAAATGCAAATGCAGCATAAATGGCTCTGTAATAAGTGCTCATTCAACATTTATTCTTTCTCAAATCATCTTTTAAAGCTCTTTCATGCTAATGTCTAAAAGATGTGACATTAGAAAAATTGGCTGAGGGGCTCCAAGATTAACAAAAAGAGAAGGAACAAGATAACACTTTCAGAAGACCTATTTCAGAGAAATTATTGCCTCCTTTGAAATACTTCCAAGGCTGCAGCACATTTAAGCTTGTTGGCATACATGTTAATGAAGGCCCACAAAGGCACTGCACTAAATTCAACTTGAATTAAACCTTCAGGCTAATGTTCAAAAGGGAGAGAGAGAAAAGGCCAAGCCACGGGCTGATTACAGTAAAAAGTTATGCATCTACTGGAGAGTTTGCAGGAAAGTAACAGCTGAAGCTTCAGTTCAACAAGTCATAGCGTAATCCAGGCATAGATCCGCAAACTGGGGGAGAGATTTTGATCACAGACAGCAATAATAAGGACTTGAGAAAGTGCGGAATTAATGAGAGGGTGGGGGACGCCGGAGGACGTGGTGAAAACAAAAACGGTGAAAGATTTCAAAAGGGCATGGGGAAAACACTGTGGATTCCTAAAGGCAAGGGGAGAGGAATGAAGTAAGAGGCACGGAGGTAACTTGCTGTTGTGGCGGATACTACCCTTAACAAATAAGCTTTCATACTGTTGATGCAACTCCATCATTGCTTGCTGCTTCAACAACAGGGGGAAAAGAGGAATTGGATTCAGACAAAAACCAACAAGGACACAGAACTGTACAGTCTGGGAAAACAAATAAGCATGGGGGTAACTTGCTTGATGCGGTGGTTATTACCTTTAACCAAAAAGCCTAATGCTATACTTCTGATGCAACTCCAACATTGCTTTCTGCTTCAACAGCAGGGGGTAAAAGGAAATTGGACTCAAACAGAAAGCAACAAGAGCCCTGACCTTGGCGGTCTGAGTAACTGATAAGTTTGGGAAACTGATAACCATGGGAGGTGCTGGGCAGACTGGTTGGGCCATTAGGTCCTTTTCTGCCGTCACTTCTATGTTTTCTATGTCTTTAAGTCATGGCAGGAGGACTTTGTCGTTCATTCCTTTACCACCCTTCCTTCCCTAGCTAGTAGGATCCTTGTGGTTAATAAAGATGCAGCAAAGCTGTGGGTTTAAGGTTTTGAAAAATCAGCAAGCTCTGCAAAATTCACAGAAAGTTTCACCCTTGGCAATAGTGGAGAACATTCCATGAAAACCATGAAAATATTGAATTCAGTTAAAATTAATTGCAAATACTTTTAGATTCACCTGTGCAATTTAGTCACTTTTTAAAGAAAAATCATGGGAAAATATATAGAAAACCTGGCAAAATGATCAGATTTCTATTTTGTAATGAAAAAATTGACAAACCATTTTATTATCAAACCCCACCCATGTATGAATACCCAGAATATAGGGCATAGGCACTAAAACTTGCTCTAAAATAATTGTAACTTCAGCATTGCCAAAAATTGAATGTATCCATCAAACTGCTCCTTAAGGGGGCTATGCACTAATTTTTAATATATATACATTAAAAAAATTATCACAGGAGCATGAGCATGCTATCAGTGTGCCTTCTACCTCATAAAACTACCTTTTATGACCTCATAGTATCTGCTGGTGGATCTGTTCAATAGATCCCTGGCACCACCTTCTCTTTCTCCCCTGGTCAGAAACCTTGGAGTCATCATAGATAACCAACTGAATTACAAAAGCTTTATCAGAATATCAGTAACACTGTGAAAGAATGCTTCTTCAAACTCCAAGTATTAAAAAGACTTAGACCCTTACTTCACCCCCATGATTTTAGATCAGTTTTGCAAGCAATCATATTCTCTAAAATTGATTACTGCAATGCTCTTTTACTCGGTCTCCCAGCCATCTCCCTAAAACCTCTCCAAATGCTACAAAATGCCACTGCGAGGATTCTAACTAAAGCAAAAAAAAGGACCACATTACTCTGATTTTAAAGAATCTCCATTGGCTCCCCATAAAATATAGAATCTTATACAAAACCCTCTCAATTATCCACAAATCTATCTACAAAACCTCACACCTCGATCTCAGGATCCCTTTGCAACTTCATTCTGCCTCCCGTCCGTTGAGATCTGCACAAAAAGGATCTTTAAAAACCCCTCCAATCAAAATATCTTCAAACAAAAGAGCCTTCTCCACAGCTGGCCCTAACCAATGGACCTCTCTCCCATCAGACCTTAGGCTCGAATAATGCCCTCTCACCTTTAAAAAAAGACTCAAGACCTGGCTCTTCATCCAAGCCTACGCCTGAGCTGGACTCTACCAACACTCTCCCTCCATGGTCAACTCAATATGTCGCCCACTGCTTAATAATCATAGAAACTCTTACGATTGACCACTTGTTACATGATTGATCCTAATCGCTAGTATGTTAGATTTCATTTATTTATAATGATGTATTTCTTAATGTTCTAGGTAATTTAATCTAATTTAATTTATTTTTGTCCCAGTTCCTCGTTTTCCTTGTTCTCTGTAAGACAAACATGTTAAGTCTTTTCAATGTTATATGTAAACCGAAGTGATTAGTAACATTGTTACCAGAACCTTGGTATATAAAAACGTTAAATAAATAAATAAAATAAATAACGGGGAGAAGAGCAGTGGTGGTCTTGCTTCACAAGAGTGGGAGCAGAGAAGAGACTGGAAACTAGAGGCCGGTTAGCCTCACCTCGGTGGTGGGAAAATTAATGGAGACTCACTGAAGGACGATAGTGAACTATCTACAATCCAGTGGGTTGCTTGACCCGAGGCAGCATGGATTCACCAGGGGAAGGAGACAAATTTGATTGATGTTTTCAACTGGGTGACTAGAAAATCAGAACAGGGAAGAACGCTGGATGTGATTTACTTGGATTTTTAGTAAAGCTTTTGATATGGTTCCACATAGGAGCAAAATTAGAAGCTTGGGAGTGGGTGCCAAGGAAGGAGCAGGGATTGCAAACTGATTGACTGACAGGAGACAGTGTGTAATGGTAAATGGAACCTATTATGAAGAAAGAATGGTGTTAAGTGGAGTGCCACAGGGATTGGTTTTGGGACCGGTTCTGTTCAATATCTTTGTGAGCAACCTGACGGAAGGGATAGAAGGCAAAGTTTGTCTATTTGCAGAAGATACTAAAATCTGCAACAGAGTGGACATGCCTGAAGGAGTGGAGAGAATGAAAAGTGATTTTAAAAAACTTGAAGAGTGGTCGAAGATTTGGCAACTGGGATTCAATGCCAAGAAGTGCAGAATCCATGCATCTGGGGTGCGGCAATCCAAAAGAGCTGTATGTGATGGGTGATGAAAGACTAATGTGCATGGACTGGGAGAGGGATCTTGGTGTGATAGCGTCTGATGATCTGAAGGCAGTGAAGCAATGTGACAAGGCGACAGCTAAAGCCAGAAGAATGCTGGGCTGCATAGAGAGAGGAATAACGAGTAAGAAAAAAGAGGTGATAATGCCCTTGTACAGGTTCTTGGTGAGGGCTCTCCTGGAGTACTGTGTCAGTACTGGTGCCCGTATCTCAAAAAGGATAAAGACAGGATGCAGGCGGTCCAAAGAAGAGCGACCAAAATGGTGAGGGGTCAGCATTGGAAGATTTATGAGGAGTGGCTGAAGGATCTGAATATGTATAATCCTGGAAGAGAGGAGGTGCAGGGGAGATAGGATACAGACCTCCAGATACCTGAAAGGTTTTAATGATGCCTAATCATCAAACTTTTTCCATTGGAAAGAAATTGATAGAATTAGAGGTCATGAACTGAAACTCCCGGGAGGACGACTCAGAACCAATGTCAGGAAATATTTCTTCATGGAGAGGGTGAAGAAAAAAACAGTGAAGGAATTCAAAGGGACATGGGATAAACAACATTGTGGATCCCTAAAGGCCAGAGGTTGGAAATAAAGAAAAGTGTGCATGGGGGTAACTGGGGGTAACTTGCTGGTGTGGCAGTTGTTACCCTTAACAAATAACAGTATCAAGGCTTAATTCAACTCCATCATTGCTCTCTGCTTCAATGGCAGTGGGAAAGGGAGAACTGGATTCAGACAGCGACAGAGATCCCCGACTTTTACGGTTTGGGGAAACAAATAAACATGGGGGTAACTTGCTGATGCGGCTTTTACCTTAATCACTAAGCCTGATACTTTTGATGCAGCTCCATCAAAGTTCTCTGCTTCCACAGCAAAGGTAAAGGGAAATTAGATTCAAACAGCATCCAAGAGCCCTGACGTTTATGGTATGGGAAGCTGATAGGTCTCAGGGTAATCTGCACAGTGCAGCAGATACTGGCATGAGCTTGCTGGGCAGACTGGGTGCATCATTTCATCCTTTTCTGCTGTCATTTCTGTGTTTCTATGTAAACTCACTAAACCTAGCATGTGCAGTCCTCTTTTCCTCATGGTTCAGCCCCCCCCTTAGTACAATCCTGTATAAAACTAGGCCTGGTACACAGATCTGATTGTCAAGGCTGAATGAAGGCAGAAGTAAGAAATCGCCGAGACCTCAGGAGAAGAGGTGAAAGAAAAGAAGCAACTGCCAGGAAAGAAAAAGCAAGACCAAAAGCATGTGCCATGGCCACCCTCCAGCAAAGTGAGTTTAGGCAACTAACAAAACCACTGTGTGCCTCACTTCCCAAAGCTACTCCTCCACACACATTCCTGCACCATCCACACCGCACAACAATGGCCGTCATAGAAGTCCATGGACCAGAGGTGTTAAGGCTGGAGAAGGGCATCCAGCCATGGTTCAGAAAATGCTAGTTCATTAGCATCCCTGCTAGTTCTTCATGGATAGCTTCTATCAGGTCAGCTCTCAACTGCAGATGCCTTGTCTCCACTGCAACACCTATAGGAACCATATGAGATCATGCAGGACACAGATCACATGCAGTGATACATGTATGCACAATCATTTCAATGACAAAGAACTTGTGGGGTGGTCATTTAATGTCCATTCATGATAGCATTGTGCCTTACACATTTAGAAATATACAACAACATTAGAAAAAGCATTGACCTTTGTGAGCCTTTTGCTTGGGAAATCATTGCATTGTGTCAGTAAATGGAGAATTACTAAGTACTCAAGTGTGTGTTGGTGTCTCTCCTTGGTTTCTGTCTCTTCCCTCCCCATCCTGTATTCTACATCTCCTATAACATCTACTTGCAGTAGCTTCATCTCCTCCATCAATAATCTTCAATGCATCCTATTAACTGAGATCTTTCAGTAACACATAAGCTAAAATGTTAACAGCTGGTCCAAAGCAGATGTTAAAATCTGTCATCAGCAAGCACACATTAAATAATATGGGGAAAAGAGCATACCATACTATTTAGCACTTACCTGTTAAAATCTAATTTACATCTGACATTTCTTCATTTATTTGCATGTAGGTGCTAATATCTTTTCAGACTAGTTTAGCATACATACTAAGCTATTCCCATGCTATTCTTATCACATATGTGATGGTGTGCATGTTAGGCCCTCCTTAAAAACCCTGGACCAGGCATTTAGCCAGGTCCACCTTAAGCCACAGACAGGAAGAGAGTTCCGCTCTGCTCTCCTTAGAAGCAGATAAGAAGCTAGAACACATGGACCCAAGGAAAGCGAAGGAGCCTAGGGAAGGCCAATTCTACTGAATTTCAAGAAGATAAGAACATGCCATACTGGGTCAGGCCAAAGGTCCTTCAAGCCCAGCATCCTGTCTCCAACAGTGGCCAAACCACGTCACAAATACCTGGCAGAATCCCAAGGGGCAGATAAATTCCAAGCTGATTATCCAAAGGATATGCAGTGGATTTCTGCAACTCCACCTTATGGACTTTTCCTCCAGAACTTGTCCAAACCTTTTCTAAACGGAACTACATTGATAGCTTTCAGCAGGGGCGGATTCCCGATGACTGGCCGGCCCGGGGATTCGCCACCCAGGCCGGCCCAGGAGACCACGTGACTAGAGCGACCGGCCCACCCGGGGGATGCCCGATCCCCCGATAGGGCAAACCGCCCCTTGCTTTCAGCACATCCTCTGGCATCGAATTCCAGGGCTTAATTATGCATTGAGTAAAAAAATACTTTTTCTTAGCTTTTGTTTTGAAAACTGCTAAGCTAAGCAGAGCTTCTTTTGTTACATTATTTTGTGATTAATACAAAAAAATCTTATGAGAAAACAGTCAGCCTGAGTCTGTTCTCTGGCTAGCCACCAACCTCTCATGGTGCCACTATATGCTAAAATGGCCTTAGCCTGCACATAAAGCTGTAGTGCATAGGCCGCCTGACAATTAGGTTTATGATGACTCTGTATGTTGTGCTTTTGTGATGTGGATCTCTGCCACTGGTGATGTAAAGTGTCACACTAAATCCTTTTGTAATCAGCAGGCTGAGAACCAGGGAAGCCAGGGTTCAAATCTCGCTGCCACTCCTTGTGGCCATGGGCAAGTCACTTCACCCTCCATTGCCTCAGGTACAAACTTAGATTGTAAGCCCTCTGGGGATAGGAAATACCTGCAGTGCTCGAATGTAATCCCCTTTGAAGTGGCTGAAAAGCAGAATATAAAACAAATAAATATATTACCTTTCCCCGCTTTTAGCCACAGAGTAATACAGTACAATATAAATTAAAGTAGCATAGACACAATGTGCTTGTTGGCAAATCCAGGTCAGTTCATATAAAGACACTTTGTACCAGGGGCGGTTCTATAATGAGGCAGGGTGAGGCAGCTGCTTTGGGTGGCAGAATTTAGAGGCGGCAAAAAAAAAATGTCCCTCTCAGAACGCCGCTGTGGCGTCTGCGTCACCCTGCCTCAGGGATCTGTATTGGGACCCTTACTTTTCAATATATTTATAAATGATCTGGAAAGAAATACGACGAGTGAGATAATCAAATTTGCAGATGACACAAAATTGTTCAGAGTAGTTAAATCACAAGCAGATTGTGATAAATTGCAGGAAGACCTTGTGAGACTGGAAAATTGGGCATCCAAATGGCAGATGAAATTTAATGTGGATAAGTGCAAGGTGATGCATATAGGGAAAAATAACCCATGCTATAATTACACAATGTTGGGTTCCATATTAGGTGCTACAACCCAAGAAAGAGATCTAGGTGTCATAGTGGATAACACATTGAAATCGTCGGTTCAGTGTGCTTCGGCAGTCAAAAAAGCAAACAGAATGTTGGGAATTATTAGAAAGGGAATGGTAAATAAAACGGAAAATGTCATAATGCCTCTGTATCGCCCCATGGTGAGTCCGCACCTTGAGTACTGTGTACAGTTCTGGTCACCTCAAAAAAGATATAATTGCGATGGAGAAGGTACAGAGAAGGGCTACCAAAATGATAAGGGGAATGGAACAGCTCCCCTATGAGGAAAGAATAAAGAGGTTAGGATTTTTCAGCTTGGAGAAAAGACAGCTGAGGGGGGATATGATAGAGGTGTTTAAAATCATGAGCGGCCTAGAACAGGTAGATGTGAATCGGTTATTTACGCTTTCAGATAATAGAAAGACTAGGGGGCACTCCATGAAGTTAGCATGGGGCACATTTAAAACTAATCGGAGAAAGTTCTTTTTCACTCAACGCACAATTAAACTCTGGAATTTGTTGCCAGAGGATGTGGTTAGTGCAGTTAGTGTAGCTGTGTTTAAAAAAGGATTGGATAAGTTCTTGGAGGAGAAGTCCATTACCTGCTATTAATTAAGTTGACTTCGAAAATATCCACCGCTATTACTAGCAACGTTAACATGGAATAGACTTAGCTTTTGGGTACTTGGCAGGTTCTTATGGCCTGGATTGGCCACTATTGGAAACAGGATGCTGGGCTTGATGGACCCTTGGTCTGACCCAGTATGGCATGTTCTTATGCCCTTGCCGTGGCTGCCTCAGCTCAGGCCGGCTGCAGCCGAAGAACGGAGAACGGCTGGGGGTCACCGCTGGAGCTCAGGCCGGCAGTGGCTGAAGAAAGAGAAGAGGCCTCATGTGAGAAGCAGCTTCCTTTTGTGTGTGTGTGTGTGTGTGTGTGTGTGTGTGTGTGCGCACGCTTGTATGGGAGGCAGCTTATGTGTGTATGCCTTGGTGAGAGGTACTTGTGTGTGTGAGTGGGAGAGATTGCGAGCCTGGAGGGGGTGAGAGAGCATGTTTGAGGGTACAGTGGAGGGGGGGAGAGAGCATGTGTGATCGTGCTTTCGTGTGGGTGCCATCTCATCCTTTACCTCAGGCAGCAGATTACCTTGAGCTGCCCCTGCTTTGTACCAATACTTCTCCTATTAGTAATGCTGTTTTTGTCTGGTTTTCTAGCATCAAGCATTTTATACATCATACTTTATGATTTATGCAAAGAATGTTTGTAAGAATGACATCATCTGTAAACATAAAATAAATTGGCAGTGGGAGCTGAGGGGTGCAGCTGGGGGCGAAGTGGGGAGCAGAACTTGGTTGGGTCCCTCCCAAAAATAAAAAATAAAAAGGCTCCCAGGGCTGACAGGACTGCATCGTTTCCCATTTCTCTTCCAGCCTTCCTGTAAGGTCCTCCTCCTGCTTCTGTGACTCGATACTGCATCTCAACCACTTGCAATGTAAGTTTTGCAAAGATCAAGAAAAGGTTTTCACGTTACCTTTCCTCCCCTCACACTTGCACATTGCTTGCCATTGCCATCGAGTACAAACGAGCAAGGTGATTTTACTGAGCCATTTGTTTAAATAATTGTGTAATGCATTTCTTTCCGATCTGAATGAAATTCTAGCTGCTGAACTCTGCAGCGCATCACGCGGCTCTATACTGCTCTGGACTCGGTTTATCAACTCTTCTCTACAGTCCCCCGCCCTCAGAAGTGCCACACGGTCCTGGGTTTGGGTCTGTGGCTGACGTCAACATCCACCCCTCGCTGACTTCCTTTTACCTAATGCAATGGTGCCTCTAACCCCCTTCCAGCAAACACACATTTTAACATTTATTTATGGTGTAAACAATAAAACAGGTTGTGATATATTTTTTAACCACTAGGTGTCGCTGGACACAAGTAACAAAAGTGCCTATACACCTGTTCACCACAAGGTAGCACTGTGCCGTAACAACAGACAGGGGTAAAATACTATTCAACTACTAGATATCACTCACTATATCTTAGCAAGCACAAGTTGTATTACTCTTCTCAGCCACTAGGTTATGCATGGAAAAACATGAAACTGGGTGTGAGATACTTTTGAACCTCTAGGGGTCACCCGTGCTCACTATTCTCAAGCCTGAGGAAATGTTCAAAGGGAAAAGAAAGAAGGAAAAAATACTGCACGGTGAAAAAAACAAACAAAAAAAAAGATATGCACTTGTAGCTGACATAAAATGACCAGAAAACAGTCCAACCATGAAACATATTTTCCATTGGGAACCAATTATGAAGTTCAGACAGTTTCATTAAATCCTCTTGGTCCTTTCTTCACGATGCCCAAAATGTGTAAGAATTCCCCCCCAGCTTTTAAGCACAGTTCAAGGGATTTCAGTCCCATGGCTCTGAATATCCAAACTGAAATTTTGCAAAGTTGTAATCACTCACATAGTCCAGCTCCCGAGCCTGGCGTCACCGTTTCTGCCCAGAGATGTGGCTGGCACTGGGACAGTTTATTAATTCTTATATTCTGTAATGTAAGACATCCCGTATTCAGCATGACAAACCGCGCAGAGTGTTGTGCACCGTGTAAGCAGCATGCTGGGGTTTGGTGGCCGTTATAAACTTTTATTGGCTGCTCGACCCAAGGGTTATCATCACTTCTGACTCCAACACTTTCCCTCTTCTCTCCAACTCCTCACCACCATCCCAGATCCAATCCTCTCCCCTCTTCCCCTGATCAGACCCCCATCTCCTCATTTTCCCCCCTTCCCTGGATAGAGACCAGCATTCCCCCCTTCTCCCTATGATGGACCCCAGCATTCTTTCCCTTCCCCCTCACCACGCTCCCCCCCCCCCCCCCCATCCCTCCTTATACCCAGGCCAAACCACCGGCCTCTAACCCTGCCTCCTGTGAAGATATGGCCCGGCCCTACCCAAATTCATCTGCTGCCAGTTCAGACACTGCCCCCCCCCCTCCCCCCAGGGGCATAACTAAAACTGAATTTTTTGGGGGGGCCCAAGATTAACCTGAGGGGGCACTATGCTAGTCCCAAACTGCACCCCCACCCCTTACCCCATCTTGTGTGAGTCTTCATGGCAGTGGCTACAAAATCCTTTAATTTCTGGCAACGTTCTCCTTGCTCTGGCTGTCTCTCACTATCCCTCTGTTCTTATGGCACTTACTTTATTCAAGTGTTAATCTCTCAGGCTGCTAGAGAGCAATTATGTAAACAGGCTTCCAACTGTGTCAGGCATTCCTGAAATTTTAAGGGGCGGAGGAGGAGGAAGATAATTACCCTGCTAACCCAAAGTAAACTAAAAGACTTTGATGACCTCAAATCTTTACAGGACCAGCCCAAGGGCAGTGTGGTTTCCCTGTTCAATTTAGCCTTTTTAAAGGTGCAGGGGACCATGGACTGGCAATGTGATTCCAATGCCTTCTGTACTTCTAACTGTTGCATCTTTAAGGGCTGACTGAGATACAGTATGACATGATCCTGCTGCTAGGACAGGAAGCCTGAGGGGCCACAGGACCCCAAGGCCCCCTCATAGCTACTCCCCTGCTTCTTCTAGTCTACGTGGGCTGATGTTTCAGCCTTTCTTCTGGCCTGCACAGGCTTCTCCCTCCGGCATGAGGCATTGCGACACCCAGATATTTCCCTGCCATCTCTGCTGATCTGACAACTTCATTGGCGTCTCTGGGTTAAACACAGAATTCTCCGGTATGCCCAGGTACACTACTTCCTGTTATAACCGTCGGTCGCAGAAGGCAGCGACTGCGTCTACTCATGTCCTACTTCCCTCTCCGGGCCTGCTCGTGGTGAGGGCTAGCCTCTGCTGACGCATACCCCATGATTCCTCATGACGGCCAGGTCGCCGCCCCCACCCATGCAGACTCTGGGCCTTCCTAGGCGCGCGCGCGCCACCGGGCCCTCTTTTGAAGCTGCTACGGCGGGAACCTTGGGGGCATCCCTCATTGATAATGTCATGGGATCTGGGATTTTAAGCTCCCCAGCTAGCCGATTTGGCAACGAGTTCCATCGCTACTCTACTAGCTCCTGTCTCCTCGGACCTGTGGCTGTCTCAGACCCTTCTTGGATGCCGGACCCTGGTTCAGGTACCTGCTCCTTGGGGGCCTGTGTGCGCTCTCTCCAGAGACCTGGACTCCTGGCTTCCCCCACTCCTCGGGCTAGTCCTGCGCCTTCCAGAAACTCTACCTGTCGGCTCCCTGCTCCTTGGGTTGTCACTGAGACGCCGCCACTGGGAGACCTATCTCTGGCTTCCCCGCTTCTCGAGGCCATGCCTACATTCTACTCCAGAGACTGCCCGTGCTTCCCCGCGCCTCGGGGTTGTGCCTACTTTCAACTCTCGAGACTGTGCTTCCTTGCTCCTCGGGACAGTGTCTACGTTTTGCTCCAGAAACTCTACGTGCTCCCCCACTCCTCAAGGCTGTGTCCATGTTCTACTCAAGAGACTGTGCTTTCCCGCTCCTCGGGATAGCCTACGTCCAAAGCTGGTGATTGCCAGTACTTCCCTGCCTCTTGGGGATATCTACATCACTTGGAGACCCTACTCAGGCTTCCCCGCTCTGCGGGGTAGCCTACATCATTGCATCAGAACCTCCCTTGCTACTCAGCTTCGCCTCCCGGGGTTGCCTAACCAGTATATCACCGGCGCTCCTCGCCTCATGCTTCCCGCTCCTCAGGCCCGCCTAGCACCACCCTCGTGGAGGTCTCCACCCAGGTACTGCTCTCCAGCCTACCAGCTTCCTGTGAGATCCCTCCTCGCTGTGCCTCTCACCTTGCTCCTTGGGACCTTCCCACAGGTCCTCTTCCAGAGCCCCTGCTGTACCAAACCTCACCTCCCGGCGGTGTGGACCTGTGGGGCTCCTCCCCACAGGTGGTAACAATTCCCACCTTGGGCCAAGGGCCCACGAAACCCACAAAGCATAACACTTCCTGCTTCACTATCATACCAGAAAGCCCTCAGGGAAAACTCCTTCCCTCCTTCTGCACAAAACTTGCTGGGCGCAACAGGCCAGGGCAAGCTCTCTATTGACTGGTGAGCTCCTATCAGCACAATTCCCTTTCTGTTAATCATGGTGGTGGAGGGAGGGGGGCGGATATGAGACTGAGCTTCTTTTAACTCTTTGAGGGAAAATTTCAAACTGTCTGTATTGGAACAGGGGAGCCTTTTACTTGCAGAGTTTGCACTAGTTTATGAAAGTGATAGTACACATATACTTTCGTTTTCAAATTTTCCATGGTTACAAAGTAGTTGCAGACCTTTGTACCATTTTTTTGGTGCAAGCATTTTTATCCATGGAACACAGCATGTGTAGATTTCAAAAAGCAATCTGTGCTCATTATTTCCCAACCCCCCCCCCCCCCCCCCCCCCCCCCCCCCCCCCCCCCGCCTAGGGGAATGCTCCCTTTAAATGCAGCTGAAAGCAAGTGTCTGCGGAGCACTGTGCATATTTTCAGCCACAGTACCACCATGGTTCCAGTTCGTGTCTTGTAGATAGGCAACAGTCTTTTCGGTTCAACGACTCCTCTTCCTCTCCACTACGAACTCTAACCTGTGGGGTCCCATAGGGCTGTATGCTATCACCTGTACAGTCCAAAGTCTGTTTAAAACCACTTGCCCAACTGACTCAATATTTCGATCTAAAATACGACATCTATGCAGCGATGTGCAGCTTCTTCTGCCCACGGTCCTACAAACAGTTATGAAACAGCCAATAGCATACTCACAGCTGTTCACAGTGGACAAAAAGAACCCAAGCAAAACAGAGATGCTAGGGGTTCAAAACTCAATTTGCCAGGTTCCAGTTCTTAAAATACCTTTTGGAAGATGTGAATTGCCCCTAAAAATACAAATCAGGAGGCTATGGATCCTGTTGGACAAGGCCCTAACTATATACCTACAAATGCAAGCTATTTTCCACCACCTGTGCCTACTGTGTGTACTCAAGCCATTTACTGAGGGGGTGAATGTAACCACAGCAGCCAATGGGCTACTACAATGACCTATGCAATGGAATAACAGCTAAGAGCCCACACCATCTCTAATTATTTCAAAACTCTGCAGCACAAATATTAGAGGGATGCAAATGGCAAGACCGCATCACACCAATTCTGAAAATGCTAAACAGGCTTCCAGTACTGTAAAGAGCAAAATTTAAAATTCTGATTGATCTTCAAGGAAATGGACCCGGTTACTCAAGAGACACACTACCTATACACACATCTAGGACCTTAAGATCCTCCCAAGGAATCGCCCTACTTAATGCTTACACTCTTATTGAATCAAGTCAAATAATCTGACACCAGACAATGAGCCTATAAAGAGCAGGGATGTATAGCCACAATCATTTTGTTTTGGGTCATTTTTCATTTCAGGAGTTATTTTACATTTGCTTTCATTTCAGTTCGCCAAACAATAATAAAAATTAAAATCCAAAGCAAAACATACTGAAATAGTGCCTCCCCAGGCTCTCCTGCCACTCCCATTACCCATGTCACTACTCCCGGGGCTTCCAACCCCCCCCCCCCCCCCCATCCCCATCTCTTGCCAAAAAGAAGCATGAGAAATTAAGATGCTGGGGCCCGGGATTACCTGACTGGGCTGAGCCTTCAAACCCCCCCTCCTGCCCCCCCAAAATAAGCTGGGGCTAGGGTTCTCCCCTGCTCCCACGTACTCCTTCTAGGAGGGTTTTGGAAGTAGAAAGGATGCGGTGCTGACCCTGAGACTAGAACCATGTTGACATCACTTGGTACCATTCCCAAGGAGGGGGCCATCCTTCCTACCCACCCCTTCTTCTAGAACTCCCATAGAAGGGGGTAAGTGGGAGCCAGGGAGGTCCCTGGCTCATTTTCGGGGCAGAAGTCATGGTCAGAGAGACTCGGAGAGGTACCAGCTGGATTCAGCCCAGCCAGATAGGCCCAGGAGTAGGCGTCTCTATTTACCACACCTTTTCCTGGCACAGTGGGATGGGGGTGGCGATGAGAGGGACATGGAGAGGATCCAAGAGTGGTCATGGGTGGCGGAAGACTGCAGAGATGCATATTTTATTTTCTTTGGTTCATAGCAAATACTGCATGCCACTTGCTAAACGAAAACTTGCTGAACAAAAATCAAACAAAAACTTTCATGCATTAATTTCAGGTAAAATGAATGAAAATAAAAATGGGCCATTTCAGTTCAGACTACCTGTTCTTTGAAAACAAATGTATATTCCTATTACAGGGTCAGCCCGGATCTTATTGGATTCTCTCCCTGATAAGCTACCATGGATGTGCAGCCTCGAAAACATGTGTTTCGGTTTATTGGTTCATTTTGGGCGTAACTCCAATTCATGTCATTAGCTTTCATTCATTTTTTGTTTTATATTGAAGTTAATGGGGAAAAACCTAGGACTGAATATGAAGCCAGATTCAGTTATCAGTTTTAAAATCTATACCTCACACACACTCCATATGATTGCAGTGGGTTACAACATAACAAGCAAGAACAGGCACAGTTACAAACAATATACAAACAAAACCCAAACAATTTGACCACAACTAATCAAAATGCATAGAGGGACATATAATTTGAGTATAGACTGCCCAATTCAATACTTTAACAGTTCTCATATGCTAATTGAAAAAAAATAGTTTTAAATTATTTTTTAAATTGCTTATTACAAGAAATGAGCTAAAGTTGCTCAGGGACAGAATTCCATAAATTAGGCCCTGCTATTGACAAAACTCGATCACTGTGTTTCTCTGACCCCGGCTAATCGTAGTGAAGGGATTTTTCAAGTAGGCTCTGATCTGTAGATTGTAAATACGTACGATGGTATTTAATGCAGATGCTTCTCATGAATTAACATTTTGTGTATTAAGGTAGCAACTTTGTATTTAAATCTCATGAAATAGGCAGCCAATTAAGGGATTTTAATACTGGAGAGATTTGCTCAAGCTCTAAGATATTTATTACAATTGCTGCAGAGTTTTGAACTATTTATAGAGGTCTCAAAATTAATAGTGGTAGATTGAGATAGAGGGAGTTACAATAGTCGAGCCTGGATAACACTATTTATTTATTTATTTGATTTATACTCTGCTGTGTCAGATACTAGCGCATGAAGGACCGAACAGAGTTGGCAGAGAGAAAAAGTTTTAAGTGCCTTAACATGCCCAACTTGAATAGAAAAGACATTATGATGTACAGATATTCTGTACAATTGGAATTTTTAAACCATCAAATAAAATTCAGACTGTGCATCTGCCACAGCAGTCCTAACTCAGGATAATCAGCTTTTGTCTTGATATAGTTTGGCAAACTGAAATAAACATGAACTGAAATGAAAACAAATGGAAAATAACCCCTGAAATGAAAAGTGATCCAAAAGAAAATGCTGTGGCTGGCTGTACATCCCTGCTCTGAATAGGCCCATTGACATTGAGAAGAAGCTTGTTGTGATGGAGCCTTTGTTTTATTCTAGACAAATAAACAGTAACTAACTTGAGTAGAGAATCAAGAAGAATAAACCAGAAAAAAAAGACTCATCTGCGTATATTTTATAGCAAACACCTAAACCTGCAAGTAGTGTACAAAGTGGTGAAAGATAAATATCGAAGAGCATCACAGACAGAGCTGGACCCTGAGGGATTCATGTGGTCAGATCATGCTCGGTTGATATGCTTTGCCCAATATGGACTTGTTGGGAACGTTCAGAGAGATATGATGAAAAACATTTATGAACAGGATCAATAATACCAATTTCATTTAGACGATTAAGCAAGATAGTATGATTTATGATATCATATGCCGAGGAGACGAAAAAAAGGGGGACCAGCTAGCGTCCAATTCAATTCTACTCAAAAACTAGCTGTGAAAACTACATAAGTTACCCTATATTTAATGATTCTGTTAAGAAAAAACTTTATTAAACTTTATTAAAAGTAAATCCCGATTATTTTTGTTTAAGAGACAAAGACCTCAGAACTGGCAAAAAAAGGTCTAATTGACCATAGATTTTGTAACCAGTAGGTTCAATCATAGGTCTGGAGTACGTCTCTTTTTTTCTTTTTTTATAAAAACGTGTCTTTTTGAGTGAGCAGTTTTACAATTCCCATTATATGTGGACAATTGGTGTCATATATTCTGTTACGACCAGTTGCAACAAACCATATCAATGTTGCAACATGCTCAATGGCATAATGTGTTGGCTATTATCTCAGCAATCCAAAATTCTTAAATGCTGACTGCTCTCGGCGGCTTGTTTTTCTTCTCGCCGTTTATTACCACACTGACGGCGTATATATTTTTTGCCATTTATGACCACGATAACTTATGTCTACTAGAAGCCCATAAATTCCATATCTTTCTTTTCTAAAACAAGATTAGTATGTCTCCAATTTTAATGATTCTTTGCCCGACATCATGGTAAAGCACTTATCTTAGAACTTGTTATAATTTTCCTTCATGTTGAACCTAGCTTGATGGACTCTCTACCTGGGTAACATCAAGCTAGGTGGAGAGAACATTGCCCAAATCTCATCTTGGAGTGAGTTTCCTCACTCCAAGGGTCATCAAATGTTCACAAGAGACCACTGTTCTGTTCGTACATCTAACTCTGAATGTCAAAGGGGCCCCTAACCCCCTACACTGATACCTAACCCTCACCTCGAGTTACTAGGTGGGCCTAGCATAGGGATACAAATACCTCTCTCTCTCTCTCTCTCTCTCTCTCAATACAACTCCTATTGCAAAGTCTGATACTGTAGCTATTTGCATAAACCACACCCCTTTTGCTATCGCATGCGACACAACGCATTTTGATAAATCCAGGCCTATGTGAGAACATGAGGGAATGTTTGAGAGAATGAACGTGTATGTGTATGAGAGTGCCTGTCTTGTGTGTGTATGAGTGTCTGGGCCTCATGTGTATATATGTGAGAGAGTACCTGTGCCTGTTGTGTATGTATGTGTGTGAAAGCACGTGAGGGAATGTTTGAGAGAATGAACATTTGTAAGTGTGTGTGAGAGAGAGAGAGAGAGGATAAAGTTTGTGTGCCTCCTCTCTCCAATGCACAATAATCTCAGAGTGACTGGCCATCATATGATCCCAGGTATGGAGAGGGGAAGATTTTTTAAATCCTTATTAGTATTAATTTTTGGATGTTAGATGTTTGTTTTTTTTAAATATTTTATTGGTATTTGGGAAAATATTAAAACAATGTTATATGAGTTTTTAATTATTATATGTTCTATTCATCAGCTATTTTGAAATGTATTCTTTGGTATGGTTTTAATATTATGAATGATGTTTTATATTTCTTGATTTTATCTAATGTTTTATAAGGAATAGTGGTGATTCTTTTTTTTACATTGTTGGACTGTATAATACAGTCACTGCAGTTTCTAGTTTAGATTTTGTCTGCATATTTCGATTTCTACTTTATGTACTAGCTGTGGCACTAGTGAGTCTCCTGGAAAGTGTGGGTGCCAAGAAGGGTGGGAATGGGAGAGGGTTGCTGCAGGCTGTGGAAAGGCCTGGCAACAAGGAAGGACTTTACATAATGCCACAATACTGGGGCATGGAATACTCAGAGCGAGCACAAGAGCAGCTCAGCAGAATGTAAATGTGTGTGTGTGTCTTTGTGTCTTTTTTTTTACAGTGTGTATGAGGAGGCAAGGGTCATCTCTCACCTGCCCATGAAAGGCATGACAGCTCTCTGCCTCCTTGGATTCTAGTTTTGCAGCTCTCGGTGTATGAAAGGTTTGCCATCCCTGCCCTATGTGCACACAGGTCCTATGCGCATACGTTTACCTGCATATAGGGTGAGTAATTTTCTAAAAGGCTATTTCTACAGATAAAGTAAACCACTATTTTATCTGTGGAAAAGGCTTTTAAAATTACTCTCTTCATGGGGTCTTGCAAAATCTTTTATGCAGATCAAAGACTTTGCATTTGATCTTGAGTTTCTTTAAATTTCTTATTCCATGCTGTTTTTTATTTGACAATTTAAAGCAGCTCATTTATGACATTTTGTGTCTAACATATTAATATCGTCCATTCTTTAATTTAGACCAGCAAAGTTTAAAAAAAAAAAATGGATACTAAACTTTAAAAAACAGCCACTTCAAATTTTCACCCACTACATTGTGCCTTCTTCCGTACTAAATCAGTGATTAGAGTGAACATTAGCACACTCAATGAAACACAATAGCGAGCGTGCCCATAATAAATCAATTTAGTGACCCTTTCCTTATACTTGTTTAGATTTTATTCTGAAATTACCACTACTGAGCCTGGCATGCCTGAAAACACTGACCTTATTTTATTTATTTTTGCTTGATCTCTTTGGGGCCTACTAGTGCTTTTGGCCATCTTACACTTCCTGGACTTAAAGTACCTTGAGGGAATTAAGAACTGGTACTAGGGAAACTGAATGACCAATGCAGTTTTTGAAAGGGCAAACTGCAGTCTGACTGTGTATATCACAATGGTCTGGTGGGTCCAGTCAATTTTTTTACTTATATTTCTCATGCAGAGAATTCTACAGCAACCCTCTTCTAATTTGGCTGTTTCATTTTAACTAACTAAACAGATTTTATTTCTACAAATTGTGTTCTATTCAGTAATAATTTTTCCTGCAGGCAGTCAATGGAGGAAAATGTGGTGTAGCTGCGTTTTAAA